>NC_057804.1:79899487-80253631 GCF_018294505.1 Triticum aestivum
AATACACCAGGGGCTTAAATACCCCAGAATATGGTGTGAGAAGTCCGAACACTCTCACGAGTGAGGCACCCCGAACTTATAGCATTATATGCATCGGCTCCGAATCATGTCTTGGGTCAATAGTTGGGTTTGCCCGGCTCCCATGTTTTGGTACCTTACGTTCTGTTATATCGGCTAAGGTAGCGCTGGGAGAACTACTGCGATTGTGCCCCGGTTGAGCTGGGTTAAGCACCTCAATAGAGAAAGCTAAAACTGTCCATCATGGTAGGGCGAGAGCCGGTCGCTATTCGAGAGGTCTCGAGTCCCTAAAGACTTATGTCGCTTAGAGCAAGGAGCTGGCTTTGTCCGGCCTAGGCGTGGATAGCGCCCCAAACTCGGTCTTCCGAATACTAGGGGCTTCGCCGAAATTTAAAATTATAGAATTCTATGGCTAAGTGAGAGTGATAAAGCATTATAGTCTGATTGCCTTGTTCGTTGTGCTGAGTGCCTCCCTAGAAGGACCCAAGAATGGGAACAAGAGCGCTCAGGTTTATCCCGAACACCCCAGGACTCGTGGTATGGGGGTAGAAGCCGACAACTCGCCATCTCTCAGATTCAATAAACGGCCGCACAGAAGGTAATATTTTAAATTCAAAAAGCGTTGCTTAGCACATATGAACAAGTTTTCAGCGCACAGGATAACACGAGCGAGTTTACTCAAAAATTACATCCTTGGAACACTCATTCGCCACAAGGCAGGCACCCTTCAGGACGCCCTCATAATACATCTCGGGCTTGCGATGCTCCTTCCCCTCCGGTGGCCCATCTGTCACCAGCTTCTCAACATCCATCTTGCCCCAATGTACTTTAACACGGGCAAGGGCCCTACGGGCGCCTTTGATGCATACGGAGCGCTTGATGACCTCAAGCCATGGACAGGCATCCGCCAGCCGCCTCACCAGCCCAAAGTAGCTCCCAGGCATGACCTCCCCAGGCCATAGCCGGACTATAAGGCTCTTCATGGCCTGTTCGGCTGCCTTATGGAGCTCGACCAGCTACTTCAGTTGGTCGCTCAAGGGCACCGGGTGTCCGGCCTCACCATACTGGGACCAGAACACCTTCTCCGTCGAGCTCCCTTCCTTGGCTCGGTAGAATGCGGCAGCATCGGACACACTGCAGGGCAGAACTACGAATGCTCCTGGAGAGCTCCGGACTCGGGTAAGTAACAAGTAATTCACTTTCACGTGCTTGCTTTGCATAAAGAATGCTTTACCCGCCGCTATCTTCTTCATCGCCTCAATTTCCTAGAGGGTTTTTTGGGCTTCGGCCTTGGCAGACTTGGCCCTCTCAAGGGCCGAGGCGAGCTCGGACTCTCGAGTCTTTCAGTCAAGCTCCAAACTCTCGTATTTTTTCACGAGAGCGTGGAGCTCTTGCCGCACCTCCGCCACCCGCGCCTCCTGCTTTTCTTGCTCAATGCGCTCCAAGGCCGCATTGTCTTCGGCCTTGGACAGTGCTTCCTTTAGGGTCGCCACCTCGGTTGTGGCCCCTGTAATACTCACGTTAGTCCTGTCATTATTTGCGACCAGATCTTTTTATATACTTACACAAGGTATTACTTACCTTCCTTGTCCTCGAGCTGCTTCTTGGCAAGGCCGAGCTCGTTCTCGGACCGCTCGAGGCTCTGCTTCAATGCATCGACCTCCGCAGTCAGCACGACAAAGGTCAGCAGTGCAGTCTGCATTCCCATATTGACATACTTATGTTAGACTCCTGCATATATCTTTTAGATCCTCAGTTCGACTTTTCTTTCCGAACACCAAACTGAGCATCAGGGGCTACTGTCTATGCAGCAGTACTTTTACATATCTTAAATACGTACCTCAAAGCCTGTTAGAAGGCTGGCATAGGCTTCCGTCAGCCCGCTCTTGGCGGACTGAACCTTCTGGATCACCGCACTCATAATAGTGCGGTGCTCCTCGTCGATGGAGGCGCCGTTAAGCACCTCCAGCAAATTATCCGGCGCCTCCGGTTGGACGGAGGTCACCGGCGTTGTAGGCTTGCCCTTCTTACTAGGGGGCCGCCTGCCAGACTCCGGAACCACTGAAGGTTCCGGTACGGTGTCCGGCCCAGGGCCGAACTTAGAGCCCTTTGGGGTTTTATCCCCTTGGCACCTGGAGTCCAGGAGGTCGCTTGGAGGCGCATCCAGGACCACCTCCTCCTGGCTTGGCCCCTTTTGGAACTCCACCTCAGCATCGTCCGCAGGGCGAGGGGAGGTAGCAGTCGGGAGTGAAAGACTATTCACATCCGACGAATCCAGGGGCCGCTTGACGAAGCGTCGAGCCAGACCTGGGGCGGACTGCATGATTATATTCGGCGTGAGAAGATATTGTGCAATAAAGGAATGGCATGAGTTATTCTGGTATCCGGTTACTTACGATTTTTCCAGGGGCTTGGCCCTGGATGGCCACTCCTCTTCGCCGTCGTCGGCGTCAGTGGAGTAGTCCAAAGGAAGGGTCCTTCCCTTCTTGGACCCTCCGCCCCCCCTAGTTGGGGTGGCCTTCCTTTTATTTCCTCCCCCCCGCTGGAGGGGGAGAGGCCTCTTCTTCCTCCTCCTCGTCTTCATGGGAGGAGTGCGCTTCAGAGTCATCGGACGATGAATCCGACACCACCTGGCGCCGGGAACTTTTTCGAGTTCCTGTGGCCTTCTTCTTGGCCTTCTTCTCCGGCACCACATAAGGTGCCAGGACCAGCAGCTCCGCCAAGCGGGCATCCGCTGGGTCTTCGGGCAAGGGAGCCGGACAGTCGATCTGTCCGGCCGTCTTCTGCCAGCCCTGTCAGAGGAACGAGAGCTTAGATCCCGCATAGAGTCAAACTATGAAAAACAAGTATCCCGTAAAGGGTAAAACAAGCTTACTACGCTAGCTTGGCGCTTCGCACAGAATCCACGATCCTCGGTAATGGGAGGGGGAACCTCGGCGCCCTTGAATAGCACCCTCCAGGCATCTTCGTGCGTTGTATCGAAGAGCCTGGTCAAGGTTTGGTGCTGGGCTGGGTCGAACTCCCACAAGTTAAAGGCCCGTTGTTGACACGGGAGGATCCGGCGAAGGAGCATGACCTGGACTACGTTGACAAGTTTAGCCTTTTTGTCAATTAGGTTTTGGACGCATGTTTGGAGTCTGGTCAGCTCTTCCGAGCTACCCCACGACAGGCCCTTCTCTTTCCAGGTGGTGAGCCGTGTGGGGATGCCAGATTGGAATTCAGGGGCCGCTGCCCATTTAGGGTCACGCGGCTCGGTGATGTAGAACCACCCCGATTGCCACCCCTTGATGGTTTCCACGAAGGAGCCCTCGAGACATATGATGTTGGGCATCTTGCCCACCATGGGGCCTCCGCACTCTGCCTGCTGGCCGCCCATTACCTTCGGCTTGACATTAAAGGTCTTCAGCCATAAGCCGAAGTGGGGCTTGACGTGGAGGAAGTCCTCGCACACGATGATAAATGCCGAGATGTTCAGGATGAAGTTCGGGGCCAGATCGTGGAAATCTAGGCCGTAGTAGAACATGAGCCCCCGGACAAATGGGTGGAGTGGGAAGCCCAGTCCATGGAGGAAATGGGGGAGGAACACCACCCTCTCATGGGCCCTGGGGGTGGGGACGAGCTGCCCCTCGTCGGGAAGTCGGTGCGAAATGTTGTTGGACAAGTATCCGGCTTTCCTCAACTTTTTGATGTGCCCCTCCGTGACGGAGGAGGCCATCCACCTGCCTCCCGCTCCGGACATGGCTGGAGAAGGTTGAGGTGGGAAGTGCGGACTTGGGTGCTGGAGCTCAAGTGCGCGGAAATGGGTAAGCGAAGGAGGAAGAAGGCGTAGATGGAAAAGGTGGATCCTTATCCCCTTATATGGGCGGACGAAACTATGTGCCCCCACCAGCTTGGTAAAACTCTCTTATCTCCCAAGCGCCGTGATTAATAGCATGGTTGGGTTACCCACGCCCGTATTGATGAGAAATCCCGGAATAAGGGGACACGATCTCTGCTTCGACAAGATGTGCCAAGGAAACCGCCTCGCTAAACATGCTGAGGTGGGATAGTAAAACGATTCGAATAAAGGCTTGGCCGTGGCGTGATGTCACGCTGCAGAATACGTCAGCGGATTAGATTTGTGCAAATATTATTCTCTCTACGGTGGTATGTGGAACTTATTTTGCAGAACCGGACACTATCCTTGTGTTCAAAATCTTCTGTGAACTATTCGGAGGAGGAACCCGCCTTGCAATATTGAAGACAATTTGCGCGCCGGACTCGTCGTCATTGAAGCCTGGTTCAGGGGCTACTGAGGGAGTCCCGGATTAGGGGGTGTCCGGATGACAGGACTATAACCATTGGCCGGACTCCTGGACTATGAAGATACAAGATTGAAGACTTCGTCCCGTGTCCGGATGGGACTTTCCTTGGCGTGGAAGGCAAGCTTGGCGATACGGATATGTAGATCTCCTCCCATTGTAACCAACTCTGTGTAACCCTAGCCCTCTCCGATGTCTATATAAACAGGAGGGTTTTAGTCCGTAGGACGAACACCAATCATACCATAGGCTAGCTTCTAGGGTTTAGCCTCTCTGATCTCGTGGTAGATCTACTCTTGTACTACCCATATCATCAATATTAATCAAGCAGGAGTAGGGTTTTACCTCCATTGAGAGGGCCCGAACCTGGGTAAAAACATCGTGTCCCTTCTCTCCTATTACCATCCGCCTAGACGCACAGTTCAGGACCCCCTACCCGAGATCCGCCGGTTTTGACACCGACAAGTATCTTTTGTAAAATTGTCATAGTTTGCTTTCCATCCGTCAGATATAGATCGGACGGTCTATATTACAAGATGGCAGGCACACCATCATCACCAACTCGTTTTTTATAAGAGTAGAGATATTACAAGATTATCTAGTCTCGATGTGGTATGTCTTCTCATGAGAAAGTCAAATTCTATTTGGTCCATTAATTATCTCTTGTTGGTCCTCTTTTGCATCTTGTTAAGTTTTTCATTGGTATCACATTGTGGGGGAGTAATATTTTATGTGCATATTACAAGCCTAGAAAATGTGTATATTTGAGATATTGTCACTTAGAGTTGATATTGTAAATTATCTTGTTCCTAGGTGGCATGTTAGCTCTACAAGTTGCAAATTTGGTTGTGTGTTTGGTGTGAAGATGATGTTGGATATCTTTGCATTCTACCACCAGGAATTATTTCCAAATACTTCTTATCTCTTGACAATTGGTAGTCATATATGTGGTACATATTGTTGATCATATTTACTTTGTATTTTGTTCTTATTTGTCTTATTTCTTGCCAAGATTGTGTCAACTCCCATTGACTTCCGTGTCTTGTTGTTTTCTTGATCCTGTATAGTATTTTCTAGATATAGTGAAAGTGGTGATCCCACCTTGTGCATTTTGTATTCAAACGCAAATCCTCTGTAATGCACAACTCTTTGGGGAGGTATCCTATTCTCTATAGAACACTCATCTTGTGATCCTTATCAAGTGTGTGTTTGTGGAAGGCAAGCCGTTTCTTTTTGGTACTTTGTGCCATCATGAAACTTTGTAGAGGGCTCGATTTGTTTGGAACCATCCTCTCTTTTGGGAGTTTTATTTCTTTAATTTTGAGTGTGCCAATAGATATCTCATTCCTTGATGTAATGTTTAACGATATCTTCCAAGTGATGATTTCTCCATTTGGTAATCTATTTTCTCTTGGTATTTCTTTCTCATTTGGTATTGTTTCTTGAAAGTTTTGAGCATGCATATTTACTTCATGTATTTTATTTCACATGCTTTCTTTCTTTGACCTAATATATAAGTGAAACTCCACCATGTCTCAAATTGTATTAGATGTGCATGCAATTCTTTTTCATATCTATATGAACATATTTATGTGGAGTTTGTCTTGTATATTGTTGGTTCTCTAACTCTTTGGTCCCAATGAGTTTGGGTACCATTTTGTTTGTGTTGTTGTTCTAGGAACAATTAGAGATGCATTGGATGCTCGACTCACTCACAAGGAAGGTGGTGTCAACATGTGCTTATTGGAGTCAAGCTAGGATGATCAATGAACTACTGTCTACCTTCAATTGCTATCTACTACATCCTTCCAATGTTAACTCGGTAACAAGTATCTTCATATACTTCATGCACACATTTCTTGCATCAACCTTGTGTAGGTTGTATCATGGCATATTATTCATTCTTTCTTGTGATACTTGTTTCCTTTCTCAAAGCATCCCAACAATGATCTTTTGTTGCTAGTTGTGATGTCTTTGATGTTCGTGTGGTTGGAATTTATTTATATACAATAAGGCCATATCTAGCCATGTGCTATGCTCTCAAGCAAATTTCTTATTGGTATATTTATGACTTCCTTGTGGATATCTTGTTCTTTCCTTTTTGTAACTATTTCATGTGTATATCCTTCTTTGTGGATTGATATCATCATGATTTTCATCTACCTAGAATCTTATAAACTGGAGAGAAGTTACATCTATAGCTTTCCTTGGTGGTTATGTGAAAGGATTTATCTTAAGTGCGGATCTTACATCGTTGCATCTTGATGCACTCTGTTGTGGTGAAGATATTTTTTCTCTTGCTTGTCTTAATGAGGCTTTTGCCATTTCGATGGTATCCCTCCTCTTGACAAAGTTATCATTTTCTTTCTTCACCATGGGTTGTCACAAGTGTTGGTTATTCATTTTGCATATTTAGTGTGCTTGTGAACCGATTTGCTTGGTATGTGTAGGAAGGACATGTCATGCACCTTGTATCTCCACTATTCATGACTATGTGATGTTTAAGGCCCACCCTTACATTAGTCTTCAGGTGCTTTTCCATGACTCACATGCATCATTTTGGTTGAGCCTACTCTTAAGTTGCCTCTTTTATATGTTGCTCAACCATTTGTTGTTGCAAGTGCTAGGCTTTGTTTCCTACATGCTCACTTGCACTTGTTGTGAGTTTCTATTGATTTTCAGGGAGTGATGATCCTATTTTGTGCACTTGGTATCCTAATGCAAATATTTTAAGGAGTGCACAAATCATGGCGAGCTTCACTAGTGTCTTTAGAACACTCCGTTGCTCTCTTGCACTTGTAGTGATGTTCTATTGATCTTGGGGGAGTGACGATCCTATTTTGTGCTCGTTGTATCCAATTACAAAACTAAGTTGTGCACAAATCATGGGGAGCTTCTCTAGTTTCTCTAGAACACTCCTTTGCTCATATCATAATATCTTTTATTCATGTGGCACGTAGGATCATTGGTCTAGTTGGTTCAATTGGTATCTTTTGATAGCTTGCTTCAATTGTATCTTTTGATTGCTTGTTTCTCTCTTTGTTATGTCTTTGTGCCATATCATTCTTTTGCAATCTTTGGGCCACAATATAGTTTGTCTTCCTCCAAGTATTTACCGTTGGATTTGTGTATTGCATTCCACTCTCTTGTTGAGAAATACACAATTTATGGAGGAACGCAATTTATATTAGCCTTCTAAGCTTTTCTCCCATTTTGGCAATCAATGCCAATGGGGGAGAAGTTTCAGAGAGTTTTTGTGGAGAAGATTAGAAAGTTGTTTCTTCTTGCTTTGCATTGCATGGTGATGCATATTTCCTTATATAAACTCTCTTGAAAATGATTGTCATCAATTACCAAAATGGGGAGATTGAAAGAACATGCGGTGCCCCATGTTTGGTTTTGGTAATTAATGATAATCTCTATGGACCAATGGTTGCCTTGAGTTATATTTGAAGGATTTGTCCATAGGCTTTTCTTGGTGTCCATTTGTTGGTTTCAAGGAGAGTTTGTGATGACCAAGGTGCTATTCAAGGAATTACCTAAAGATTGGTCATGTGAGAGGTTGATCAAGACTAAGTCAAAGAGTGAATCAAGTTGATCAACACACAAAGCATAGAAGATGTACCGAGAGGGATCAAGTGATCCCATGGTATGGTAAGCATTGTAAATTACGCTTTGTGTACTAACCCATGGTCTTCCTTAGAGTTCTTTGTGGGGTTAGGTTGCGGTGTGCATGTTCAAGTGATGCATCACGAAGAGATCAAGTGCTTTAAGATTGCCGTCCATTGTGGTGAGAATGTACTTGTGAAGATGTGCCGAAGAGTGTCTCACCCATAGTGGAGTATGGGGGATCAATCTACTAGTCTTCACCGAGCCAACGCAATCAAGAAATGTGGTCCTACTTGAGGAAGTCAAGATCGTCTACATCTAGCTCAAGTGGAATTTGTGTAAGGCAAAGGTTTAGCCTTGATAGGTTCTCTATTTTACTGGTCTCATGGTGGTATTTTGGAGACCGGGTTATAGGATCGATTGTCGTCTATCAAGGGGGGGGGGTCTCAAGTGAGTAGCTTGATCGTATCGTTCGTAGAGAGCTCAAACCATTGCATGCTTGCATCATATTTCTTGGTTATTGTTTGGTTTTATCCTTGTGAGATTTGGAGCTTATGGTCATCTTCTTGACAAGCTTGAGTTCATCGAAAATGGAGTTCTCATGCTTCTTCTATTATGTTTAGGTGTTGGAGGTTTTACCGCTCTTATTCGAGGAAGGGTTCTCACCATTTTCTTATGGGCCTTTTCTATTTCCCTCTTATTGTCATTTCTATTAATATTGTGTTAGCCCTTGTTTCTAGCTTTCCAACAAACTTGGTTTTGTTGAATTCAGAGTCCGTTTGCAGAAGTTGTGTTAGTTTTGGTGTCCTTAAAAGGGCTGCAGCGGTACTACCGCTCATGGGAGCGGTACTACCGCTTGGAGGGGATGTAATCTTTTAGTACCGCTCTTGGGAGAGGTACTACCGTGGCTACTTCTGTGGCTACTTCCGCTCCGGACCAAAAACTCGTCTTAAGTCCAGCGGTGGTAGGCACGGATGTATTTTTTTAGTACCGCCCGCAAGCAGTAGTACTGCTACCCCTAGCGGTAGTACCGTGAGGACGAGCGGTAGTGCCGCTCTGTCGGTTCTACCGGGCTTTTGCCTCCTCGCTGTTGTTTTTCAAAGGGCTTCCACCGCCCTAGCGGTAGTACCGCTCCCATGAGCGGTAGTACCGCTCTATGCGGGCTGTGAGCATAACGGTTGGATTTTTCCCCACCTATAAAAGGGGTCTTCTTCCCCAGTGAACCCAATCCTTTGAGCTCGTGTTCATCCCCTATTGTTGACCTTCTTCGAGCTTGCTATCTCTCAATCCCTCCATGGATTCTTGCTAGTTTTGGGGGGAAAGGAGAGAGGAGATCTAAATCCACATTTACACCAATCACTTTCTCCTCTATGTGAGGGGAATCCCTTGGATCTAGATCTTGGAGTTCTTGGTATTCTCCTTCTTGTTCTTCATCTCATTTTCCTTCCTAGAATTAGTTGCTTCGGTGGGATTTGGGAGAGAAGGACTTGGGCACTCCGTGTGCCCTTGCCATTGCATTTGGTGCATCAGTTTGAGTTCTCCACGGTGATACGTGGAAGTTACAAGTTGAGAAGCTTATTACTCTTGGGTGCTTGGTACCCTTGAGCTTGTTTCACTTGGGTGCTTGGGTGCCCTAGATGGTTGGTGGTGTTCAGAGCTCGATCATTGTGGTGTAAAGCTCCAGGCAAGCGTCGGGGTCTCCAATTAGGTTGTGGAGATCATGAAGGAAATATGCCCTAGAGGCAATAATAAAGTTATTGTTTTATTTCCTTATCTCATGATAAATGTTTATTATCCATGCTAGAATTGTATTAACCGGAAACTTGATACATGTGTAAATACATAGACAAAACAAAGTGTCCCTAGTATGCCTCTACTAGACTAGCTCGTTAATCAAGGATGGTTAAGTTTCCTGACCATAGACATGTGTTGTCATTTGATGAATAGGTTCACATCATTAGGAGAATGATGTGATGGACAAGACCCATACGTTAGCTTGGCATAATGATCGTTTAGTTTTATTGCTATTGCTTTCTTCATGACTTATACATGTTCCTCTGACTATAAGATTATGCAACTCCCAAATACCAGAAGAAAACCTTGTGTTCTATCAAACTTCACAACGTAACTGGAAAATTATAAAGATGCTTGCTACCTCTTGAGCATGCGTTGGTTTCCATTGAAGAGGAAAGGGTGATGCAGAAAAGTAGCATAAGTATTTCCCTCAATTTTTGAGAGCCAAGGTATCAATCCAGTAGGTGACTACATGCAATTCCCTTGTACCTGCACAAACAATTAAGAACCTTGCAACCAATGCGATAAAGGGGTTGGCAATCCCTTCACGGCCACTTGCAAAAGTGAGACCTGATAAAGATAATAAGATAAATATTTTTGGTATTTTTGTTGTATAGATTGAAAAGTAAAGATTGCAAAATAAAAGGCAACAGAAATAACACGTAGGCGGGAGATGAATATGATGGAAAATAGACCCGGGGGCCATAGGTTTCACTAGTGGCTTCTCTCAAGATAACAAATTCTACGGTGGGTGAACAAATTACTGTCGAGCAATTGATAGAAAAGCGCATAGTTATGAGAATATCTAGGCATGATCATGTATATAGGCATCAGGTCCGTGACAAGTAGACCTAAACAATTCTGCATCTACTACTATTACTCCACACATCGACTGCTATCCAGCATGCATCTAGAGTATTAAGTTCATAAGAATAGAGTAACTCATTAGGCAAGATGACATGATGTAGAGGGATAAACTCAAGCAATATGATATAAACCCCATCTTTTTATCCTCGATGGCAACAATACAATACGTGCCTTGCTGCCCCTGCTGTCACTGGGAAAGGACACCACAAGATTGAACCAAAGCTAAGCACTTCTCCCATTGCAAGAAAGATCAATCTAGTAGGCCAAACCAAACGAATAATTTGAAGAGACTTGCAAAGATATTAAATCATGCATAAAAGAATTCAAAGAAGAATCAAATATTGTTCATCGATAATCTTGATCATAAACCCACAATTCATCGGATCTTGACAAACACACCGCAAAAAGTATTATATCGAATAGATCTCCAAGAGAATCGAGGAGAACTTTGTATTGAGATCCAAAGAGAGAGAAGAATACATCTAGCTAATAACTATGGACCCGAAGGTCTATGGTAAACTACTCACACATCATCGGAGAGGCTATGGTGTTGATGTAGAAGCCCTCCGTGATCGATTCCCCCTCCAGCGGAGCGCCGGAAAAGGCCCCAAGATGGGATCTCACTAGTACAGAAGGTTGCGGTGGTGGAAATAGGATTTCTTGGTGCTCCTAGATGTTTTCAGGGTATATGAGTATATATAGGTGAAAGAAGTAGGTCGGTGGAGCTACGAGGGGACCACGAGGGTGGGGGGCACGCCTCCCCCCGGGTGTGCCCTCCTACCTTGTGGCCACCTCGTGGCTTCCTTGACATCCACTCCAAGTCTCCTAGATTGTGTTTGTTCCAAAAACGATCCTCACGAAGGTTTCATTCCGCTTGGACTCTGTTTGATATTCCTTTTCTGTGAAACACTGAAATAGGCAAAAGACAACAATTTGCACTGGGCCTCTGGTTAGTAGGTTAGTCCCAAAAATAATATAAAAGTGCATAATAAAGCCCATTAAACATCCGAAATAGATAATATAATAGAATGGAACAATAAAAAATTATAGATATGTTGGAGACGTATCAAGCATCCCCAAGCTTAATTCCTGCTCGTCCTCGAGTAGGTAAATGATAAAAAGAGACTTTTTGATGTGGAATGCAACCTAGCTTAATTCTTAATGTAATTTTCTTTATTGTGGCATGAATGTTCAGGTCCGGAAGATTCAAGACAAAAGTTTATTATTGACATAAAAATAATAATACTTCAAGCATACTAATAAAGCAATCATGTCTTCTCAAAATAACATGGCCAGAGAAAGTTATCCCTACAAAATCATATATTCTGTCTATACTCTACCTTCATCACACAAAATATTCAAATCATGCACAACCCCGATGACAATCCAAGCAATTGTTTCATACTTTTGACGTTCTCAAACTTTTTCAATTTTCACGCAATACATGAGCGTGAGCCATGGACATAGCACTATATGTGGAATAGAATGGTGGTTGTGGAGAAGACAAAAAGGAGAAGATAGTCTCACATCAACTAGGCGTATCAACGGGCTATGGAGATGCCCATCAATATATATCAACGTGAGTGAGTAGGGATTGCCATGCAACGGATGCACTAGAGCTATAAGTGTATGAAAGCTCAACAAAAGGAACTAAGTGGGTGTGCATCCAACTCGCTTGCTCATGAATACCTAGGGAATTTTGAGGAAGCCCATCATTGGAATATACAAGCCAAGTTCTATAATGTAAAATTCCCACTAGTATATGAAAGTGACAACATGGGAGACTCTCTATCATGAAGGTCACGGTGCTACTTTGAAGCACAAGTGTGGTAAAAGGATAGTAACATTGTCCCTTCTCTCTTTTTCACTCATTTTTTTGTTTGGGCCTTTTTCTCTTCTTTTTTTGTGGCCTCTTTTTTTCTTTTTTTCTTTTCGTCCGGAGTCTCATCCCGACTTGTGGGGGAATCATAGTCTCCATCATCATTTCCTCACTTGGGACAATGCTCCAATAATGATGACCATCACACTTTTATTTACTTACAACTCAAAAGTTACAACTCAATACTTAGAACAAAATATGACTCTATGTGAATGCCTCCGGTGGTGTACCGGGATATGCAATGAATCAAGAGTGACATATATGAAAATCATGAACGATGGCTTTGCCACAAATACGATGTCAACTACATGATCATGCAAAGCAATATGACAATGATGGAGCGTGTCATAATAAACGGAACGGTGGAAAGTTGCATGGCAATATATCTCGGAATGGCTATGGAAATGCCATAATAGGTAGGTATGGTGGTTGTTTTGAGGAAAGTATATGGTGGGTGTATGATACCGGCGAAAGGTGCGCGGTATTAGAGAGGCTATCAATGGTGGAAGGGTGAGAGTGCGTATAATCCATGGAATCAACATTAATCATAAAGAACTCACATACTTATTGCAAAAATCTATTAATTATCAAAACAAAGTACTACACGCATGCTCCTAGGGGGATAGATTGGTAGGAAAAGACCATCGCTCGTCCCCGACCGCCACTCATAAGGAAGACAATCGATAAATAAATCATGCTCCGACTTCATCACATAACGATTCACCATACATGCATACTATGGGAATTCACAACTACTCAACTAGCATGACTCTAATATCACCATCTTCATATCTCAAGACAATCATAAAGAATGAAACTTCTCATAGTATTCAATGCACTTTATATGATAGTTTTTATTATACCTATCTTGGATGCTCATCACATTAGGACTAAAAAATTTTAACCAAAGAAAATTACCATGCTGTTCTAAAATACTCTCAAAATAATATAAGTGAAGCACGAGATATTAATAATTTCTATAAAATAAACCACCACCGTGCTCTAAAAGATATAAGCGAAGCACTAGAGCAAAATTATCTGTCTCAAAAGATATAAGTGAAGCACATAGAGTATTCTAATAAATTATGATTCATGTGTGTCTCTCCAAAAGGTGTGTAAAGCAAGGATGATTGTGGTAAACTAAAAAGCAAAGACTCAAATCATACAATACGCTCCAAGCAAAACACATATCATGTGGTGAATAAAAATATAGCCTCAAGTAAAGTTACCGATAGACGAAGACGAAAGAGGGGATGCCTTCCGGGGCATCCCCAAGCTTAGGCTTTTGGTTGTCCTTGAATTTTACCTTGGGGTGCCTTGGGCATCCCCAAACATAGGCTCTTTCCACTCCTTGTTCCAAAATCCATCAAATCTTTACCCAAAAACTTGAAAATTTCACAACACAAAACTCAACAGAAAATCTCATGAGCTCCGTTAGCGAAATAAAACAAACCACCACTTTAAGGTACTGTAATGAACTTATTTTCTATTTATATTGGTATTAAACATACTGTATTCCAACTTCTTTATGGTTCAAACCCCCCGATACTAGCCATAGATTCATCAAAATAAGCAAACAACACACAAAAAACAGAATCTGTAAAAAACAGAATAGTCTGTAGTAATCCGTATCAAACGCAAACTTCTGGAACTCCAAAAATTCTGCCAAAATAGAACGACCTAAATAATTTATTTATTGATCTACTGCAAAAATAATCAATATAAAAGCATTCTCCAGTAAAAAAATGGCAGCTAACCTCGTGAGCGCTAAAGTTTCTGTTTTTTACAGCAAGATCACAAAGACTTCACCCAAGTCTCCCAAAGGTTCTACTTGGCACAAACACTAATAAAACATAAAACCAGATTAAAACAGAGGCTAGATGAATTATTTATTACTAAACAGAAACAAAAAAAGCAAGGAACAAAAATAAAATTGGGTTGCCTCCCAACAAGCGCTATCGTTTAACGCCCCTAGCTAGGCATTGATAATTTTAATGATGCTCACATCAAAGACAAGAATTAAAGCACAAAGAGAGCATCATAGAACACTTGATAAACACATCTAAGTCTAACATACTTCCTATGCATAGGCATTTTATAATCAAACAAATTATCATAGCAAGCAAAAATTAGCATATGCAAGGAAGAAGAAAGAGATGATAACAATCTCAACATGACGAGAGGTAATTTAGTAAGATAAAAATTTCTACAACCATATTCTCCTCTCTCAGAATACTTACATGTAAGATCATAGGAAATTCAACAAAATAGCTATCACATAACATATTCTCAACACGATTCACATGCATGCGAAGTTGACACTCTTCCAAAATAGTGGGATTATCATTAACTAAAGTCATGACCTCTCTAAACCCACTTTTATCAAAAATACCATAAGATTGAACATTATCCAAATATATGGGATCTAAAGTTGACACTCTTCCAAACCCACTTTCAGTATTGTTGCAAACATTATTATCAATCTCATATTCATCACAGGGCTTAAATAAATTTTCAAGATCATAAGAAGAATCACCCCAATCATGATCATTGCAACAAGTAGTAGACATAGCAAAACTAGCATCCCCAAGCTTAGGGTTTTGCATATTATTAGCATAATGGACATCAAGAGAATTTATAATAAGATTATTGCAAGCATGCTTTTCATCTAAGGAACTATCAAGTATGGGTGCAATAGCAACGATCTCATGCTTAACATAAGGAACTATAGCAAATTCGTCTTCATAAATATTGGCATCATGGCCACAAGATTAGCAAGCATCATGTTCATCAAGGGATATTTCAATCAAATCATTGGAATCAAAATTATCTATAGATTCATGCATATCATTATGTTCTTCCAAAGCAACGGTCATAGGTTCTTTGACATAGACATTATGGGCATAGTTTTCATAGCAATAATTAAGTATGTCAAAATTTTCAGATTTGTAGAGAGTAATATCATACTTTTCAATCAAAGAAGAAACTTCATAATCACCCTTAGAAACAAAAAATTCTTAAATTTATTCGATATCATAGTAACTATAAACACCCTTTGCATAAGAAGATAAGATTTCATTATAATTAAACTCACATAGGTAGGGAAGGTGTTTTTTAGGGTTCTTAGAGCAACAAGTAAAATCATAGATTTCACAAAGATTCCAAGCATAGCATAGCAAACAATTTATTTGATACCATAAGAGCTTCCCTTTTTCAAACAAATGATGACGCACAAAATGAGCATGCTCATCTAAAGATTTTCCCTCAAGTAAACTAGTTGGGGTTTCAGCACGAGCACATATAGATCGAAGACGATCCAAGTAGAACACTTTAATTGGATCCATATCAATAGATTTTTAGCAAGCAAAGATGCAAGCAAATAGAAGGCACATGGAAACACAAACAAAAATACATACATGAAGAAGGCAAAGAAAAGGCAAATGTGAAGTGGGGGAGAGGAAAACTAGAGGCAAATGGCAAATAATGTAATGCGAGGGATAGGAGTTTGTGATGGGTACTTGGTATGTCTTGACTTGAGCGTAGATCTCCCTGGCAACGGCACCAAAAATGGCTACTTGCTGGGAGATCAACTCTTGACTTGACATGGTGAAAATCTCCCCGGCAGCGGTGCCAGAAATCTTTCTTGCTACCTCTTGAGCATGCGTTGGTTTTCCCTTGAAGAGGAAAGGGTGATGCAGCAAAGTAGCGTAAGTATTTCCCTCAGTTTTTGAGAACCAAGGTACCAATCCAGTAGGAGACCACACGCAAATTCCTAGTACCTGCACAAACAATTAAGAACCTTGCAACCAACGGTATAAAGGGGTTGTCAATCCCTTCACTGCCACACGCAAAAGTGAGATCTTCAGGAGCCGCATTGAGCAAAGCAGCACAACCTTCAGAGGAATTATCCCTAGTCGGGAGGCGCGATGCGCGGGAAAAATCACACTGGATGTGGTATTCGGCATGCGGATAATTACAGTTCCAAAGAAATTACATTCCAAGTGGCCCCGTTCAGCAGCGGATACTACGCCCTCTTGGGGCGGGACGCATTCAAAAGCTTCCAGGTTATACCCCATTACGGGTACATGAAGCTCAAAATGCCCGGGCCCAATGGAATCATCACTCTAGCTAGTGATCCGGACGTCGCGCTCCGCGCCGAGAACAAAACCGCCGCCCTCGCCCTGGAGGCATTATCAGAAGCCCTCGCGGACGAAGAACTAACAACGCTGCGAGCAACAGTGGACAGAAATGACGTGATACTCGACAAGCGACCTAAATCCACCTCCTTCAAACCAGCAGACGAGATAGTCAAATTCCAGGTCCACCCATCAGACCCTACAAAGTCAGCTTCAATTGGGACACAGTTGAACCCCACGATAGACGCCACACTGCGAGATTTCCTGCGTGAAAACTGGGATATCTTTGCCTGGCACCCTTCGGACATGTCGGGCATCCCACGTAGGCTGGTCGAACACAGCCTCAACATACTGAAAGGACACAAGCCAGTCAAGCAGACTCTTAGGCGCTTCTCAGAGCCTAAGCAGCAAGCCATGGAAGAAGAGCTAGTCAAACTACTCAAGGCCGGATTCATCACAGACATCAAACATCTGGACTGGCTAGCAAACTTGGTAATGGTACCAAAAAAGGACAAATCCTGGCGCTTGTGTGTCGATTTCAAGGACCTCAATAAAGCTTTCCCTAAGGATCCCTTCCCCCTCCCCCGCATTCATCAAATAATCGATACCACAGTAGGACACGACTCATTGTGTTTCCTCGACGCATACTCCGGATACCATCAAATAAAGATGGCAGAGTCTGACCAGGCCGCAACGGCCTTTATCACTCCGTACGGCCCCTTCTTTTTCAACACCAAGCCCTTCGGGCTCAAAAACACCGAAGCAACCTATCAACGCATGATTCAAACATGCCTGGAAAAACAAATCGGCAAGACAGTAGAGGCCTACGTAGACGACGTGGTCATCAAAACAAGACACATCGAAACTTTAATAGATGATTTGAGGCTTACATTTGATAATCTCCGAACATACGACATCAAGCTCAACCCGGAGAAGTGTTTCTTCGGAGTACCCTTCGGAAAATTGCTCGGCTTCATTGTTTCCAATAGAGGAATTGAAGCAAATCGGGCAAAAATTCGAGCTCTGTCGCAGTTGGCTATACCAACAGACCTCAAGCAGATCCAGAAACTAACTAGATGCGTGGCTACCTTAAGCCGCTTTATCTCCTGCTTAGGAGAAAAGGCACTACCTCTCTATCGCCTTCTTCGACGCACCGAACACTTCGAGTGGACGGATGCGACCACGGCCGGACTGAAAGAAATAAAGGCACTATTGGCCACAAACCCAGTCCTGACCGCGCAAAACATTGGCGAACCCATGCTATTATACATAGCCGCAACAAACCAAGTTGTGAGCGGAGTACTCGTCGTCGAATGAGAGGCAGACGGACACAAGTTCCCGCTCCAAAAGCCGGTATATTACGTGTCCACTGTCCTCACTCCATGCAAATCTCAGTACAAACACTATCAAAAGATAGCGTACGCTGTCTTCATGGCATCCCAGAAACTATGACACTACTTTGAAGTACCACTCAATGACGGTGGCCTCCGAAGTACCACTCAATGACATAATAAACAACCGCGACGCAACAGGCCGAATTGCTAAATGGGCTATTGAGCTCCTTCCGTTCGACATAACATAAAAACCACAACGGTCCATTAAGTTGCAAGTACTGGCTGACTTCATCGCCGAATGGACAGAAGCCGAACTCCCTAAAGAGTACGACGCGTACTCAAATTGGATCATGCATTTTGACAGCTCCAAAATGCTGGTCGGATTGGGAGCAGGTGTCGTCCTGACATCCCCCACTGGAGACACGGTGTAGTACGTCCTCCAAATATTCTACACAAACTCCAACAATGCAGCCGAATACGAGGCTCTGTTGCATGGTCTTCGGATGGCAGTCTCCATGGGCATTCAACGCCTCGAAGTGCGTGGGGACTTAAACCTCGCAATATTTCAGGTAAATGGAGACTTTGACGCCAAGGACCCGAAAATGGTGGCCTATCGCAATGCCGTCCTCAAAATGTCAGCTCGGTTCGAGGGGCTCGAATTTCACCATGTGGTCAGAGAAAATAACCAAGCGGCCGATATCCTCGCCCGCATCGGCACTAAACGCGACCCTGTCCCACCTAATATCTTCTTAGAAAGATTGTTCAAGCCGTCCGTGGCATGGGAAGGGGAGTCCGGCACTATTAGCCCGGCTCCGAACACAACCGCAGATTCTGAACCTTCTGACGTAATCGGGGGCTCTGCCACCAAAATAACATCTTCGGCCCACGAAATAATGGTTGTCATCGCCCCGTGGACCGGGCCCTTCTTGGCCTACCTTAATAGGCAAGAGCTCCCCGAGGACCAAAATAAGGCACGTTGTATTGTGCGACGCTCTAAAGCCTACAAAGTCCAGGAAGGAGAGCTCTACAAGAAGGGCGCCACCGGAGTGCTCCAACAATGCATCTCCGAAGAGGAAGGGCGGCAGCTCTTAGCCGAAATCCATTCAGGACTAGGCAGGCACCACGCGGCAGCCCGAGCTCTCGTAAGCAAGGCCTTTCGGACAGGATTCTACTGTCCGACAGCCCGGGCAGACGCACAGGACCTTGTCCAACATTGGGTTGGTTGTCAACTATTTGCCAATCAGAGCCATATGCCCCCTACCACTCTCCAAACGATCCCCATAACTTGGCCCTTCGCGGTCTAGGAGCTGGATATGGTGGGACCCCTTAAAGGGAGAAGCCACAAAAAAAATACTTATTGGTCATGGTGGACAAGTTCACCAAATGGATAGAAGCCAAACCAGTCAAAACGGCTGAATTCGGACCAGTGATAGACTTCATATCAGAAGTTATACACCGTTACGGTGTCCCCCACTGTCGGGGATATACCCCGCGGTATGGCCCGGCCGGAGTCGTAAACCGGCCGGGACTTGGTAAACCGGCGGATGGTAAACCGGCAAACAGTTAAGACAGATGGCTAAGACAGACGGTAAACCGGCAAGTTTTAAACTGGCTGAGTTAAGACAGATGGTAGCACCGGCAGGTGTTGTTAAACCGGCACACAATGTTAAATCGGCAAGTGTTGTTAAACCGGCAGACAATGTTAAACCGGCAGACAATGTTAAACCGGCAGACGTTGAGAAGCCCAGGAAAGGAAGTCAAAATAGTTTAAGTTAAAGTCCGAGTTTGACTCCACATGTAACCCGCCCCTTCAACATATATAAGGAGGGGCAGGGCTCCCCAAAGGGGGACAAGCAAGAAACAATCTCTAGGGCTAGACACAACTAGAGGAGAGCCGGTTTACGGCGACTCCCTCGTGATGATAATGAGATCTAGCCTCAAACAGCATGTAGGGTTTTTACCGGATGATGTTTCCCGGGGCCCGAAGCTGTCTAAACCCTTGTCTTGTGTTGCGTCTCTCGATTCCGCTCAACCCCTCTCAAGCTACCACATAGATGCGTTGGCCTCGCGACTGAGTCCTTACACTAAGGACATCTGACGTGGTAATTCCACGACAGTTGGCGCCCACCGTGGGGCCAAGCGCACGGTGGTGTTGAGTTTTTGGAGGGATTTCTTCAGGGATCAATAAGCTCGCGATTTGTCGAGTGAAAGAAGAGCTGACAAGAGCCGGCAATATTCGTTGTCTAATGATTGGAGTCAATGTTAAACTTTGGAGTTGGCAGATACAAGGTTGATCAAAGACAAAGAAGTTTTAGGGTTTATGCGCGCCGCTCCGTGCGAGGCTCGGCGATTCGCCGAATCCGAAGACTGATCAATATGTGCAGCAGCAACGCAACATCGACGTCTACTTCAGCGAGTCATATGTGTCCTGGTAGGATTCTTGGTTAAGGCTGCTCGCTGAATAAACAAAAACAACAACACTGCTACGATCAAGGAAATCACAGCCTAGTACTAATAGTTGCACATTGTACGAGATCTGGTTTGATTTGGGAGTAGTAGTGCCACTGCTATTACTAGCACGTGAGCCCTAATCAGAACAGGATCAACTTCTATTCATCATCTAAACAGATCTGAAGCATTAAGGGAAGATTCTAGCATGTTAAGCCACCTCCAAGTCGACCTGCCTCGTCGCTGCTGGAATATATATATATATATATATATATATATATATATATATATATATATATATATATATATATATATATATATATATATATATATATATATATATATAGAACTCCTTTTTTGTACTCCCGGGTGTATGTACTCCCATCCTTAATGGATAAGTATGAATAGGCTCAGCTGTGAGTTAAACACACTCGGTAGCAGCAAATCCACCATTGATGCAAAAAAAAAAACAAATCCACCATCCACCGTTCCAATTACTAACTAACTAACTCCACCGCATGCGTAACAACTACTAGAAACTAGGGAACTTGATTTGTTTTCCACCCGTGCAGAGTGCATGCTACAAATTGAAGTAGTATAAACGTTACGTCCGAACTGCAATATATGTCCTTTGTGCTGATCGTACAAGAGTACATACATCTTTTATGATACTCTATTTTTCTATGGGAAAGTATAAACACTATCTTTTAATTGAAGAGTATATACCATCTAGTGTGAGAAAGTATATACTGCATTTTCATCAGTTTATAGGAGAAAATATACTCCCTCCATCCCATAATATACCCCCTTTTTTATGTGAGCGTGTGTGCTACATCATAAGTGAATACGTACGTACTTCATTTTCATGAGTATATCTTGCATTATTTCTGAAGAAGTATATACTGGTATATTTTTTGTGAGGATGTACAATTCTTTCTTTTGTGCGAGAGTATATACCACAGGATTTCTGATGAAGTATGTACTTCATTTTACATGAGAGTACATATATAGTATAATACTTCATTTTGACGAAGCCCCCGCGGATTTTACATGAGAGGGTATATACCACAGGATTTTAACAAAGCCCATGGATTTGTACATACTTCATTTTGATTTTCCAGAGTGTGTAGTGCACTCAGCAAATATACTTCTTTCATATGAAAAACATTACCCTTGGAAAAAGATGACCATAAAATACTTTCAATTAAACCACGTACAAAACTGTATACATCGCTGGAAGTAGTATAGTTACTTTCATCGTACTACTTATCACTTCCGCTCTGAATCATCAAACAAATACTTTTTTGTAATCTTTGTTGTCATCTACAATAATAAGTGAAGAGTACTAATAACCTACCAGTTCAAACACGTGATTTTAGATGTTAAGCACATGCTAATCTTCCATGTTTTTTCACATCCGTATATACTATAATCATCGGCACCTCGCCGTCGCTGATGTGCATGTTGCGCCGAACGTGTCGAGTCGCCGACCACCACTCATCTCTATTGTCGAGCCGCTCGTCCGCTGCCGACCACAACTCGTCTCTGCACTGGAGCCGTCGACTTCCCGACTTCGCTGTGATCACCTGTAACAAATGAGAACAAAACGAGATGAATGCATGCATCAAGGACACTTTTACGTCTCCGATGGTGCAGCTATCAGCTTGTGGCAGGAGTAATATACCTCAACACGTACATCCATCGTGCGTGCCAACGAACTGATTGGTCTGGATTTCTTGATGGCTTGATGGGTCGCCGGCGCCGGAGATAGTTCTTGCGAGTAGTACCAACTGGCAAGCAATGAGTGGCCAGGCCGATATTATTGTTACTAATATAGGGGGCAAATGACGCATATCCTGATTTCCTCTTTCACGGAACTGATTTTCAAACTAGACCTGATCCATGCAATGGATTTTTTTGGCAATTAATTAATTCGTTTTATTAAATAATGGATGGATGGCCGTGCATTACGCTCCCTTTACCACGTCTACATGAGGAGTTTTGGAATGAGAGTACATACTCCTAAGAGTACCAACCCATTTTCAAATGGGTGGAGTGGGAAGCCCAGTCCACGGAGGAAATGGGGGAGGAACACCACCCTCTCATGGTCCCTGGGGGGTGGGGACGAGCTGCCCCTCGTCGGGAAGTCGGTGCGAAATGTTGTTGGACAAGTATCTGGCTTTCCTCAACTTTTTGATGTGCCCCTCCGTGACGGAGGAGGCCATCCACCTGCCTCCCGCTCCGGACATGGCTGGAGAAGGTTGAGGTGGGAAGTGCGGACTTGGGTGCTGGAGCTCAAGTGCGCGGAAATGGGTAAGCGAAGGAGGAAGAAGGCGTAGATGGAAAAAGGTGGATCCTTATCCCCTTATATGGGCGGACGAAACTATGTGCCCCCACCAGCTTGGTAAAACTCGCTTATCTCCCAAGCGCCGTGATTAATAGCATGGTTGGGTTACCCACACCCGTATTGATGAGAAATCCCGGAATAAGGGGACACGATCTCTGCTTCGACAAGACGTGCCAAGGAAACCGCCTCGCTAAACATGCTGAGGTGGGATAGTAAAACGATTCGAATAAAGGCTTGGCCGTGGCGTGATGTCACGCTGCAGAATACGTCAGCGGATTAGATTTGTGCAAATATTATTCTCTCTACGGTGGTATGTGGAACTTATTTTGCAGAACCAGACACTATCCTTGTGTTCAAAATCTTCTATGAACTATTCGGAGGAGGAACCCGCCTTGCAATATCGAAGACAATTTGCGCGCCGGACTCGTCGTCATTGAAGCCTGGTTCAGGGGCTACTGAGGGAGTCCCGGATTAGGGGGTGTCCGGATGACAGGACTATAACCATTGGCCGGACTCCTGGACTATGAAGATACAAGATTGATAACTTCGTCCCGTGTCCGGATGGGACTTTCCTTGGCGTGGAAGGCAAGCTTGGCGATACGGATATGTAGATCTCCTCCCATTGTAACCAACTCTATGTAACCCTAGCCCTCTCCGATGTCTATATAAACAGGAGGGTTTTAGTCCGTAGGACGAACACCAATCATACCATAGGCTAGCTTCTAGGGTTTAGCCTCTCTGATCTCGTGGTAGATCTACTCTTGTACTACCCATATCATCAATATTAATCAAGCAGGAGTAGGGTTTTACCTCCATTGAGAGGGCCCGAACCTGGGTAAAAACATCGTGTCCCTTCTCTCCTATTACCATCCGCCTAGACGCACAGTTCAGGACCCCCTACCCGAGATCCGCCGGTTTTGACACCGACAAGTATCTTTTGTAAAATTGTCATAGTTTGCTTTCCATCCGTCAGATATAGATCGGACGGTCTATATTACAAGATGGCAGGCACACCATCATCACCAACTCGTTTTTTATAAGAGTAGAGATATTACAAGACTATCTAGTCTCGATGTGGTATGTCTTCTCATGAGAAAGTCAAATTCTATTTGGTCCATTAATTATCTCTTGTTTGTCCTCTTTTGCATCTTGTTAAGTTTTTCATTGGTATCATATTATGGGGGAGTAATATTTTATGTGCATATTACATGCCTAAAAAATGTGTATATTTGAGATATTGTCACTTAGAGTTGATATTGTAAATTATCTTGTTCCTAGGTGGCATGTTAGCTCTACAAGTTGCAAATTTGATTGTGTGTTTGGTGTGAAGATGATGTTGGATATCTTTGCATTCTACCACCAGGAATTATTTCCAAATACTTCTTATCTCTTGACAATTGGTAGTCATATATGTGGTACATATTGTTGATCATATTTACTTTGTATTTTGTTCTTATTTGTCTTATTTCTTGCCAAGATTGTGTCAACTCCCATTGACTTCCGTGTCTTGTTGTTTTCTTGATCCTGTATAGTATTTTCTAGATATAGTGAAAGTGGTGATCCCACCTTGTGCATTTTGTATTCAAACGCAAATGCTCTGTAATGCACAACTCTTTGGGGAGGTATCCTATTCTCTATAGAACACTCATCTTGTGATCCTTATCAAGTGTGTGTTTGTGGAAGGCAAGCCGTTTCTTTTTGGTACTTTGTGCCATCATGAAACTTTGTAGAGGGCTCGGTTTGTTTGGAACCATCCTCTCTTTTGGGAGTTTTATTTCTTTAATTTTGAGTGTGCCAATAGATATCTCATTCCTTGATGTAATGTTTAACGATATCTTCCAAGTGATGATTTCTCCATTTGGTAATCTATTTTCTCTTGGTATTTCTTTCTCATTTGGTATTGTTTCTTGAAAGTTTTGAGCATGCATATTTACTTCATGTATTTTATTTCACATGCTTTCTTTCTTTGACCTAATATATAAGTGAAACTCCACCAAGTCTCAAATTGTATTAGATGTGCATGCAATTCTTTTTCAAATATATATGAACATATTTATGTGGAGTTTGTCTTGTATATTGTTGGTTCTCTAACTCTTTGGTCCCAATGAGTTTGGGTACCATTTTGTTTGTGTTGTTGTTCTAGGAACAATTAGAGATGCATTGGATGCTCGGCTCACTCACAAGGAAGGTGGTGTCAACATGTGCTTATTGGAGTCAAGCTAGGATGATCAATGAACTACTGTCTACCTTCAATTGCTATCTACTACATCCTTCCAATGTTAACTCGGTAACAAGTATCTTCATATACTTCATGCACACATTTCTTGCATCAACCTTGTGTAGGTTGTATCATGGCATATTATTCATTCTTTCTTGTGATACTTGTTTCCTTTCTCAAAGCATCCCAACAATGATCTTTTGTTGCTAGTTGTGATGTCTTTGATGTTCGTGTGGTTGGAATTTATTTATATACAATAAGGCCATATCTAGCCATGTGCTATGCTCTCAAGCAAATTTCTTATTGGTATATTTATGACTTCCTTGTGGATATCTTGTTCTTTCCTTTTTGTAACTATTTCATGTGTATATCCTTCTTTGTGGATTGATATCATCATGATTTTCATCTACCTAGAATCTTATACACTGGAGAGAAGTTACATCTATAGTTGATATCCTTATTCTTTCACGTCCAGCTTTCCTTGGTGGTTATGTGAAAGGATTTATCTTAAGTGCGGATCTGACATCGTTGCATCTTGATGCACTCTGTTGTGGTGAAGATATTTTTTCTCTTGCTTGTCTTAATGAGGCTTTTGCCATTTCGATTGGTATCCCTCCTCTTGACAAAGTTATCATTTTATTTCTTCACCATGGGTTGTCACAAGTGTTGGTTATTCATTTTGCATATTTAGTGTGCTTGTGAACCCATTTGCTTGGTATGTGTAGGAAGGACATGTCATGCACCTTGTATCTCCACTATTCATGACTATGTGATGTTTAAGGCCCACCCTTACATTAGTCTTCAGGTGCTTTTCCATGACTCACACGCATCATTTTGGTTGAGCCTACTCTTAAGTTGCCTCTTTTATATGTTGCTCAACCATTTGTTGTTGCAAGTGCTAGGCTTTGTTTCCTACATGCTCACTTGCACTTGTTGTGAGTTTCTATTGATTTTCAGGGAGTGATGATCCTATTTTGTGCACTTGGTATCCTAATGCAAATATTTTAAGGAGTGCACAAATCATGGCGAGCTTCACTAGTGTCTTTAGAACACTCCGTTGCTCTCTTGCACTTGTAGTGATGTTCTATTGATCTTGGGGGAGTGACGATCCTATTTTGTGCTCGTTGTATCCAATTACAAAACTAAGTTGTGCACAAATCATGGGGAGCTTCTCTAGTTTCTCTAGAACACTCCTTTGCTCATATCATAATATCTTTTATTCATGTGGCACGTAGGATCATTGGTCTAGTTGGTTCAATTGGTATCTTTTGATAGCTTGCTTCAATTGTATCTTTTGATTGCTTGTTTCTCTCTTTGTTATGTCTTTGTGGCATATCATTCTTTTGCAATCTTTGGGCCACAATATAGTTTGTCTTCCTCCAAGTATTTACCGTTGGATTTGTGTATTGCATTCCACTCTCTTGTTGAGAAATACACAATTTATGGAGGAACACAATTTATATTAGCCTTCTAAGCTTTTCTCCCATTTTGGCAATCGATGCCAATGGGGGAGAAGTTTCAGAGAGTTTTTGTGGAGAAGATTAGAAAGTTGTTTCTTCTTGCTTTGCATTGCATGGTGATGCATATTTCCTTATATAAACTCTCTTGAAAATGATTGTCATCAATTACCAAAATGGGGAGATTGAAAGAACATGCGGTCCCCCATGTTTGGTTTTGGTAATTAATGATAATCTCTATGGACCAATGGTTGCCTTGAGTTATATTTGAAGGATTTGTCCATAGGCTTTTCTTGGTGTCCATTTGTTGGTTTCAAGGAGAGTTTGTGATGACCAAGGTGCTATTCAAGGAATTACCTAAAGATTGGTCATGTGAGAGGTTGATCAAGACTAAGTCAAAGAGTGAATCAAGTTGATCAACACACAAAGCATAGAAGATGTACCGAGAGGGATCAAGTGATCCCATGGTATGGTAAGCATTGTAAATTACGCTTTGTGTACTAACCCATGGTCTTCCTTAGAGTTCTTTGTGGGGTTAGGTTGCGGTGTGCATGTTCAAGTGATGCATCACGAAGAGATCAAGTGCTTTAAGATTGCCGTCCATTGTGGTGAGAATGTACTTGTGAAGATGTGCCGAAGAGTGTCTCACCCATAGTGGAGTATGGGGGATCAATCTACTAGTCTTCACCGAGCCAACGCAATCAAGAAATGTGGTCCTACTTGAGGAAGTCAAGATCGTCTACATCTAGCTCAAGTGGAATTTGTGTAAGGCAAAGGTTTAGCCTTGATAGGTTCTCTATTTTACTGGTCTCATGGTGGTATTTTGGAGACCGGGTTATAGGATCGATTGTCGTCTATCAAGGGGGGGGGGGTCTCAAGTGAGTAGCTTGATCGTATCGTTCGTAGAGAGCTCAAACCATTGCATGCTTGCATCATCTTTCTTGGTTATTGTTTGGTTTTATCCTTGTGAGATTTGGAGCTTATGGTCATCTTCTTGACAAGCTTGAGTTCATCGAAAATGGAGTTCTCATGCTTCTTCTATTATGTTTAGGTGTTGGAGGTTTTACCGGTCTTATTCGAGGAAGGGTTCTCACCATTTTCTTATGGGCCTTTTCTATTTTCCCTCTTATTGTCATTTCTATTAATATTGTGTTAGCCCTTGTTTCTAGCTTTCCAACAAACTTGGTTTTGTTGAATTCGGAGTCCGTTTGCAGAAGTTGTGTTAGTTTTGGTGTCCTTAAAAGGGCTGCAGCGGTACTACCGCTCATGGGAGCGGTACTACCGCTTGGAGGGGATGTAATCTTTTAGTACCGCTCTTGGGAGAGGTACTACCGTGGCTACTTCTGTGGCTACTTCCGCTCCGGACCAAAAACTCGTCTTAAGTCCAGCGGTGGTAGGCACGGATGTATTTTTTTAGTACCGCCCGCAAGCAGTAGTACTGCTACCCCTAGCGGTAGTACCGTGAGGACGAGCGGTAGTGCCGCTCTGTCGGTTCTACCGGGCTTTTGCCTCCTCGCTGTTGTTTTTCAAAGGGCTTCCACCACCCTAGCGGTAGTACCGCTCCCATGAGCGGTAGTACCGCTCTATGCGGGCTGTGAGCATAACGGTTGGATTTTTCCCCACCTATAAAAGGGGTCTTCTTCCCCAGTGAACCCAATCCTTTGAGCTCGTGTTCATCCCCTATTGTTGACCTTCTTCGAGCTTGCTATCTCTCAATCCCTCCATGGATTCTTGCTAGTTTTGGGGGGAAAGGAGAGAGGAGATCTAAATCCACATTTCCACCAATCACTTTCTCCTCTATGTGAGGGGAATCCCTTGGATCTAGATCTTGGAGTTCTTGGTATTCTCCTTCTTGTTCTTCATCTCATTTTCCTTCCTAGAATTAGTTGCTTCGGTGGGATTTGGGAGAGAAGGACTTGGGCACTCCGTGTGCCCTTGCCATTGCATTTGGTGCATCAGTTTGAGTTCTCCACGGTGATACGTGGAAGTTACAAGTTGAGAAGCTTATTACTCTTGGGTGCTTGGTACCCTTGAGCTTGTTTCACTTGGGTGCTTGGGTGCCCTAGATGGTTGGTGGTGTTCAGAGCTCGATCATTGTGGTGTAAAGCTCCAGGCAAGCGTCGGGGTCTCCAATTAGGTTGTGGAGATCATGAAGGAAATATGCCCTAGAGGCAATAATAAAGTTATTGTTTTATTTCCTTATCTCATGATAAATGTTTATTATCCATGCTAGAATTATATTAACCGCAAACTTGATACATGTGTAAATACATAGACAAAACAAAGTGTCCCTAGTATGCCTCTACTAGACTAGCTCGTTAATCAAAGATGGTTAAGTTTCCTGACCATAGACATGTGTTGTCATTTGATGAATAGGTTCACATCATTAGGAGAATGATGTGATGGACAAGACCCATCCGTTAGCTTGGCATAATGATCGTTTAGTTTTATTGCTATTGCTTTCTTCATGACTTATACATGTTCCTCTGACTATAAGATTATGCAACTCCCAAATACCAGAAGAAAACCTTGTGTTCTATCAAACTTCACAACGTAACTGGAAAATTATAAAGATGCTTGCTACCTCTTGAGCATGCGTTGGTTTCCATTGAAGAGGAAAGGGTGATGCAGAAAAGTAGCATAAGTATTTCCCTCAATTTTTGAGAGCCAAGGTATCAATCCAGTAGGTGACTACATGCAATTCCCTTGTACCTGCACAAACAATTAAGAACCTTGCAACCAATGCGATAAAGGGGTTGGCAATCCCTTCACGGCCACTTGCAAAAGTGAGACCTGATAAAGATAATAAGATAAATATTTTTGGTATTTTTGTTGTATAGATTGAAAAGTAAAGATTGCAAAATAAAAGGCAACAGAAATAACACGTAGGCGGGAGATGAATATGATGGAAAATAGACCCGGGGGCCATAGGTTTCACTAGTGGCTTCTCTCAAGATAACAAATTCTACGGTGGGTGAACAAATTACTGTCGAGCAATTGATAGAAAAGCGCATAGTTATGAGAATATCTAGGCATGATCATGTATATAGGCATCAGGTCCGTGACAAGTAGACCTAAACAATTCTGCATCTACTACTATTACTCCACACATCGACTGCTATCCAGCATGCATCTAGAGTATTAAGTTCATAAGAATAGAGTAACTCATTAGGCAAGATGACATGATGTAGAGGGATAAACTCAAGCAATATGATATAAACCCCATCTTTTTATCCTCGATGGCAACAATACAATACGTGCCTTGCTGCCCCTGCTGTCACTGGGAAAGGACACCACAAGATTGAACCAAAGCTAAGCACTTCTCCCATTGCAAGAAAGATCAATCTAGTAGGCCAAACCAAACTAATAATTCGAAGAGACTTGCAAAGATATTAAATCATGCATAAAAGAATTCAAAGAAGAATCAAATATTGTTCATCGATAATCTTGATCATAAACCCACAATTCATCGGATCTTGACAAACACACCGCAAAAAGTATTACATCGAATAGATCTCCAAGAGAATCGAGGAGAACTTTGTATTGAGATCCAAAGAGAGAGAAGAATACATCTAGCTAATAACTATGGACCCGAAGGTCTGTGGTAAACTACTCACACATCATCGGAGAGGCTATGGTGTTGATGTAGAAGCCCTCCGTGATCGATTCCCCCTCCAGCGGAGCGCCGGAAAAGGCCCCAAGATGGGATCTCACTGGTACAGAAGGTTGCGGTGGTGGAAATAGGATTTCTTGGTGCTCCTAGATGTTTTCAGGGTATATGAGTATATATAGGTGAAAGAAGTAGGTCGGTGGAGCTACGAGGGGACCACGAGGGTGGGGGGCACGCCTCCCCCCGGGTGTGCCCTCCTACCTTGTGGCCACCTCGTGGCTTCCTTGACATCCACTCCAAGTCTCCTAGATTGTGTTTGTTCCAAAAACGATCCTCACGAAGGTTTCATTCCGCTTGGACTCTGTTTGATATTCCTTTTCTGTGAAACACTGAAATAGGCAAAAGACAACAATTTGCACTGGGCCTCTGGTTAGTAGGTTAGTCCCAAAAATAATATAAAAGTGCATAATAAAGCCCATTAAACATCCGAAACAGATAATATAATAGAATGGAACAATAAAAAATTATAGATATGTTGGAGACGTATCAAGCATCCCCAAGCTTAATTCCTGCTCGTCCTCGAGTAGGTAAATGATAAAAAGAGACTTTTTGATGTGGAATGCAACCTAGCTTAATTCTTAATGTAATTTTCTTTATTGTGGCATGAATGTTCAGGTCCGGAAGATTCAAGACAAAAGTTTATTATTGACATAAAAATAATAATACTTCAAGCATACTAATAAAGCAATCATGTCTTCTCAAAATAACATGGCCAGAGAAAGTTATCCCTACAAAATCATATATTCTGTCTATACTCTACCTTCATCACACAAAATATTCAAATCATGCACAACCCCGATGACAAGCCAAGCAATTGTTTCATACTTTTGACGTTCTCAAACTTTTTTCAATTTTCACGCAATACATGAGCGTGAGCCATGGACATAGCACTATATGTGGAATAGAATGGTGGTTGTGGAGAAGACAAAAAGGAGAAGATAGTCTCACATCAACTAGGCGTATCAACGGGCTATGGAGATGCCCATCAATATATATCAACGTGAGTGAGTAGGGATTGCCATGCAACGGATGCACTAGAGCTATAAGTGTATGAAAGCTCAACAAAAGGAACTAAGTGGGTGTGCATCCAACTCGCTTGCTCATGAATACCTAGGGAATTTTGAGGAAGCCCATCATTGGAATATACAAGCCAAGTTCTATAATGTAAAATTCCCACTAGTATATGAAAGTGACAACATGGGAGACTCTCTATCATGAAGGTCACGGTGCTACTTTGAAGCACAAGTGTGGTAAAAGGATAGTAACATTGTCCCTTCTCTCTTTTTCACTCATTTTTTTGTTTGGGCCTTTTTCTCTTCTTTTTTGTGGCCTCTTTTTTTCTTTTTTCTTTTCGTCCGGAGTCTCATCCCGACTTGTGGGGGAATCATAGTCTCCATCATCATTTCCTCACTTGGGACAATGCTCCAATAATGATGACCATCACACTTTTATTTACTTACAACTCAAAAATTACAACTCAATACTTAGAACAAAATATGACTCTATGTGAATGCCTCCGGTGGTGTACCGGGATATGCAATGAATCAAGAGTGACATATATGAAAATCATGAACGATGGCTTTGCCACAAATACGATGTCAACTACATGATCATGCAAAGCAATATGACAATGATGGAGCGTGTCATAATAAACGGAACGGTGGAAAGTTGCATGGCAATATATCTCGGAATGGCTATGGAAATGCCATAATAGGTAGGTATGGTGGTTGTTTTGAGGAAAGTATATGGTGGGTGTATGATACCGGCGAAAGGTGCGCGGTATTAGAGAGGCTATCAATGGTGGAAGGGTGAGAGTGCGTATAATCCATGGAATCAACATTAATCATAAAGAACTCACATACTTATTGCAAAAATCTATTAGTTATCAAAACAAAGTACTACACGCATGCTCCTAGGGGATAGATTGGTAGGAAAAGACCATCGCTCGTCCCCGACCGCCACTCATAAGGAAGACAATCGATAAATAAATCATGCTCCGACTTCATCACATAACGATTCACCATACGTGCATACTATGGGAATTCACAACTACTCAACTAGCATGACTCTAATATCACCATCTTCATATCTCAAGACAATCATAAAGAATGAAACTTCTCATAGTATTCAATGCACTTTATATGATAGTTTTTATTATACCTATCTTGGATGCTCATCACATTAGGACTAAAAAATTTTAACCAAAGAAAATTACCATGCTGTTCTAAAATACTCTCAAAATAATATAAGTGAAGCACGAGATATTAATAATTTCTATAAAATAAACCACCACCGTGCTCTAAAAGATATAAGCGAAGCACTAGAGCAAAATTATCTGTCTCAAAAGATATAAGTGAAGCACATAGAGTATTCTAATAAATTATGATTCATGTGTGTCTCTCCAAAAGGTGTGTAAAGCAAGGATGATTGTGGTAAACTAAAAAGCAAAGACTCAAATCATACAATACGCTCCAAGCAAAACACATATCATGTGGTGAATAAAAATATAGCCTCAAGTAAAGTTACCGATAGACGAAGACGAAAGAGGGGATGCCTTCCGGGGCATCCCCAAGCTTAGGCTTTTGGTTGTCCTTGAATTTTACCTTGGGGTGCCTTGGGCATCCCCAAACATAGGCTCTTTCCACTCCTTGTTCCAAAATCCATCAAATCTTTACCCAAAAACTTGAAAATTTCACAACACAAAACTCAACAGAAAATCTCATGAGCTCCGTTAGCGAAATAAAACAAACCACCACTTTAAGGTACTGTAATGAACTTATTTTATATTTATATTGGTGTTAAACATACTGTATTCCAACTTCTTTATGGTTCAAACCCCCCGATACTAGCCATAGATTCATCAAAATAAGCAAACAACACACAAAAAACAGAATCTGTAAAAAACAGAATAGTCTGTAGTAATCCGTATCAAACGCAAACTTCTGGAACTCCAAAAATTCTGCCAAAATAGAAAGACCTAAATAATTTATTTATTGATCTACTGCAAAAATAATCAATATAAAAGCATTCTCCAGTAAAAAAATGGCAGCTAACCTCGTGAGCGCTAAAGTTTCTGTTTTTTACAGCAAGATCACAAAGACTTCACCCAAGTCTCCCAAAGGTTCTACTTGGCACAAACACTAATAAAACATAAAACCAGATTAAAACAGAGGCTAGATGAATTATTTATTACTAAACAGAAACAAAAAAAGCAAGGAACAAAAATAAAATTGGGTTGCCTCCCAACAAGCGCTATCGTTTAACGCCCCTAGCTAGGCATTGATAATTTTAATGATGCTCACATCAAAGACAAGAATTAAAGCACAAAGAGAGCATCATAGAACACTTGATAAACACATCTAAGTCTAACATACTTCCTATGCATAGGCATTTTATAATCAAACAAATTATCATAGCAAGCAAAAATTAGCATATGCAAAGAAGAAGAAAGAGATGATAACAATCTCAACATGACGAGAGGTAATTTAGTAAGATAAAAATTTCTACAACCATATTCTCCTCTCTCAGAATACTTACATGTAAGATAATAGGAAATTCAACAAAATAGCTATCACATAACATATTCTCAACACGATTCACATGCATGCGAAGTTGACACTCTTCCAAAATAGTGGGATTATCATTAACTAAAGTCATGACCTCTCTAAACCCACTTTATCAAAAATACCATAAGATTGAACATTATCCAAATATATGGGATCTAAAGTTGACACTCTTCCAAACCCACTTTCAGTATTGTTGCAAACATTATTATCAATCTCATATTCATCACGGGGCTTAAATAAATTTTCAAGATCATAAGAAGAATCACCCCAATCATGATCATTGCAACAAGTAGTAGACATAGCAAAACTAGCATCCCCAAGCTTAGGGTTTTGCATATTATTAGCATAATGGACATCAGGAGAATTTATAATAAGATTATTGCAAGCATGCTTTTCATCTAAGGAACTATCAAGTATGGGTGCAATAGCAACGATCTCATGCTTAACATAAGGAACTATAGCAAATTCGTCTTCATAAATATTGGCATCATGGCCACAAGATTAGCAAGCATCATGTTCATCAAGGGATATTTCAATCAAATCATTGGAATCACAATTATCTATAGATTCATGCATATCATTATGTTCTTCCAAAGCAACGGTCATAGGTTCTTTGACATAGACATTATGGGCATAGTTTTCATAGCAATAATTAAGTATGTCAAAATTTTCAGATTTGTAGAGAGTAATATCATACTTTTCAATCAAAGAAGCAACTTCATAATCACCCTTAGAAACAAAAAATTCTTAAATTTGTTCGATATCATAGTAACTATAAACACCCTTTGCATAAGAAGATAAGATTTCATTATCATTAAACTCACATAGGTAGGGAAGGTGTTTTTTAGGGTTCTTAGAGCAACAAGTAAAATCATAGATTTCACAAAGATTCCAAGCATAGCATAGCAAACAATTTATTTGATACCATAAGAGCTTCCCTTTTTCAGACAAATGATGACGCACAAAATGAGCATGCTCATCTAAAGATTTTCCCTCAAGTAAACTAGTTGGGGTTTCAGCACGAGCACATATAGATCGAAGACGATCCAAGTAGAACACTTTAATTGGATCCATATCAATAGATTTTTAGCAAGCAAAGATGCAAGCAAATAGAAGGCACATGGAAACACAAACAAAAATACATACATGAAGAAGGCAAAGAAAAGGCAAATGTGAAGTGGGGGAGAGGAAAACGAGAGGCAAATGGCAAATAATGTAATGCGAGGAATAGGAGTTTGTGATGGGTACTTGGTATGTCTTGACTTGAGCGTAGATCTCCCTGGCAACGGCACCAAAAATGGCTACTTGCTGGGAGATCAACTCTTGACTTGACATGGTGAAAATCTCCCCGGCAGCAGTGCCAGAAATCCTTCTTGCTACCTCTTGAGCATGCGTTGGTTTTCCCTTGAAGAGGAAAGGGTGATGCAGCAAAGTAGCGTAAGTATTTCCCTCAGTTTTTGAGAACCAAGGTACCAATCCAGTAGGAGACCACACGCAAATCCCTAGTACCTGCACAAACAATTAAGAACCTTGCAACCAACGGTATAAAGGGGTTGTCAATCCCTTCACGGCCACACGCAAAAGTGAGATCTTCAGGAGCCGCATTGAGCAAAGAAGCACAACCTTCAGAGGAATTATCCCTAGTCGGGAGGCGCGATGCGCGGGAAAAATCACACTGGATGTGGTATTCGGCATGCGGATAATTACAGTTCCAAAGAAATTACATTCCAAGTGGCCCCGTTCAGCAGCGGATACTACGCCCTCTTGGGGCGGGACGCATTCAAAAGCTTCCAGGTTATACCCCATTACGGGTACATGAAGCTCAAAATGCCCGGGCCCAATGGAATCATCACTCTAGCTAGTGATCCGGACGTCGCGCTCCGCGCCGAGAACAACACCGGCGCCCTCGCCCTGGAGGCATTATCAGAAGCCCTCGCGGCCGAAGAACTAACAACGCTGCGAGCAACAGTGGACAGAAATGACGTGATACACGACAAGCGACCTAAATCCACCTCCTTCAAACCAGCAGACGAGATAGTCAAATTCCAGGTCCACCCATCAGACCCTACAAAGTCAGCTTCAATTGGGACACAGTTGAACCCCACGATAGACGCCACACTGCGAGATTTCCTGCGTGAAAACTGGGATATCTTTGCCTGGCACCCTTCGGACATGCCGGGCATCCCACGTAGGCTGGTCGAACACAGCCTCAACATACTGAAAGGACACAAGCCAGTCAAGCAGACTCTTAGGCGCTTCTCAGAGCCTAAGCGGCAAGCCATGGAAGAAGAGCTAGTCAAACTACTCAAGGCCGGATTCATCACAGACATCAAACATCTGGATTGGCTAGCAAACTTGGTAATGGTACCAAAAAAGGACAAATCCTGGCGCTTGTGTGTCGATTTCAAGGACCTCAATAAAGCTTTCCCTAAGGATCCCTTCCCCCTCCCCCGCATTCATCAAATAATCGATACCACAGTAGGACACGACTCATTGTGTTTCCTCGACGCATACTCCGGATACCATCAAATAAAGATGGCAGAGTCTGACCAGGCCGCAACGGCCTTTATCACTCCGTACGGCCCCTTCTTTTTCAACACCAAGCCCTTCGGGCTCAAAAACACCGAAGCAACCTATCAACGCATACTTCAGACATGCCTGGAAAAACAAATCGGCAAGACAGTAGAGGCCTACGTAGACGACGTGGTCATCAAAACAAGACACATCGAAACTTTAATAGATGATTTGAGGCTTACATTTGATAATCTCCGAACATACGACATCAAGCTCAACCCGGAGAAGTGTTTCTTCGGAGTACCCTCCGGAAAATTGCTCGGCTTCATTGTTTCCAATAGAGGAATTGAAGCAAATCGGGCAAAAATTCGAGCTCTGTCGCAGTTGGCTATACCAACAGACCTCAAGCAGATCCAGAAACTAACTAGATGCGTGGCTACCTTAAGCCGCTTTATCTCCTGCTTAAGAGAAAAGGCACTACCTCTCTATCGCCTTCTTCGATGCACCGAACACTTCGAGTGGACGGATGCGACCACGGCTGGACTGAAAGAAATAAAGGCACTATTGGCCACAAACCCAGTCCTGACCGCGCAAAACATTGGCGAACCCATGCTATTATACATAGCCGCAACAAACCAAGTTGTGAGCGCAGTACTCGTCGTCGAATGAGAGGCAGACGGACACAAGTTCCCGCTCCAAAAGCCGGTATATTACGTGTCCACTGTCCTCACTCCATGCAAATCTCAGTACAAACACTATCAAAAGATAGCGTACGCTGTCTTCATGGCATCCCAGAAACTATGACACTACTTTGAAGTACCACTCAATGACGGTGGCCTCCGAAGTACCACTCAATGACATAATAAACAACCGCGACGCAACAGGCCGAATTGCTAAATGGGCTATTGAGCTCCTTCCGTTCGACATAACATAAAAACCACAACGGTCCATTAAGTTGCAAGTACTGGCTGACTTCATCGCCGAATGGACAGAAGCCGAACTCCCTAAAGAGTACGACGCGTACTCAAATTGGATCATGCATTTTGACAGCTCCAAAATGCTGGTCGGATTGGGAGCAGGTGTCGTCCTGACATCCCCCACTGGAGACACGGTGTAGTACGTCCTCCAAATATTCTACACAAACTCCAACAATGCAGCCGAATACGAGGCTCTGTTGCATGGTCTTCGGATGGCAGTCTCCATGGGCATTCAACGCCTCGAAGTGCGTGGGGACTTAAACCTCGCAATATTTCAGGTAAATGGAGACTTTGACGCCAAGGACCCGAAAATGGCGGCCTATCGCAATGCCGTCCTCAAAATGTCAGCTCGGTTCGAGGGGCTCGAAATTCACCATGTGGTCAGAGAAAATAACCAAGCGGCCGATATCCTCGCCCGCATCGGCACTAAACGCGACCCTGTCCCACCTAATATCTTCTTAGAAAGATTGTTCAAGCCGTCCGTGGCATGGGAAGGGGAGTCCGGCACTATTAGCCCGGCTCCGAACACAACCGCAGATTCTGAACCTTCTGACGTAATCGGGGGCTCTGCCACCAAAATAACATCTTCGGCCCACGAAATAATGGTTGTCATCGCCCCGTGGACCGGGCCCTTCTTGGCCTACCTTAATAGGCAAGAGCTCCCCGAGGACCAAAATGAGGCACGTTGTATTGTGCGACGCTCTAAAGCCTACAAAGTCCAGGAAGGAGAGCTCTACAAGAAGGGCGCCACCGGAGTGCTCCAACAATGCATCTCCGAAGAGGAAGGGCGGCAGCTCTTAGCCTAAATCCATTCAGGACTAGGCAGGCACCACGCGGCAGCCCGAGCTCTCGTAAGCAAGGCCTTTCGGACTGGATTCTACTGTCCGACAGCCCGGGCAGACGCACAGGCCCTTGTCCAACATTGGGTTGGTTGTCAACTATTTGCCAATCAGAGCCATATGCCCCCTACCACTCTCCAAACGATCCCCATAACTTGGCCCTTCGCAGTCTAGGGGCTGGATATGGTGGGACCCCTTAAAGGGAGAAGCCACAAAAAAATACTTATTGGTCATGGTGGACAAGTTCACCAAATGGATAGAAGCCAAACCAGTCAAAACGGCTGAATTCGGACCAGTGATAGACTTCATATCAGAAGTTATACACCGTTACTGTGTCCCCCACTGTCGGGGATATACCCCGCGGTATGGCCCGGCCGGAGTCGTAAACCGGTCGGGACTTGGTAAACCGGCGGATGGTAAACCGGCAGACAGTTAAGACAGATGGCTAAGACAGACGGTAAACCGGCAAGTTTTAAACTGGCTGAGTTAAGACAGATGGTAGCACCGGCAGGTGTTGTTAAACCGGCACACAATGTTAAATCGGCAGGTGTTGTTAAACCGGCAGACAATGTTAAACCGGCAGACAATGTTAAACCGGCAGACGTTGAGAAGCCCAGGAAAGGAAGTCAAAATAGTTTAAGTTAAAGTACGAGTTTGACTCCACATGTAACCCGCCCCTTCAACATATATAAGGAGAGGCAGGGCTCCCCAAAGGGGGACAAGCAAGAAACAATCTCTAGGGCTAGACACAACTAGAGGAGAGCCGGTTTACGGCGACTCCCTCGTGATGATAATGAGATCTAGCCTCAAACATCATGTAGGGTTTTTACCGGATGATGTTTCCCGGGGCCCGAAGCTGTCTAAACCCTTGTCTTGTGTTGCGTCTCTCGATTCCGCTCAACCCCTCTCAAGCTACCACATAGATGCGTTGGCCTCGCGACTGAGTCCTCACACTAAGGACATCTGACGTGTTAATTCCACGACAGTTGGCGCCCACCGTGGGGCCAAGCGCACGGTGGTGTTGAGTTTTTGAAGGGATTTCTTCAGGGATCAATAAGCTCACGATTTGTCGAGTGAAAGAAGAGCTGACAAGAGCCGGCAATATTCGTTGTCTAATAATTGGAGTCAATGTTAAACTTTGGAGTTGGCAGATACAAGGTTGATCAAAGACAAAGAAGTTTTAGGGTTTATGCGCGCCGCTCCGTGCGAGGCTCGGCGATTCGCCGAATCCGAAGACTGATCAATATGTGCAGCAGCAACGCAACGTCGACGTCTACTTCAGCGAGTCACATGTGTCCTGGTAGGATTCTTGGTTAAGGCTGCTCGCTGAATAAACAAAAACAACAACACTGCTACGATCAAGGAAATCACAGCCTAGTACTAATAGTTGCACATTGTACGATATCTGGTTTGATTTGGGAGTAGTAGTGCCACTGCTATTACTAGCACGTGAGCCCTAATCAGAACAGGATCAACTTCTATTCATCATCTAAACAGATCTGAAGCATTAAGGGAAGATTCTAGCATGTGAAGCCACCTCCAAGTCGACCTGCCTCGTCACTGCTGGAATATATATATATATATATATATATATATATATATATATATATATATATATATATATATATATATATATATAACTCCTTTTTTGTACTCCCGGGTGTATGTACTCCCATCCTTAATGGATAAGTATGAATAGGCTCAGCTGTGAGTTAAACACACTCGGTAGCAGCAAATCCACCATTGATGCAAAAAAAAAACAAATCCACCATCCACCGTTCCAATTACTAACTAACTCCACCGCATGCGTAACAACTACTAGAAACTAGGGAACTTGATTTGTTTTCCACCCGTGCAGAGTGCATGCTACAAATTGAAGTAGTATAAACGTTACGTCCGAACTGCAATATATGTCCTTTGTGCTGATCGTACAAGAGTACATACATCTTTTATGATACTCTATTTTTCTATGGGAAAGTATAAACACTATCTTTTAATTGAAGAGTATATACCATCTAGTGTGAGAAAGTATATACTGCATTTTCATCAGTTTATAGGAGAAAATATACTCCCTCCATCCCATAATATACCCCCTTTTTTATGTGAGCGTGTGTGCTACATCATAAGTGAATACGTACGTACTTCATTTTCATGAGTATATCCTGCATTATTTCTGAAGAAGTATATACTGGTATATTTTTTGTGAGGATGTACAATTCTTTCTTTTGTGCGAGAGTATATACCACAGGATTTCTGATGAAGTATGTACTTCATTTTACATGAGAGTACATATATAGTATAATACTTCATTTTGACGAAGCCCCCGCGGATTTTACATGAGAGGGTATATACCACAGGATTTTAACAAAGCCCATGGATTTGTACATACTTCATTTTGATTTTCCAGAGTGTGTAGTGCACTCAGCAAATATACTTCTTTCATATGAAAAACATTACCCTTGGAAAAAGATGACCATAAAATACTTTCAATTAAACCACGTACAAAACTGTATACATCGCTGGAAGTAGTATAGTTACTTTCATCGTACTACTTATCACTTCCGCTCTGAATCATCAAACAAATACTTTTTTGTAATCTTTGTTGTCATCTACAATAATAAGTGAAGAGTACTAATAACCTACCAGTTCAAAGACGTGATTTTAGATGTTAAGCACATGCTAATCTTCCATGTTTTTTCACATCCGTATATACTATAATCATCGGCACCTCGCCGTCGCTGATGTGCATGTTGCGCCGAACGTGTCGAGTCGCCGACCACCACTCATCTCTATTGTCGAGCCGCTCGTCCGCTGCCGACCACAACTCGTCTCTGCACTGGAGCCGTCGACTTCCCGACTTCGCTGTGATCACCTGTAACAAATGAGAACAAAACGAGATGAATGCATGCATCAAGGACACTTTTACGTCTCCGATGGTGCAGCTATCAGCTTGTGGCAGGAGTAATATACCTCAACACGTACATCCATCGTGCGTGCCAACGAACTGATTGGTCTGGATTTCTTGATGGCTTGATGGGTCGCCGGCGCCGGAGATAGTTCTTGCGAGTAGTACCAACTGGCAAGCAATGAGTGGCCAGGCCGATATTATTGTTACTAATATAGGGGGCAAATGACGCATATCCTGATTTCCTCTTTCACGGAACTGATTTTCAAACTAGACCTGATCCATGCAATGGATTTTTTTGGCAATTAATTAATTCGTTTTATTAAATAATGGATGGATGGCCGTGCATTACGCTCCCTTTACCACGTCTGCATGAGGAGTTTTGGAATGAGAGTACATACTCCTAAGAGTACCAACCCATTTTCCGACGGCCGACCGTTTCCGAGTTAGCTCCGGCTTGAGGCGCCCGAACACTGGCGTGGTTTGCGCTGCTGTGGTTGCCGGTCTCCACCGCCCTAGCCTCCACCAAGTCGACCACTGTGGTGCCACATCACTTCGGAGTTTTCTGCTGCTTACATCGTAGACACGACCCGGTCCTGAGCAAACCGTCGACGCACCCTGGCCGAGGGCCACCGCCGGTTCACGCCCTCGCGCCCTCGAGCACCTCCTCTGCCGTAGAGCAGCCTTGATGGTGGCTTCCTCGACCGCTGTTGTTGAGTCACCATGGCCACGCGTCACTCTGCTGAGTCACCCTCGCCTCTACTCCGGTTGATCAGCCGCGGCCCGTCGAGCAGGCGTTCCTCTAAACTGCCGCCGGTCCTGGCTGTCACCTCGGCAATGAAGCCATCGGCGCTCCTCTGCCTTCATAGCCCCGTCTTCAATCTGCCGCCGACCACGCGCCAAGCTGGCCTCGCCTTGAACCGGCTCCGACTGCTGCCGGCTCGTCCCTCCACTTCGCCACGCCGTGGGCTGCCGCCGCAGCTGTTTTGACCCGCCGCCGCCAATGCTGACTCGCCACGGAATACGTCTCGTCGAATCCGGGTTGCCACCACGATTTCATCGAGTCACCCCTACAGACTCGCTACCTGCTGACGAGTCGCCATCGCCTGTACTGACCGCGGCCCCGGTTGCCTCCTGCGCTGCCGCGTCAGTCACTGGTGCTCCGCGCCACACCGCGGGCTCTCGCCTCCGCCGTCGTGAGTTGTCACTGCTACTCGAACCGGCCGCAGCCCGTGTTAACCCGCCCTCACCTCCTGCTCTGCGTGCCTGCGCTAAACCGGCCACGGCCTCCCCCATTGCTTCCAACCCGCCGTCGCGGACGCGCGTTGAGCCGCTGCTACTCGGTTTCTGTTGCCGGATCAACCCCGTCCTGCTTGTCTGCTCGTGGCCTCTGGTCATCACCTGTTCGCCATCCCGCCGGCCTCCGTGTTGAGTCGCCGTCCACCGCGCACAGTGAACCGATGTCCGCCTCAACATCTGCTGTCGGCGAGCTGTCTCTTCGTCTTCAAACCGGCTCTGTGCGGCCGGCGGTCGGTCCCAAGCCACTTTGGACTCGCCTACCTTCACCTCCTCTGCCGCGCCCGCCGCCGATTCATCACACGGCCAGTCGTCGTTGAATCGTCGGCCCGAAGTCGTCCGGTACCGGAGTGCCTGACGTTAAACCCCCGCTGTCCTTCACCGGATTGTTCGTGGGCCGCTTTGCCATGGCTGCATCTCCGTTCGGCCTCCGTCACCAAGTCATCCCCCCTGGAGCTGCGGTCGTTGAACTCAGCATCTTCTACGCTGATTCGCCGCCTCCCGCATTAAACTCGCCGCTCCAAATTGCCTTTTGCTCTCAGGTTGCTATGCTGCTACCATAGCTTGCTACGGATGGGCCGCCGAGCGCCTTCACTACTGGGTGCCTTTGAAATTTCAGAAGAAAAATTGCACGGGGACCTGAGCCAAGAGGCACATCGTGTTAAGGACAAGAGATGGTCAAATTGTCATTGGTATTAACTCGGTTTTGGTACGATCACTATATCCAATGGCATCCAAAAATAAGTCAGGACAGTTGTTCAGTATCCATGAGAGACACGATGAGTCTGCGTGTAGATCACCTGTCATCAAAGTACATCAGGGCAATTATTTTTATGCCGCGGATATGAAGCGCATCAGCATCATTCTGCGTTGACATTCGTCTGTGCCGCGTTGATTAACGAACATGCACACGTCTATGCCCGTGCCGCTTGATCTACATCAACATCTTGGCCGATTTTCTTGTCCGCACCGGTTTATAAATGCCACGGCTGACTTGCTTGCCTGCATCGGATGATTCAACGGATAAGGCATACAAATCGCGCCACTGTGGCTTATCTTCAACAACCAGCTGAGATGAACCACTGGCTGAATTATAGACGCAAATCATGCGGGGTCATTTACAACCCGCCTCAAATTTCCATGGATTCACATCACGTTATCACCGCCAAGGATATACAATGAGTGTTGCGAAGATCAGTAACTCGCCACCATTTCTTCCAACTTCAACATATGACAGTGTTCCGCTGTTCAACTATAGGCCGGTTTATGTCATGGCTAAGTATGAAGAATCCCAAGCCAACTCCTAGAGTCGTCTTAAAACTCGGGGGTTATGATGACATGACTCAGCAATTCTTGCCAGTTTCAGCAAATTGAAGAACCCCAGGATGATGGAGGGGAAGATAACCCGGTCCCGGAGGCTACTGTTATATTCATGAAAATTTAAAGGCCGTCAGAAAATTTTTGGCTTAGAAAGTATATGGCGGTTACAAAATCCCGGCTCAATGAAGAAGTTCCTGGTCATCAGAAAGGATTCCGGTTTACAATCCGGTTCAAGGGAAGTCAGCCTCACTGAAGCTCTCAAATATCCAGTTTACAATCCAGTTCAAGAGAAATATATTCTCCCACAAAACTCTGAAGCTCTCAAATCCGGTTTAAAAATGTCCGGTTCAAAAAGGATTAATCTCTCGCAAGTTCGAGTTTAAAGCCGTCAGAAAATTTCCGGCTTAAGAAGAAGAATTCCGGTTTAAAATCCGACTCAAGGGAAGCTATCTCCCACAAAGCTTTAAAGCTTTCGATATCCGGTTCAAAATACCAGTTCAAGAAGAATTTATCTCTTGCAAAAAGTTAAAGGTTGCTCAAGAGGACCTGTTGCCCTAACGCGCGGTTCAAACTTGGGTATCCCACCTTATTGGCTTATCATATTATTGGTTAGATGGGGGCTTCAACTGACAAAGCGGAGTTCTGTCCATTAATCCGGCTATCACACCACAACAAAGCTTGGGAGCTTCACACCCAAGGGGCCAAAGAGAGTCTTGTTGCTATGCACAACTCAAACATAGGCACCCAATGAGCATAGCTCATCATGTTACTTGGGGGCTCCTTGTATCAAATACCAAGGAGTTTGAATGGACCCTTGTAGCCGGGTATCGACCCACGGCTTGGAAGCCTGTTATATTTACCTAAAACCCCGGGTTAACCTGCCTTCATCAAGTAAGACACTCCTATCCAGGTCATCCTGGCACAACCCTCTGAACGTTTGACAGTTACTCTCATTGAGACCCTGCACTTGTCAAAGTTAAAACAGTGATTGGTTAGTTGGAGGTCCATCTTAAAAGGCTTTGTTAAATGGTTCAACTCAGCGGCCTGGCAGCCCACAAAAAGCCTCGAATTTGGGCCTGGCAGCCCTCAAAAAGCCTCGACTACACGGTTTTATTTGCCTTTGTCAATATTTTTCTCTTTTGATAAATTTTATGTTGAACCGGTGTCTATTGACCCGGCATGACTATCAGTCATCAAATTAACCCGGTGTTCATTAACCCGGCTTGACTTTCAACTACAAGTTGTCAGTACATAATCACTTATAATCCGGTGTTTATTGACCCGGCCTGGCTTTGGACTATAAGTCACCAGTATATATTTGGATTGCGCCATTGGAATTATGCGCTTATAAATCATTGGGTATATTATTCAAATAGCCAACATGGCTGGATTTCTATTATGATTAAGGTTTTCAAAGTTGCTTTAGCGCAATGGCTATCATATTGTCAATGGATATGATTTTTATTCTACAATTGAAGGAATAGTCCCGACTTGCTGCAGGCTTACAACCCGGCACTTGGGGGCTACATTATTTAAGTTGAGATTACATCAAATATGCAAGTCTCATGTTGCTGCAAGCATGCACCATGACACTTGGGGGCTATGCAAAGTCATTCTTTATTCATCTTATTGAAGACCCGACTCATCACATTATAATGAGCCGGCCCTTGGGGGCTACCAACTACTCCTGTCAACAATTCAAGGTACAAAGCTTTTTATCCATTATATTGAAGGGTCCATTGCTCAATTGGTAGAGCACAAAGCTCTTAACCTTGTGGACATGGATTCAAGCCCCATGATGGGGATTATATCATATGATGTTATTTTCATTGAAGTATATATCAAGTCCCAGCTCAATATTATCTTACTGAGCCGGCCCTTGGGGGCTACACTGGTTGAAGTTTTTATGAGCATCAGGAAATTACAAGTCCCAGGTTGCTGCAAGCATGACAACCCGGCACTTGGGGGCTACATATGTGGAATACTCAATTTTGACTAGTGATTGAGATGAACAAACTGGATTTCTTCAAGATTGTGATATTTATATTGAAGCAAGTCTTAAGTTGTTGCTATGCTACCTTCTTAAGACTTGGGGGCTACAAGTGATAGTCATATAAGAGGTATATTTTCAAGCTGGATGTTAACTACAAGTATGACCCGGTGCTATCAATATTTATAAACCGGCAAGTTCTACATTCTTAAACCGGCTGAAGATCAGATGAGGATTTCAAGGACCGATATTTTTGTTAAGTCATTGGGAATTGAGTCAAAGAAGTTATTCTTCACAATATTTCTCTGTGACAAACTAATGTCAGCAAATTGATTATGAAGCTGGCCTGTTAAACTGGATTTTCTATAAGAAGGAAGGGACAAGGACTTAAGGATGATCAGGATCAGTTTAACATGGATAAATCCAAATTAAACTGGGGGCTAATGTCAGGGATATACCCCACGGTATGGCCCAGCCGGAGTCGTAAACCGGCCGGGACTTGGTAAACCGGCGGATGGTAAACCGGCAGACAATTAAGACAGATGGCTAAGACAGACGGTAAACCGGCAAGTGTTAAACCTGCAGAGTTAAGACAGATGGTAGCACCGGCAGGTGTTGTTAAATCGGCTGACCATGTTAAACCGGAACACAATGTTAAACCGACAGGTGTTGTTAAACCGGCAGAAAATGTTAAACCGGCAGACAATGTTAAACCGGCAGACGTTGAGAAGCCCAGGAAAGGAAGTCAAAATAGTTTAAGTTAAAGTCCGAGTTTGACTCCACATGTAACCCGCCCCTTCAACATATATAAGGAGGGGCAGGGCTCCCCAAAGGGGGACAAGCAATAAACAATCTCTAGGGCTAGACACAACTAGAGGAGAGCCGGTTTACGGCGACTCCCTCGTGATGATAATGAGATCTAGCTTCAAACAGCATGTAGGGTTTTTACCGGATGATGTTTCCAGGGGCCCGAAGCTGTCTAAACCCTTGTCTTGTGTTGCGTCTCTCGATTCCGCTCAACCCCTCTCAAGCTACCACATAGATGCGTTGGCCTCGCGACTGAGTCCTCACACTAAGGACATCTGACGTGTTAATTCCACGACACCCACAGTATCATCACTGACAATGGCTCAAATTTTACAGCCGAGGAGGTGAAAACCTGGTGCGGCAAAATGGGCATTAAGCTCGACTACGCCTCTGTCTATCACCCCCAAACAAACGGTCAAGTCGAACATGCAAATGGTCTTATCATGAGCGGCATTAAACCCAGACTAGTGCGATCCTTGAAGGAATCAGACACGCATTGGGTCGAGGAACTCGACTCCGTACTCTGGGGGCTACGGACCACGCCGAATCGCACCATCGGATACACACCATTTTTATGGTGTACGGCGCAGAAGCAGTGCTGCCCTGTGATATAATCCATGACTCACCTCGCGTGCGCATGTATGAAGAGAAGGAAGCCGAGCTAGACCGGCAGGACAACTTATATGCTTTGGAGGAAGAGCGTGATGTTGCTAAAGCCCGTTCCGCATTCTATCAGCAACAGGCTCGAAGGTATCAAAGCAGAGAAGTACGAGCCAAAACTTATAATATTGGCGAACTCGTTCTACGCCTCCCCGAGAAGAAGAAGGAAAATCTCAAACCCAAGTGGGAGGGTCCCTTCATCATTGATAAATACCTTACCGGAGGAGCGTACCGTCTGTGCAGTGCATCTGATAACAAACTCGAGCCGAACCCATGGAACGCGGCCAGACTCTGGAGATTCTATGCCTAGCGCCGAACCCAGTGTTTGTCTCCTTAACTCTGCCTCTCCAATTATGTCCTCTTTCCTCCTTTGTTGCCCCTTTTTCCTTTTAATATACAACCTTAAAACTGTACAGATGCCCTGAGCACTCCGGCCGCATTATGCGTGCACATTATACCTGGGGGCTTCCTATTCGGAAGCTAAATATAACTACTCTAATGGCTTCTTGCCAGCCACATATGCATTTTTCTTTCCATATGTGCCTTTTCTTCACCATTATATGCATCGATATGACTTAAGTTTTGGCCATGCAGGTTGCCTGGCTCTTGTATTTATGTCCTACATTCCCGTTAATTTGGCTAGGGCATAAGGGGAGCACCTCTGCGATTGTTACTGCCGGTTGAGCCGGATGTGTACCTCAGACTGGGTGAAGCCAAAAGCAAGCGTTCTTAAGGGAATATTCGATCGGTGAACAAAAGATGTTCTCGTTCATTACAACGAAAATACCCAGATGTTTTGTTTCCTGTGCTTCTGTTCGCAGTTCGGACATGCACATCGATGCATGCGCACCTAGAGAAAGGAACCTCTAACGGAACTATTCTCTCTGGAAGATGTTTCTTACTATCCATGTAATATAACATAACTAGTTGGGTACTTGTCTGTTCAAGCACTTATGACCCCTACACCTAGTTTCCACGCATACCCCGGTTTTTCATAACTGTGTGGGTGAGGGAGCCCCGGACTAGGGGGTGTCCGGATAGCCGAATTATCATGGTCGGCCGGACTCCAAGATTATGAAGATACAAGATTGAAGACTTTGTCCCGTGTCCGGATGGGACTTTCCTTGGCGTGGAAGGCAAGCTTGGCGATACGGATATGTAGATCTCCTACCATTGTAACCGACTTTGTGTAACCCTAGCCCTCTCCGGTGCCTATATAAACCGGATGGATTTAGTCCATAGGACGAACAACAATCATACCATAGGCTAGCTTCTAGGGTTTAGCCTCCTTGATCTCGTGGTAGATCTACTCTTGTAACACACATCATCAATATTAATCAAGCAGGACGTAGGGTTTTACCTCCATCAAGAGGGCCCGAACCTGGGTAAAACATCGTGTCCCTTGTCTCCTGTTACCATCCGCCTAGATGCACAGTTCGGGACCCCCTACCCGAGATCCGCCGGTTTTGACACCGACATTGGTGCTTTCATTGAGAGTTCCTCTGTGCCGTCACCATCAGGAAGGATGCCTTTTCCCGTCTTTAAAGACGGCACCATCGTCAAGGGAGCTTTGGCCGCCGGCCAGACTATCCGGCTAGGCGGTTTTCTTATGACCGCCTGTTCGGACACTGCTCCGACAATGACCTCTCGGGTCATTAAAAGCGATCTTCATGTCAGCTCGGAATTCGCCGAGAAGCTAGATCCGATTGAGCTCTCCTCCGTAAATGAGATCTTGGATCACATCGCCGCCCTGGGAGTCGCTACCGACTACGATCAGATTGGGCTTAAAACTGATCTGAGAGAGATTAACTCTCCCCAGGTTACCCACCACGTTGTTGGGGTACAGGAACAATGCGACGACTCTTCTTCTATGATAAAAATCAACTATGTCCGGATTCCCGATCCCTCCATGCCGGATTCCCGCGGAGGGATGGACGCTAATCAAATACTGAACCTAAAGTCAGGCATCGGACCAGATTTGTTGGAAAGCATCCAGCAAACCAAGCTTCCGAAGCCGGAAGCTTCTTGGCCTTTGAGCCTCAGATCGGGCGGGGTTCCGAACTTAATTCCACCCGCCCATCCAAACATAAGCGATCTATCTCAAATACGGCAAGAGCCCGATGAAACAGTACATCATTACTGGGCCAGATTCCTCCTGGTCATGAACAGGATAAAGGACTGCCGTGAAGAAAGCGCGATTTCAATTTTCTGCAACAATTGCACGGACAAGGGAATCATAAACGCCATCAGTCGTCGTGAAGTTACACGCTTCGCCGACCTAGCGACCATTGTACAAAAATACTACGCGATGGATAGTGCCTGGAAAACCGAAACTAGGTTTTGGGACAATCCGGCCCTGAATACAACCCCAGTCCGAAATAAAAGGATGCGTCATACTCAAGCACCTGGGTTAAAAACCAAAAAGCAAAAAAAACCTAAAGGGTATGGAACCGTACTGGAGGGATGGCTCAACGGACCCTGCAAAATCCACAGTACGGAGGGCGCCACTCCAACACATAGCCTTCGAACATGTTGGATACTACAGCAGGTGGCCAAAAGTGGCGAAGGCTTTTTAGCCCCGGGCAACCAGCCCAGCAGTACCAGTACGGTATTAACAGTCTTCGAGACTTTCGCATCAAATAACATGCGGAAACAAACAATCCGCAGCCTCGCCGAAGTCTACCAAGTAGCAACAACAAATCCATGGAGCGACACGGCTATCACCTTCAATGCCAGCGACGAACCTAAATTCCGAACAGCTAGAGCACCAGCCGCATTGGTCCTTAGTCCGATAGTGGACGGCTTTCGTGTTACCAAAGTACTCATGGATGGCGGCAGCGGATTAAACCTCATCTACGAGAAAACCCTTCAAAAAATGGAAATCGACTGGAGCCGCATTGAGCGAAGCAGCACAACCTTCAGGGGAATAATCCCTAGTCGAGAAGTACGCTGCACTGGAAAAATCACACTAGATGTAGTGTTCGGCTCGCCGGACAACTACAGGTCTGAAGAGGTCACGTTCCAAGTGGCCCCATTCTGCAGCGGGTATCACGCTTTGTTAGGGCGAGAGGCATTCACAATCTTCCAAGCTATACCCCATTACGGGTACATGAAGCTCAAAATGCCCGGACCCACTGGAATAATCACTCTCGCCAGTGATCCAGATATAGCACTCCGCGCTGAAAATAAGACAGCCGCACTGGCCCTAGAGGCATTATCCGAAGCCCTAGCGGCAGAGGAACTAACTGCGCTGCGCTCCATGGTGGATAGGGACGATGTGATACTCGATAAGAGGCCCAAGTCCACCTCTTTTAAACCAGCAGACGAAATAGTCAAATTTCAGGTCCATCCAATGGACCCCACAAAGACGGCCTCCATTGGGGCACAATTAAACCCTGATGTAGAAGCCGCACTACGAGAATTCCTTCGGGAAAATTGGGACATTTTTGCCTGGCACCCTTCAGACATGCCAGGAATCCCACGCAGGCTGGCAGAGCACAGCCTAAGTATCCTAAAAGGATTCAAGCCAGTCAAACAAGCTCTTTGGCGATTTTCCGAACCCAAAAGACAGGCAATGGGAGAGGAGCTAGCCAAACTCTTAGAAGCCGGATTCATCAAAGATATAAAACATCCGGACTGGCTAACCAATCTAGTAATGGTACCAAAAAAGGACAAATCCTGGCGCCTCTGCGTCGATTTCAAAGACCTTAACAAGGCCTGTCCAAAGGACCCTTTCCCTCTCCCTCGCATCGACCAAATCATCGATGCTACCGTAGGGCACGATTCGTTGTGCTTCCTCGATGCATACTCCGGATACCATCAAATCAAGATGGCGGAAAAAGACCAGGCCGTAACAGCATTCATTACTCCATATGGGCCATTCTGCTTCAACACAATGCCCTTCGGACTCAAAAACGCCGGCGCAACATATCAGCGCATGATTCAGACATGTCTGGCTACCCAGATAGGCAAAACAGTAGAGGCATACGTAGACGATGTGGTCGTCAAGACCAAACACGTCGAAACTCTAGTAGACGACTTGAGGGTGACATTCGACAACCTCCGAGCATATGACATTAAGCTCAACCCGGAAAAATGTGTCTTCGGAGTACCAGCCCGAAAGCTCTTGGGCTTCATTGTATCCGGTAGAGGAATTGAAGCAAACCCAGCCAAGATCCGAGCTCTGTCACAATTGGATATTCCAAAGGACCTCAAGTAAATACAAAAACTAACTGGATGCGTAGCGGCTCTAAGTCGCTTCATCTCCCGTTTGGGAAAAAAGGCTCTGCCCCTCTATCGCCTCCTCCGGCGCACCGAACACTTCGAATGGACGGATGCTGCCACGGCCGGACTCGAAGAAATCAAGGCCATACTGGCAACAAATCCGGTCCTAGCCGCGCCCAACCTGGGCGAACCTATGTTATTATATATCGCAGCAACACATCAAGTTGTCAGCACGGTACTCGTCGTCGAACGAGAAACAGAAGGGCACAGATTCCCTCTTCAAAAACCAGTGTACTACGTATCCACTGTCTTAACCCCATGCAAGTCCCGGTACCCACATTATCAAAAGATAGCGTATGCGGTGTTCATGGCATCCCGTAAGCTGCGACACTACTTTCAAGAGTGTTCCATAACGGTGGCCTCCGAAGTACCTCTCAACGATATTATAAACAATCGCGACGCAATGGGCAGGATTGCAAAATGGGCCATTGAGCTCTTACCATTTGACATAACCTACAAACCACGGCGAGCTATAAAGTCGCAAGTTCTGGCTGACTTCGTCGCCGAATGGACCGAAGCCGACCTCCCTAAAGAGTACGGCGTGTACTCCAATTAGATCATGCATTTCGACGGATCCAAAATGTTGGCCGGCTTGGGGGCTGGCGTCGTCTTGACGTCCCCAACTGGAGACACAGTCCAATACGTACTTCAAATAATGTACATGGACTCCAACAACGCAGCCGAATACGAGGCCCTTCTACACAGCCTCCGGATGGCAATCTCCATGGGCATTCAACGCCTAGAGGTGCGTGGGGATTCAAACCTCGCAATATCCCAAGTAAATGGAGACTTTGACGCCAAAGATCCGAAAATGGCAGCTTACCGCAACGCCGTCCTAAAAATGTCAGCTCGGTTCAAAGGACTCGAATTCCACCATGTAGCCCGGGATAATAACCAGGCAGCAGACGTGTTGGCACACATCGGCGCAAAACGCGACGCCGTCCCTCCAAACATCTTCCTGGAACGGCTCTTTAAGCCATCCGTATTATGGGAAGAGGAGTCCGGAAATAACAATCCGGAGCCAGCTGCATCACCTAACTCAGACCACTCTGACACAATCGGCGGCTTAGCCAATGAAATAACACCTTCAGCCCATGAAATAATGGCAGTAATTGCCCCGTGGACGGAACCATTCCTAGCCTACTTAATCAGGCAGGAACTTCCCGAAGACCAAAACGAGGCCCGCTGCATAGTTCAGCGATCTAAAGCCTACAAGGTCCATGAGGGAGAACTTTATAAAAAAAGCACAACTGGAGTCCTTCAAAGGTGTATCTCCGAAGAGGAAGGGCGAAATCTCCTGGCTGAAATTCACGCCGGACTCGGCGGGCACCACGCTGCAGCCCGGGCCCTTGTAGGCAAGGCCTTCCGTACAGGATTTTATTGGCCGACAGCCCGGGCAGATGCTCAGGACTTAGTCCAACGATGCGTTGGTTGCCAGCTCTTTGCTAATCAGAGCCACATGCCACCCACCGCCCTCAAAACTATACCCATCACCTGGCCGTTCGCGGTCTAGGGGCTTGACATGGTTGGACCCCTTAAAGGGGGAACCCACAAGCACAAATACTTATTGGTCATGGTGGACAAATTCACCAAATGGATTGAGGCCAAGCCGGTTAAAACGGCAGAATCCGGACCTGTGATAGACTTCATATCCGGGGTAGTACACCGTTTTGGCGTCCCCCACAGCATCATCACTGATAACGGCATGAATTTTACGGCCGACGAGGTTAAACTCTGGTGCAAAAACATGGGCATCAAGCTCGACTATGCTTCAGTCTATCACCCCCAAACTAATGGTCAAGTCGAGCGAGCAAATGGTCTAATCATGAGCGGCATCAAACCCAGACTAGTGCGGTCCCTCAAGGAATCTAACACGCACTGGGTAGAGGAGCTCGACTCCGTACTATGGGGGCTGCGGACCACGCCAAACCGAACTACCGGATTCACACCATCCTTTTATGGTGTACGGCGCAGAGGCAGTTCTGCCCTGCGATATAATTCACGACTCACCTCGCGTGCGCATGTACGAAGAAAGAGAAGCCGAGTTGGATCAGCAGGATAGTTTGGACGCCTTAGAAGAGGAGCGGGACGTGGCAAAAGCTCGTTCCGCATTCTATCAGCAGCAGGCTCGAAGGTATCAAAACAGAGAAGTACATGCCAAAACTTACAATGTTGGCGAACTTGTTCTACGCCTGCCGGACAAGAAAAAGGACAAACTTAAGCCCAAGTGGGAAGGTCCCTTCATCATCGACCAAGTCCTGACCGGCGGAGCATACCGTCTACGTAACGCATCTGACAATCGACTCGAGCCGAACCCATGGAACGCAGCCCGTCTCCGAAGATTCTACGCCTAACGCCGGACTCAGAGTTCGTCTCACTCCTCTGTCCACCTTTTTACATTTTCACTGTCTCTTGTCCCCCTCCTTCTTCCCACCTTTTTTTCACTACCTTTTATAGGCTGATTTGCGCATTGATTCGCACACACTTGATGTGCTCCTAGCACTCATTATACCTGGGGGCTTCTTTAACAGAAGCTTATTTATACGGGCTTCATGCCCAACACATGTGTTATACTTTTGCATGTACCTTTTATTCACCATTATATGCATCGACATGACTTAAGTTTTGGCCAAGCTGGGTTTCCTGGCTCCTATGCTTACCACTACTTTCCCGATTGTTCGGCTAGGAGGTAAAGGGAGCACCTCTGCGATTGTTACTACCGGGTCAGCCGGATGTGTACCTCAGACTGGGTGAAGCCGAAAGCTAGCGTTCTTAAGAGAATATTCGGCCGGTGACTTGAAAGATGATTTATTACTTACTTATTTATCTGCCCCCAGATGCTTTTTCTGCTATTTTCGCAGTCCGGACATGCACTTTAGGGCATGCCTCCCAGGGAAAGGAACCCTTAACGGAACTATTCTCCCTGGAAGATGTTTCTTACTAACCATGTAATATAACATAGCTAGTTGGGCACTTGTCTGATAAAGCAATTATGACCCTGACGCCTTCTCTCCACGCATGCCCCGGTTCTTTTATAACCATAAGGGTATTCGGACACACTCCGGACTGTTAGGTCCCGAGGTTGAAGCGAAAAGGTCCGCAAAGACAAACGATCTACAATCCGGCTAGAAGGCAATTTACATGTCATTTTAAATTACATCGTCAAACTGACTGATTGTACTCCTCTTCAATCCCATCTAACAGGCTGTCTAATTTACAGCCCTGTTGGGAATATTTTGCGGCCAGCTCTACTTGGCCGTACATCAAGCTCACAGGGATCTCCTTCCCATCAGGCCCCACAGGTCCGACCTCGGCCATGTGGTTTGGGTCAGCCTTCGGGTACTGCGTCTTCACCATGGCCCAGGCCTCCCTGGCGCCTTGACGGCAGGCCGATATCTTCCACAGACGGAGACGTCGCCGTACTCCCTGAAGCTTCTCAGCAAGCCCCCCAAGGCCCTTAGGTAGGGAGACAGAAGACCATAAGGCCTGAACGACGCCACTCATCGCCTGTCGAACACGTTCGAGCAGTTGCACCAGCTCGGGAAGTTGGTCACCCGTTGAACCGGGCATTTCCTCCGCAGGGTGACCTGTGAGCACACCTAAAGACACATTTCTGTCAATCGGCTTCCTCGCCGAATTCTTCTTTTCAAAGGAATTTGCTCAAGCACTTACTATAAATGCCGCGACGAAGCCGCTGATTCTCCTTCACGGAGCCAGACAGCTGGGACCGAACACCTTTCAGCTCTTCTCCTAGCTGGGTGTGGGCATCTTGGAGCTTGTTCCTCTCCTGCTGCACCTTCATAAGCACCCTCTCGCCGGCCTTTAGCTGACGCAGTAGCTGTTGCTTGTCCGGATCTAGTCCGGTGCCCTCTGCAATATTATTGTCAGATTTATGCACACGCCGCACTTTGTTAACTACTTATCTTTTCGAAGTACGTATTACCATTGGGGGTCTCTGTGGCTCCCCCTGTGGCGGCCAGTGCGGCCTCAAGTTGGGCCTTGCACTCTTGGAGCTCCTGGGACAGGTGGGTATTCTTCTCCGTAAGATCCTACATAATAAATGATCCTTAAATCAGTTATTTTAACTATTTTAAGTCTCGGGGGCTACTAGCATATATTACTATTAAAATTACTTACCCGTATGTCCTTCACATACTACTCCGTGGCTCTGGTTAAACCATCTTAAGCAGCATAGAGGTGCGCGTTTCCCGCATCAAAGGCATTCAACGCCTCCAGGGAGAAACACGCGTCACGAAGAACTGTCCGGCGACGCCTGTGATTCATGGCGCTCTCCACCTCAGACCGGGTGGCGGACAGCCTGTCGGCATCCTCCATCGGAGGAGCATCCGGCTCTTGCCTTGTGTTCGCCTCCACTTCCGGACCACGCGATGGAGCATGGCTGGCGGAGGCTTGATTGGCAACCTCTCCGAACACTGTCCGGCGAGCGCTCTTTCTCCTGGAAAAAGTTATGAGCATTAATATACCTCCTAGGGATCCTTCCCTTAAAAACAGCGGTGTGCCATACTGTTGCGGCGACGTTTCTATTTGCGTCGTACTCCTCTTCCGCCTGCTGGGCCGAACTGACCCTTGTTGGTCAGCCGCCGCAGGTTCGGCTTCCCGCCTCAAAGGCACCTCCTGCGATGCACCATCAGTATAGGATGGTCAGAATTGAGCATGGATCAAATGATGGTGTCAAGACCTCGGTCGTAGTCACCTGGGAGGCCGGAAACAAACCGGGGTAGTCAACCGTAATGGCGACTAGGGCATTGTCCACGCTAAGTTGGTGGAACACCCCGTCGATCAACTCCACCTTTATGTCCGGATCCTCTTCGGAGGCCGGATCGAGGGATCGTTCTGGATCCTCGGGCTGTGGAGTTAGGCTTTGTATGCCCTCCACGTCCCGGCGCAGCTCCTGCGTCGAAATCACGAAGTAAGATACTTGACTTTGGAAGTATGGATCGGGTAGATAAACGTCCGCTTACCCAGCTCCGAGGGTTATTCATGGAGAATCCATTCAATGGATTCGTGCGGAGGAAGTCCTCCTCCTCCCCCTTGTACAAGCCGGACAGGATCTTTGCCAGATCGGCTGCCGAGCCCGGCCCTCTGCGGCCATGACGGGTGGCGTCATCTTCTCCGTTGAAATCCCACATAGGGTGGCCCCTATATTGGAGTGGCTGCACCCCTCGCATAATGCACGTGGCCATGATTCCAATCATGGTCAATCCGGAATGGGCCAGTAACCTAATCCGGCCCATCAGATAATGGACGCTCCCATCATCCTCCCGTTGAGGGCTCCACGGGCGCCAACTCAGGCGTTTCTTCAAGGGAGCATTGCTGAAATCCAGGAGGCCGATCCGAACTAGGTCCGGCAGAGGGGCGTCCTCCATGTAGAACCATTCCGAAGGCCAGTCTTCGGACGCCTTCTTCGGGGTGCCGGATAGATATCCGGTCCCGGCGATGCGCCATATTTCGGCTCCGCCCACTTGATATATCGAACCCTCGTAAGAACGGGGTACGAGGCAAAACAATCTCTTCTGCAGCGCAAAATGGGGCTCGATGCCCAAGAACAGCTCGCAAAGAGCTACAAAGCCCGCGATGTGCAAAATGGTGGCAGGAGTGAGGTGGTGAAGCTGGAGTCCGTAGAACTCCAGGAGCCCCCGGAGAAACGGATGTATGGGAAATACGAGTCCCCTTATTAGATAAGGGACGAAGCATACCCACTCTCCTTTGGAAGGGTTGGGGACGCTCTCCGCCTGCTTTCCACCCCTGAAGGTGGTCAGTCCGGCTCGAACCGGAACCATGAAAGCTGGGGGAAGATATCCCTCGGTTTGGAGCGCCACTAGCTCGCTGTGTGGAACTGAGCATCTCCCCCAATCTCCTGGCTTAGGGCTGGGAGCGCGAGAGGAGGAGCCGCGTCGACTATCCATGATAGAATGGATTTTTGTCAGAAGCGATTTGATGAGAACTTGCGGATGGAGGATGGTGTGAGCTGGATCTAGATCCTCGCCTCTCTTATAGGCGGCTCGTTCGCACGGCTAGGGGGTAAAATGTAAAAATACCCTAGCTTTTCGCATTCATATGACACATGGAAGAAGGCCATTATTGGCGTAGAAGCCAAGGAGCGCAACATTTATAAGGAAGCCGGACACTATTCGACAGGAACATGAAGTTTGAAGGAGAACCCGCCTTGCAACGCCGAAGACAATATACGCACCGGACTCGTCGTTGTTGAAGCCTGGTTCAGGGGCTACTGAGGGAGTCCCGAACTAGGGGGTGTCCGGATAGCCGAATTATCATGGTCGGCCGGACTCCAAGATTATGAAGATACAAGATTGAAGACTTCGTCCCGTGTCCGGATGGGACTTTCCTTGGCGTGGAAGGCAAGCTTGGCGATACGGATATGTAGATCTCCTACCATTGTAACCGACTTTGTGTAACCCTAGCCCTCTCCGGTGTCTATATAAATCGGATGGCTTTAGTCCATAGGACGAACAACAATCATACCATAGGCTAGCTTCTAGGGTTTAGCCTCCTTGATCTCGTGGTAGATCTACTCTTGTAACACACATCATCAATATTAATCAAGCAGGACGTAGGGTTTTATCTCCATCAAGAGGGCCCGAACCTGGGTAAAACATCGTGTCCCTTGTCTCCTGTTACCATCCGCCTAGACGCACAGTTCGGGACCCCCTACCCGAGATCCGCCGGTTTTGACACCGACTGTGGGTATTCGGATACACCCCGGACTATTGGATCCGGGGGCTGAAGCGAAAAGGTCCGCCATGACAAATGATTTTCAATCCGGCTAGGGAGTACATGAGCCCATTCAATTTACATAGACATTTAGACTGGCTGTACTCTTCCTCTATACCATCCAACAGGCTATCTAGCTTACAATCCCATTGGGAATACTTTGCAGCTAACACTAGTTGGTCATATACCAGACTAACGGGTATCTCTTGTCCATCTGACCCCACCAGTCCGACTTCGACCATATGGTTCGGGTCAGCCTTGGTGTATCGCGTCTTCACCATGGCCCAAGCATATTTTGCACCTTGCCGGCAAGCCAATACCTTCCATAATCAGAAGCGTCGCCATGCTCCTTTGAGCATCTCTACAAGTTCACTCATGCCACCTGGCAGGGAAGCGGATGGCCACAAGGCCTGGACAATACCCTGCATCACCTGCCGAGCTCGTTAGTTTAGTTGTGAAAGCTCCTGCAGCATATCACCTGCGGAGCCGGGCATCTCCTCTTCAGGATGGCCCGTCACCATACCTGCAGACATAACTCTCTCAATACGCGTCTTCGCTGAACTATACTACAGTTCGTTCAAGCTCTTACTAAAAATGCCGCGTCGAAGCCTCCGGTTCTCCTTCACAGAGTCCGCGAGCTGAGCCCGAACATCTTTCACCTCGATGCTCAATCGGAGATTCGCATCCTGAAGTTTATTCTTCTCCTGAATAGACTGCGTCAGCACGCGTTCGCCTGCCTTCAGCTGACTTCGTAGATGCAGCTCATTATCTCCCACAGTCTTCGGATTTCCTCCGGGATTGTCTGCCGAATTTTTCGTCAGATTTATAAACCATGCCGAACATACAAAACTGGTAGAAAGAAATTATTACGAGAAGAAGCCTTCTTGGATTCCCCTTGTCCGGCTGCATTGGCCTTCATTTGGGCCTTACGTTCCTCTAGCTCTTGAGACAACTGGGCATTCTTCTCTACAAGAACCAACGCATACAATGATCCTTAAATTAGTTGTGCCAACTGTTTCAAGTCTCAGGGGCTACTACTACACATACTTATTAATTTCCCTTACCTGTATATCCTTCGCATACTGGTCCGTTTCTCTGGCAAGTCCATCTTGAGTAGCACGGATATATGCATGTCCAAAATTGAAGGCATTAAATGCCTCTTCGGAAAGAACACCACCGCGGAGTACGGCCCGCTGGCGCCGGTGATTCATGGCGCTCTCTACTTCAGAATTTTTGGCGGAAAGCATATCCGTATCCTCCGCAGGAGGACAGTTTGGCACTGTCCCCACATCAGCTTCCGCCTTTGAATCCGGTCCAGGAATCCGACTGCTGGAGGCGTGGCCGGAAGGATCCCCGGGTATAGTCCAGTGTTTCCTGCCAGGACATAATTAAAACCGTCACGCCTCGACAAAAAGACCAAATAAACCATGGAGCAAGTTTAATGAATACCTCTGCGCCTGTGTCCTCCTCCTAACCGCCTTCCTTTTAAGCCTACCTTGTCTAGGCGCCTCTTGCTGAGAGGACCCCGCGGGTTCCACACGGCATCCTGACTGACGTTTCTATAAAAGTACGGCATGTGAGCATAAGGCACGGCAAAATGAAGGAATTCTTTCAGAAGGTTGGAACCGCGACATTACTTACATGCGACACGGGAAGCAGTCCGGGATAATCCGCGGTGATGGCCACTAGAGAGCCGCCACTGCTTGCCTGGTAGAAAGTCCCGTCGACGAGTTCCACGAATATGTCCGGATCTTCTTCAAGTCCGGGGTCAAGAGCCCGGCCGGGATCCTCTGGCTGCGGAGAGGGGCTGTTAAACTCTTTCACAACCTTCCTTAGTTCCTGTTTTAAAACGACAAGGTAAATGATTGTGACAAAGAAGGTAAGATCGGATAGAGTCGAGTAAAAGATGACAACTTACCTAGCTTCGAGGGTTATACATTGAAAATCCATCCCGCGGTTTAATGCGGAGGAACTCCTCTTCTTCTCCTTTGTACAATTCGAACAATATCCTTGCCAAAGATGTGGTAGAGTCGGGACATTTGCGACCACAGCGGGAGGCATCGTATTCTCCGTTGAAATGCCACATGGGTTTTCCCCTATATTGAAGTAGCTGCACTCCCCTTATTACGCATATTGACATAACTTCGATTATTGTCAATCCTGATTTGGCCAGGGTTTGTATCCGGCTCATCAGATGAAAGACTTCCCTGTTTTCTTCCTCCTGGGGGCTCCGAGGGCGCTAGCTTTGGCGTTTCTTCAGTGGAGTATTGGTAAACTCAGGAAGGCCCGTCCGTACTGGGTCCAGAAGGGGAACGTCATCGACATAAAACCACTCCGAGGGCCAGCCTTCGGACGCCTTCTTTGGAGTGCCGGACAGGTATCCGGTCTGGGCGATGCGCCATATTTCGGCTCCACCCACTTGATATATAGATCCCTCCTGGTTGCGGGGGACGAGGCAAAATAACCTCTTCCATAGCTCAAAATGAGCTTCGCAGCCCAGGAACAGCTCGCAGAGGGCAACATAGCTCGTGATGTGCAGTATGGAGGCAGGGGGTAAGATTATGCAACTAGAGGCCGTAGAACTCCAGGAGCCTGCGGAGGAATGGGTGGATTGGAAACCCGACGCCTCTTAGCAGATATGGGACAAGGCATACTCGCTCCCCCTGAGATTATAGGTGGCTAGTCTGGATCGGATCGGGACCATATATGCAGGCAAAAGGTACCCTTTGGTCCGGAGCTCTATTAGGCGGCTATGAGGGATGGAACACTTTTCCCAATCCCCTGGCTTCGAGCTAGGGGAGCGACGAGCAGGGCTGCGGTGACCGGTCATGATGGGATGGCCTCTTTTGGATGCGCTCTACGGAATGCTTGTTTGGGGGAAGATGGCGTGATTTGGATCTGAAGATCCCCGTCTCTTCAAATAGATGGCTCACCTACGGGATTAGGGTGGCAAATGTAATAATGCCCCGGCCCCTCATCTTCGATCGACATGTGGAGGTGGCCATTATTGAAGCACAAAAGCCGAGGAATACAACCTTACTGGGAGGCCGGACACTATCCGCTGCGACAGGTGCATCGGACTTATAGAAGAACCCGCCTTGCAATGCCGAAGACAATCTGCGCGCCGGACTCATCGTCATTGAAGCCTGGTTCGGGGGCTACTGAGGGAGTCATGGATAAGGGGGTATCCGGACAGCCGGACTATATGCTTTTGCCGGACTGTTGGACTATGAAGATACAAGATAGAAGACTTCGTCTCGTGTCCGGATGGGACTCTCCTTGGCGTGGAAGACAAGCTTGGCGATTCAGATGTAGATCTCCTTCTCTGTAAACCGACCATGTGTAACCCTAGCCCCCTCCGGTGTGTATATAAATCGGAGGATTTAGTCCGTAGGACACAACAACAATCATACCATAGGCTAGCTTCTAGGGTTTAGCCTCTCTGATCTTGTGGTAGATCAACTCTTGTAATACTCATATCATCAAGATCAATCAAGCAGGAAGTAGGGTATTACCTCCATCGAGAGGGCCCAAACCTGGGTAAACATCGTGTCCCCCGCCTCCTGTTACCATTAGTCTTAGACACACAGTTCGGGACCCCCTACCCGAGATCCTCCGGTTTTGACACCGACAAGGAGCCAATATGAGCATCCAGGTTTCGCTATTGGTTATTGGCCGGAGATGTGTCTCAAGTCATGTCTACATAGTTCTCGAACCCGTAGGGTCCGCACGCTTAATGTTCGATGACGATTTGTATTATGAGTTATGTGATTTGATGAACTGAAGTTTGTTCGGAGTCCCGGATGAGATCACGGACATGATGGGGAGTCTCGAATTGGTCGAGAGGTAAAGATCGATATATTGGAAGGTTATATTCGGACACCAAAATGGTTCCGATGTGTTTTGGATATTTTCTGGAGTACCGGGAGGTTACCGGAACCCCCCGGGAGAGTAATGGGCCTTAATGGGATTTAGGGGAAAGGAGAGAAGGGCCTCAAGGGTGGCCACACCCCCCCCCCATGAGCTGGTTCGAATTGGACTAGGAGGGGGCGGCGCCCCCTCCTTACTTCTCCCCTCTTCCTCCTTCCGTCCTCCTAGTTGGAATAGGAAAGGGGGGGGCAAATCCTACTTGGACCGAGAGTCCAAGTAGGACTCCCCCCTTTTGGCGCGCCCCCTCAATGGCAGGCCTCCTCTTCCCCCTCCTTTATATATGTGGGAGGGGGGCACCGCAAAGACACACAAGTTTCTCTTAGCCGTGTGCGGTGCCCCCCTCCACAGTTACACACCTCGGTCATATCGTCGTAGTGCTTAGGCGAAGCCCTGTGCCGGCAACTTCATCATCACTGTCGCCATGCCGTCAAGCTGACAGAACTCTCCCTCGTCCTCAACTGGACCATGAGCCCAAGGGATGTCATCGTGCTGAACGTGTGGAGAACACGAAGGTGCCGTATGTTCGGTACTTGGATCGGTTGGATCGTGAAGACGTTCGACTACATCAACCGCGTTACTAAACGCTTCTGCTTTCAGTCTACGAGGATACATGGAGACACTCCCCCGCTCGTTGCTATGATTCTCCCAGATAGATCTTGCATGATAGTAGGAATTTTTTTGAATTACTACGTTCCCCAACAGTGGCATCCGAGCCAGGTCTATGTGTAGATGTTATATGCACGAGTAGAACACAATGAGTTGTGGGGGATAATAGTCATACTGCTTACCACCAACGTCTTACTTTGATTCGGCAGGATTGTTGGATGAAGCGGCCCGAACCAACATTACATGACCGCCTTCATAAGACTGGTTCTATCGACGTGCTTCGCACACAGGTGGCTAGCGGGTGTCTGTATCTCCATCTTTAGTTGAATCGAGTTTGACTGTGGCCGGTCCTTGTTGAAGGTTAGAACAGCACACTTGACAAAAAATCGTTGTGGTTTTAATGCATAGGTTAGAATGATTCTTGCTAGAAGCTCGTAGCAGCCATGTAAAACTTGGAACAACAAAGTAGAGGACGTCTAACTTGTTTTTGCAGGGCATGTTGTGATGTGATATGGTCAAGATGTGATGAGATTTAAATTGTTGTATGAGATGATCATGTTTTGTAGAAGTTATCGGCAACTGGAAGGAGCCTTATGGTTGTCGCTTTATTGTATGAAATGCAATCGTCATGTAATTGATTTACTTTATCACTAAGCGGTAGCGATAGTCGTAGAAGCAATAGTTAGCGAGACGACAACGATGCTACGATGTGACGATGGAGATCATGACGGTGCTTTGGAGATGGAGATCAAAGGCACAAGATGATGATGGCCATATCATGTCACATATTTTGATTACATGTGATGTTTATCTTTTATGCATCTTATTTTGCTTAGTACGGCGGTAGCACTATAAGATGATCCCTCACTAAATTTCAAGGTATAAGTGTTCTCCCTGAGTATGCACCATTGCTACAGTTCGTCGTGCCGAGACACCACGTGATGACCGGGTGTGATAAGCTCTACGTTCACATACAACGGGTGCAAGCCAGTTTTGCACATGCAGATTACTCGGGTTAAACTTGACGAGCCTAGCATATGCAGATATGGCCTCGGAACACTGGAGACCGAAAGGTCAAGCATGAATCATATAGTAGATGTGATCAACATAGATATGTTCACCATTGAAGACTACTCCATCTCACGTGATGATCGGACATGGTTTAGTTGATTTGGATCACGTGATCATTTAGATGACTCGAGGGATGTCTATCTAAGTGGGAGTTCTTAAGTAATATGATTAATTGAACTTTAATTTATCATGAACTGATTCCTAATAGTATTTGCAAATTATGTTGTAGATCAATAGCTCGCGATGTAGCTCCCCGTTTATTTTTTATATGTTCCTAGATAAAAATAAGTTGAAAGATGATAGTAGCAATGATGCTGACTGGGTCCATGATCTGAGGATTATCCTCATTGCTGCACAGAAGAATTATGTCCTTGATGCACCGCCAGGTGACGAACCTATTGAGGGAGTCCTGGATTAGGGGGTATCCGGATAGCCGGACTATATACTTCGTCCGGACTATTGGAGCGTGAAGATACAAGACTCAAGACTCCGTCCCGTGTCCAGATGGGACTCTCCTTTGCGTGGAAGACAAGCTTGGCGATCTGGATATTGTGTTTCCTTCCTTGTAACCGACTCCATGTAAACCCTAGCCCTCTCCGGTGTCTATATAAGCCGGAGAGGTTGGTCCTTTGAAGGCCGATCACAATTACAATCATAATCATCATAGGCTAGCTTCTAGGGTTTAGCCTCTACGATCTCGTGGTAGATCTACTCTTGTACTACTCATATCATCAATATTAATCAAGCAGGAAGTAGGGTTTTACCTCCATCGAGAGGGCCCGAACCTGGGTAAACATTGTGTCCCTTGCTTCCTGTTACCATCAGCCTAAGACGCACAGATCGGTACCCCCTACCCGAGATCCACCGGTTTGGACACCGACATTGGTGCTTTCATTGAGAGTTCCTCTATGTCATCACTGCAAGGCTCGATGGCTCGTCTTGTTGTCAAGGACAACATTACCTCTCGGGGAGCGTTGGCTGTAAGCCAAACTCTCCAACTTGGCGGCTTCATCATGGCCGCCCCCTCGGCTGTCGCGCCAACGATGGCATCTCGGGTCGTCACGCATAACCTTCGCATCAATTCGGAACTCGCCGAACAGATGGATCCGATAGAGCTCTCCTCCCTTAATGAGCTCTTGGATCGCATCGCCGCTTTGGGTGTCGCTACGGACTATGACCGGATCGGGCTTAAACCCGACCAAAGGGACATTAAATCCCTGCCGGCCACCCATGAGATAGCGGTAGTGGAGGAGCCACATACGGATTACCCCTCTATTTTGAGGACGAATCATGTCCAGATCACCGAGCTCCCTGAGCCGGGCTCCCGCTCAAGGGAAGACATGACCCAGACCCCGGACTTAGGATCGGGAATTCAGTCGGAAAAATTGGGCAGCATCCAGGATCCCGAGCTGTCGAACTCGGAAACTCCCCTGCCCCTAGGTGCTAGGCCAGATCAGAATCCGGATTCAGCCACAAACACCCACCCGTGCTTAAGCCGTCTCTCCCATATCAGACAAGAGCCCCATGAGACAGTACATCGCTACTGGGCCAGGTTCCTCCTTGTGCTAAATAAGGTCAAGTATTGTCGTGAGGAGGACGCAGTCTCACTTTTCTGTAAAAACTGTACGGACAAAAGAATCCTTAATGTTATAAGTCGCCGTGACATAGTACACCTTGCTGACTTGGCAACCATAGTACAAAAATACTGTGCGATGGAAAGTGCCTGGAAAACCCAAACAGAGTTTTGGGATAGCCCGGCTCTCACTAAAACCTTTGTTCGAGCTAAACGGGCGAACTCTTGTAAGCCGGCCGATCCAATCCCCAAGAAGTCGAAGCCCACCCCAGGGCGTGGAACCGTATTGTAAGAATGGCTCAATGGGCCATGTAAGCTCCACAGTACGCCGGACATAACACCAACCCATAGCCTTAGGGCATGTTGGATACTCCGGCAGGTAGCAAAAAGTGGCGAGGATCTCCTTGTAAGCCATAAAGCAGAACAACATCCCGCCAAAGAACACAATACGGTACTAATAGTCTTCAAGACTTTCGCCTCAAACAATAGGCGCAAGCGAGCTCATCGGAGCCCCGCTGGAATCTGCCATGTGGCAAAAATAAATCCGTGGAACGACACTGCTATAACTTTCAATGCCAGTGACGAACCTCAATTCCAGACCGTCCGGGCACTAGCCGCTCTGGTCCTTAGCCCAATATTGGACAGCTATCGGCTCACTAAAGTACTCATGGACGGCGGAAGTGGATTGAACTTGATCTACGAAGATACACTCAAAAAGATGGAAATTGGTAAAAGCCGCATTGAACAAAGCGGCACAACCTTCAGAGGAATCATCCCTAGTCGGGAAGCACGCTGTGCAGGAAAAATCACACACGATGTGGTATTCGGCACCCCGGAGAATTACAGGTCCGAAGAAATCACATTTCAAGTGGCTCCTTTCAGCAGCGGATACCACGCCCTTCTAGGGCGGGACGCGTTTACGAGCTTTCAAGCTATACCCCATCACGGGTACATGAAGCTTAAAATGCCCGGACCCAATGGAACCAGCACTCTAGCCAGTGATCCGAACGTCGCACTCCGCGCCAAAAACAAAACCGCAGCACTAGCCTTGGAAGCATTATCCGAAGCCCTAGCAGCTGAAGAATTAACAACACTGCGTGCCACCGTGGACAGGGACGACGTGATACTTGACAAGTGACCCAAGTCCACCTCATTTAAACCTGCAGACAAGATAGTCAAATTCCAAGTCCATCTAACGGACCCCTCGAAGACAGCTTCCATCGGGACACAGTTGAGCCCCGCAATGGACGCCGCACTGCGAAACTTCTTAGGCGAGAATTGGGACATTTTTGCCTGGCACCCATCGGACATGCCGGGCATCCCACGCAGATTGGCCGAACGCAGCCTCAATATACTAAAAGGATACAAACCTGTCAAGCAGACTCTAAGGTGGTTTTCAGAGCCCAAATGGCAAGCCATGGGGGAAGAGCTAGCCAAGCTACTCGAGGCCGGATTCATCAGAGATATCAAGCATCCAGATTGGCTGGCAAATCTGGTAATGGAACCAAAGAAGGACAAATCCTGGCGCCTATGCGTCGACTTCAAAGACCTCAACAAGGCTTGCCCCAAGGATCTCTTTCCCCTCCCTCGCATCGATCAAATCATCTATGCCACAACAGGACACGACTCGCTGTGTTTCCTCGACGCATACTCTGGATACCATAAAATAAAGATGGAAGAGTCCGACCAAGCTGCAACAGCTTTCATAACGCCATATGGCCCTTTCTGCTTCAACGCTATGCCTTTCGGGCTTAAGAATGCCGGCGCAACCTATCAATGCATGATTCAAACATGCCTGGAAAAGCAAATCGACAAAACAGTGGAGGCATATGTGGACGACGTGGTCATAAAAACAAGACACGTCGAAACCCTAATAGATGACTTGAGGCTTACGTTCGATAACCTCCAAACATACGACATCAAGCTGAACCCGGAAAAATGTGTTTTCGGTGTCCCCTCTGGAAAACTGCTGGGCTTCATTGTTTCCAATAGAGGAATTGAAGCGAATCCGGCAAAAATCCAAGCTCTGTCACAGTTGACTATACCAACAGACCTCAAGCACATCCAGAAACTAGCTGGATGCGTGGCTGCCTTGAGTCGCTTTATCTCCAGGTTAGGAGAAAAGGCATTACCTCTTTAACGCCTTCTTCGGTGCACCGAACACTTTGTGTGGACGGATGCAGCCGCGGCCGGACTCGACGAAATAAAGACCTTATTGGCCAATAATCCAGTCCTAACAGCACCAAATATCGGCGAACCTATGCTGCTGTACATAGCTGCAACACATCAAGTTGTAAGCGCAGCGCTCGTCGTCGAACGAGAGGTTGACGGATACAAATTCCCGCTACAGAAGCCGGATTATTACATATCCACGGTCCTCACCCCATTCAAATCCCGATACCCACACTATCAAAAAATAGCATACACGGTCTTCATGGCATCCCGAAAGCTACGACACTACTTTCAAGAGTGTTCGATTACGGTGGCCTCCGAAGTACCACTCAATGATATAATAAATAACCGCGATGCTACGGGCCAGATCGCTAAATGGGCCATCAAGCTCCTTCCGTTCGACATAACATACAAGCCTTGGTGGGCCATCAAGTCGCAAGTACTAGCTGACTTTGTCTCCGAATGGACAGAAGCCGAACTCCCTAAAGAGTACGACGTGTACTCTAACTGGATCATGCACTTCGACGGCTCTAAAATGCTGGCCGGATTGGAAGCAGGTGTAGTCCTGACATCTCCCACCGGAGACACGGTCCAGTACGTCCTCCAAATATTATACACAGACTCCAACAATGCAGCCGAATACGAGGCTCTATTGCACGGTCTTCGGATGGCAGTCTCTATGGGCATTCAACGCCTAGAAGTGCGCGGGGATTCAAACCTCGCAATATCACAAATAAACGGAGACTTTGATGCCAAGGACCCGAAAATGGCGGCCTACCTAATACCGTCCTCAAAATGACAGCTCGGTTCGAGGGGCTCGAATTCCACCATGTGGCTCGAGAAAACAATCAAGCGACAGATATCCTCGCCCGCATCGGCGCTAAACGCGACCCTGTCCCACCCAACATATTCCTGGAAAGGATGTTCAAGCCATCCGTGGTATGGGAATGGGAGTCCGACAATACTAGCACAGATCCGAATACACCCCCAGATTCCGAACTATCAGACATAATCGGAGGCTCTACCACCGAAATAACATCTTCGGCCCATGAAATCATGGCTGTAATCGCCCCGTGGACCGAGCCTTTCTTGGCCTACCTAAATAGGCAGGAGCTCCCTGAAGACCAAAATGAAGCACGTTGCATTGTTCGGCGTTCTAAAGCTTACAAAGTCCATGAAGGGGAACTCTATAAGAAAAGTGCGACCGGAGTGATCCAAAGGTGCATCTCCAAAGAGGAAGGGCGGCAGCGCTTGGCTGAAATCCATGCCGGACTGGGCGGGCACCATGCCGCGGCTCGGGCACTACTTAGCAAGGCCTCCCTACAGGCTTCTATTGGCCGACGTCCCGAGTAGACGCACAGGACCTTGTCCAACACTACGTCGGCTGCCAGCTCTTCGCCAATCAGAGTCATATGCCCCCTACCGCTCTCCAAACAATCCCCATATCTTGGCCCTTCACGGTCTGGGGGCTGGATATGGTCGGACCACTTAAAGGGGGAAGCCATAAGAAAAAATACTTATTGGTCATGGTGGACAAGTTCACCAAATGGATAGAAGCCAAACCAGTCAAAACAGCCGAATCCGGACCAGTAATAGACTTCATATCCGGGGTCGTACACCAATACGGCGTCCCCCACAGCATCATCACTGATAATGGCTCAAATTTGCACAACCGATGAAGTGAAAACTTGGTGTGGCAAAATGGGCATTAAGCTCGACTACGCTTACGTCTACCATCCTCAAACAAACGGCCAGGTCGAACGGGCAAACGGTCTCATCATGAGCGGCATCAAACCCAGACTAGTGCGGTCCTTGACAGAGTTGGACACGCACTGGGTCGAAGATCTCAACTCCATACTCTGGGGGCTGCGGACCTTGCCGAATCGCACCACCGGATATACACCATTTTTTATGGTGTACGGCACGGAAGCAGTACTACCCTGCGACATAATACACGATTCGCCATGCGTACGCATGTACGAAGAGAAGGAAGCCGAGTTAGATCGGCAGGATAACTTGAATGCCCTAGAGGAGGAACGGGACGTCGCCAAAGCCCGCTCCACATTCTATCAGCAGCAGGCTCGACGGTACCAAAGCAGAGAAGTGCGGGCCAAAACTTATAATATTGGCGAACTTGTCCTACGCCTACCGGAGAAGAAGAAGGACAAGCTCAAACCCAAGTGGGAAGGTCCCTTCGTCATTGACAAAGTTCTCACCGGAGGAGCGTACCGCTTATGTAATGTGTCCGATAACAGACTCGAGCCGAACCCATGGAACGCGGCCAGACTCCGAAGATTCTACGCCTAGCGCCGAACTCAGTGTTCGTCCCCTTACACCCTCCTTTTTAATTATGCTCCCTCCCTTTTCCCTTCTCCACCTTTTTTCCTCTTCACACAAAGTATTTAATACAGTACGGACTCCCGGATCACTCCGGCCGCACTATGTGTGTAAGCAATACCTGGGGGCTTCCTATACGGAAGCTAAAAATAATTACTCTAAAGGCTTTTTGCCCATCACATATGCGTTTCTTTTTGGGATAATTGATTTTATTCCCCTAGTTGGGTCACACTCGGCAGGTTTACCCCTAGTTTCCGAAAACACTTGTTCCTGCCCAAACCACTTTGCTCCTCTTATGCTTTTTCCCTTTGACCGTTTGACCATCACTTTGGAAACTTCATAAAAAATTCATACTAACTCAGAAAAATTCAAATAAGATATCAAAATGTTCAAAAAAGCATCACCAATATGTGCATGTCAATTGCATTCACAAAAAAAGTGTTGGCCAGTCCCCATCTCAGTTTTAGCTCATATGATCTTAGCATGAATAGTAAAATCTAAAAAAATTCTAAGAATTCTAAAAAAATTTGGTGGCAAACTTTGACCAATGTTTTGAGTGCTTGTTAAGTTTCTTAAGGGAATGACATTCATGGAAGTCATGGCAAAAAAATGAAATTTTGGATAATTGATTTTTGTTTTTTTGCCACGACTTCCACGAATGTCATTTCCTTATGAAGCTTGGCAAGCACTCAAAACATTGGTCAAAGTTTGCCATCCATTTTTTTGGAATTTTTAGAATTTTTTTAAATTTTATTGTTCATGCTAAGATCATATGAGCTAAAACTGAGATGGGGACTAGCCAACACTTTTTTCATGAATGCAAATGACATGCACATATAGGTGATGCTTTTCTGAACATTTTGATATCTTATTTGAATTTTTCTGAGTTAGTATGAATTCTTTATGATGTTTTCAAAGTGATGGTCAAATGGTCAAAGGGCAAAAGCATAAGAGGAGCAAAGTGGTTTGGGTAGGAACAAGTGTTTTCAGAAACTAGGGGTAAACCTGCCGAGTGGGACACAACTAAGGGCACCAAATTAATTATCCCTTTCTTTTTCCATATGTGCCTTTTCTTCACCATTATATGCACCGATATGACTTAAGATTTGGCCAAGCTGGGTTGCCTGGCTCTTATGATTATGCCCTATGTTCCCGTTAATTCGGCTAGGGCATAAGGGGAGCACCTCTACGATTGTTACTGCCGGTTCAGCCGGATGTGTACCTCAGACTGGGTGAAGCCGAAAGCTAGCGTCCTTAAGAGAATATTCAGTCGGTGAACAAAAGATGTATTCGTTTATTATAACGTAAATCCACAGAAGTTTTGTATCCCGCGCCCTTGTTCGCAGTCCGGACATGTGCATCGTCGCATGCGTACCAGGGAAAGGAACCCCTAACGGAACTATTCTCCCTGGAAGATGTTTCTTACTATCCATGTAATATAACATAACTAGTTGGCTACTTGTCTGTTCAAGCACTTATGACCCCTACACCTGGTTTCCACACATACCCCGATTTTTGTATAACTGAGCGGGTATTCGGACACACCCTGGACTGTAGGATCCGGGGACTGAAGCGAAAAGGTCCGCCATGACAAATGATTTTAATCCGGCTAGGGACTACTTATGTCCATTGAATTACACAGTCACTTGGACTGACTATATTCCTCCTTTATACCATCCAACAGGCTATCTAGCTTACAATCCTGTTGAGAATACTTTGCGGCTAACGCTACCTGGTCATATACCAGACTCACGGGAATTTCTTGCCCATCTGGCCCCGTCGGTCCGACTTCGGCCATATGGTTCGGGTCCAGCTTGGTGTAGCGCGTCTTCATCATAGCCCGGGCTTCTCTTGCACCTTGCCGGCAGGCTGACATCTTCCACAATCGGAAGCGCCGCCGTGCTCCTTGAAGCATATCCACAAGCTCCCCCATGCCATTCGGCAGGAAGCTTGATAGCCACAAGGCCTGAGCAACACCCTGCATCACCTGCCGAGCTCGCTCATGCAGTTGTGAGAGGTCTTGCAGTAAATCGCCTGCAGATGCGGGCACCTCCTCCTCAGGAAGACCCGTTAACATTCCTACAAGCAAAACTCTTTCAATATACTTCCTCATCGAACTATACTACAGTTCTTCTAGGCACTTACCATAAATGTCGCGTCGAAGCCTTTTGTTCTCCTTCACGGAGTCCGCCAGCTGCGCGCGGACGTCTTTCAATTCCACGTCCAGCCGAACATTGGCATCTTAAAGATTATTCTTCTCCTGTTTAACTTGCGTAAGAACGCGCTCGCCAGCCTTTAGCTGCCTTTTGAGATGCGACTCATCGTCTCTTACGCCCTCCGGATTCACCTTGGGGTTGTCTGCAGAATTTCCTGTTAGACTTGTCATACCAGCCATTTACTAACTGGTGCATCTCCGTACAATTGGGACAAAGGTTACCAGATGAGGCCTTCTGGGATTCCTCTAACTTGGCAACCGTGGCCCTCAGCTGGGCCTTGCACTCCTCCAGCTCCCGAGACAATTGCTCATTCTTATCTACAAGGACCTGTGCACAAATTGGTCCTTAAAACAGTTGTTCCAACCTTTTCAAGTCTCAGGGGCTACTGCTATACATGCTTATCAAACTTTCTTACCCGTATATCTCTGATATACTGGTCCATCGCTCGGGCAAGCCCGCCTTGAGCAGCTCGGATGTATGCGTCTCCCGAATTGAAAGCATTAAATGCCTCTTCAGAAAAGATGTTGTTGCGAAGTACGGCCCGTCGGTGCCGGTGATTCATGGCGCTCTCTACTTTGGAATTCGTGGCAGTGAGCATATCTGCGTCCTCTGTCGGAGAACTATGCGGCATCGGTCCCATGTCTGCCTCCTCTCTCGAAGCCGGTTCTGGAATCTGGCTGGTGGAAGCATGATTGGCAGGATCCCCAGATATAGTCCGGCTACTCCTCTTCCTGCCAGGAAACGAAGGGCGCTGTTATACTTCAAATACAATAATTGCAGGATAGGTTTTTGCCTTACCTCTGTAGCGGCGTTTCGACCCTAACCGCCTTCCTCTTGAGCCTGCCCGATCTGGACGCCTGTGGCCGACGTGTCCCTAGGGGCTCGGCCCCGCGCTCCGACCGTCGTTGTCACATCCTAGTTAGCCATGCATTAGAATGTGGCATCATGTTTACTTCTTCATCAGAAACCTGAAATGGGGATGACAGAACCCCCAGCCCTCTCTGAAACCAACTAGGGTTGCTAAAAATAATTTTCAATGAACCTGAAATGCCCTTCTAAAATGCCCATCATTTTTGTCTTGGTTCAGAACCTCTGCCAAAAGTGGTGCACATTTTTCTAGGCCAGCCTAGGGTTTTTGAATTAAATCATAAATATTTGAATTTGGGCATTTAAAATTATATAAAATATTTAAATGCTCAAATATCTCCAAACTAAAATGTTTCATGTTGGAAATAACCCAACTATGGACCAGGAGTAGTTTGGTGAATTTTGGAGTTGCCTAAATATTTTATTAAATTCAACAAAGTTGCAGAAGTATTAAAAAAACAGAAAACAGAAAGAAAAGGGGAAAAGCTTACCTGGCGCCCAGCACCCGGCCCACCTGCCGGCCCAGCCCAGCACCACGCCAGCGAGCTGCTTGCCGGCCAGGCAGGCAGGCGGGTGCTCGACGGCGAGCACCGCATGGGTGCCACGCACCTGCTCACCGCCTCCCCGCCTCCCTCGCCCGGCTAACGCCGTGAACCGGCCTCCCTCTCTCCCCCGAACCCCCCAGACACCCCCTCTCCTCTCCATCTCCTCCCCCTCGCACGCCCCAGCCATGGCCGATGCCATCGCCGCCACCCCCTCGCCGTAGCCACGCCCTCCGTCCACCCCACGCCGTGCCACCGTGTCCAGGAGCTTCGCCGCCGTCCACTTCATCGAGCTAGCCGAGCCCCGTGTGCTCGAGCGGCCCGAGACCACCGCACCGACCTCGCCCGAGCTCGCCGTCGCCGGAGATCCCCTTCAACGCCGTCGCCGCCTCAGCTCGTCCCCGACCCCGCCGGTGGCCTCTACGGGAGCGCTGTGAGCCTAGCTACTCCCCCGACCTTCCCTCTCTCGTTCCCGAGCCGTGTAGCCACCGCACGAGGATCACACGCCCGCACCGCCGCGGATCTCATCGCCGACGTGCTTCCGGCCACCCTCCGGCCACAAGCTGGTGTCCATCTTACTCACCGAGTCCCGCAGCACCTAGCTAGCCACTCCCCGAGCCTCACCGACCCCTCTAGCGCCAAGTTCATCTTCAGCCGAACCCCGGTGGCCGCCAAAGTCGTCGCCGGCGCCAACTCCGGCCACCCCGACCCCAACGGACTCCACCAAGAGCTGCGGCTTGTCCTCAGCTCCACTCCGGTGGTCTCCGCGACCCATTTGGTGGCCGAAACGGCCAAAACCACTCCCGCCGCCGCGTCGGGCTCGCCGGCGGCTAAACGCCGGCGCCGCTGGCATTGACTTTGACCACGGGTGGGCCCTGGTTGACTCCCCTGAGTCAATGACAGGTGGGGCCCAGCCCTGTTAATTAAACAGGATTAGTTTTAATTAAACTTTAATTAAAATAATCACCCTGACATGCGGGACCCACTGTCAGGTTTGACCCTGACATGTTCCGTTGACCTGCTGACGTCACACTGACGTCAGGCTGACGCATTAATGATTTTCTGGAATTATTCTAATATAGGAAATTCCAGAATATAATTTAAATTTCAAAAATTCATAACTTTTATTCTGTAACTCCAAATCAGACAAATTATATATGAAAAATGATCAGAAAAATCCAATCTATCCATCTGTACTATTTTCATGCATGACTAAACAAGTTAACTTGATGTTTAATGCAAAACAAGGAAAAGCACCTTAAAAGGCCATGTTTGAGTTTGAAATTTGAATCTTTGATTCAAATTGGTTCAAACCCTTCTGGTTCTAGTTGCATTAGCCCAACACACTCATATTGCCATGTTTCATGCATGCATCATATTGTTGCACATTGTTTGGTGATGGTTGTGTATCGGTGTCCCTTGCGACAGGTTCTATCTCCGAGGAGTATCGTGATTACCCTAACGAAGAACCGTATCAGTGCGTCGAATCATCAGGCAAGCAACCAACCATTTGATCATATCGATACAATCCCATGTTCTCGCTCCTGCTCTCTTTTACTGCATTAAGACAACGTGTTTCAAACTACTGTGTGCTACGGTAGTTGAACCCATTTCCTCTGCATGACCTGTCATTGCCACAGTAACTAGATGAAACCCACTAGCATGTGTAGGAGTTGATTGAGCCATATGTATGTGTTGTTCCTACCTTGCTATGCCTGCTATGCTTAGAGTCGTGTCAGGTCTGGTTCGTATGGGTGATGGGCTAGAGTGAAATGATTATGTCGGTAATGAGAGTGGTGTGGTGAACACGTTTTGGTAAAGGTATCGATGAGAGGCCATGTAGGAGTACATGGTGGGTTGTTTCATTGAAGCCGACCTTAAGCACTGAGATCTGTATGTGTGATTTAAGATACAGCTACTACCATGCATTGGGCCCTGAAATATGACCCCGCTCGACTTCTTAATCACCCTAGCTCTCTGTCCAGGAGTTGCAAGTAGTTTCTGGTGTTTGTAGCCTACTGGAGGCCGTGGACAGCGCTGACTGTAGGGGTGGGCTGTGATGCGGTAGGTACGTGGCACGGTGTACCGAATACCCGTTAGGTATCTCGGGAACCCTGTTCACATCGTTCGGGGCCGTATGGGAAACATCGGCCGGACTCCCTGCGGATGGAACCTGGATAGGCGATAAACCTGGACTAGAGGCTTAGGTGTTTAGGTAGGTCGTGGTCTACACCCACGTCGGCTTTCGCTTGAAGTCTGCCGAGCACATGTCGTGTGCAGACGCTAAGTGGTGGAAACATGTATGAAGAAGTACACCCCTGCAGGGTTATCATGATCTATTCGAATAGCCGCGTCCGCGGTAAAGGACTACTTGGTTGCCTATACAGTTCATAGACAAGTAAATGGAAACTACTAAAAGCCTCAAGATAAGTGTGAGTGCCGAGGATGGCTCTTCCGTAGGAAGACGGAGGCGGATCCTCGGTAGTGTATTGAAGTGGTGAGTAGTGGACTCGTGTACGCAAAACCATTTCAAGTTGGAGTCTCGTAGGTTAGCCTAGCCAAGAGTCAAAGCTGGCTTGCTGCAATAACTCCACCAACCCTTCTTGATAATATGCATGTATGTAGGACCTGATGTAAGTCTTGCTGAGTACCTTTGTACTCATGTTGCTATAATTTACATTTTTACAGAAGACGCTGCAACCCCTTCTGATGGGTTCTACGTAGACGTTGACATCAACGAGTAGGCTAAAGGCCCAGGTGGTGATCCCGAGCTTCTGAAGGACCACGTAGTATAGATAGGCTTTCCAAGCCTCTTTTATTTTACTAGTTGTCTGTACTCAGACAAGTTACTTCCACTGCTGGTTTGTATGACTGTATGACTTGAATGCTGGGTCGTGAGACCCGTACCTTTGTGTATGCTATGTATGGCTCCCTGAGCCTTAAATAAAGTACTTGTGTCGTAGAGTCATGTTGTGATGCTTCGTTGTATTTGCACATATCGAGCATATTGTGTGTATGATTGAAATGCTTGGTATGTGTGGGATCTGACTATCTAGTTGTTTATCTTTAGTAGCCTCTCTTACCGGGAAATGTCTCCTAGTGTTACCGCTGAGCCATGGTAGCTTGCTACTGCTCTGGAACACTTAGGCTGGCCGGCATGTGTCCTTCTTCGTTCCTGTGTCTGTCCCTTCGGGGAAATGTCACGCATTGAGTACCGGAGTCCTGTTAGCCCGCTACAGCCCGGTTTACCGGAGTCCTTCTAGCCCAGTGCTACAACCCGGACCCACTTGCTGATGACCGACACGTTCGAAGCTGGGTCATGGATGCCTGTCCCTGTAAGTCTGTGCCACTTTGGGTTTACGACTAGTCATGTCAGCCCGGGCTCCTTATCATATGGATGCTAGCGACACTATCATATACGTGAGCCAAAAGGCGCAAACGGTCCCGGGCAAAGGTAAGGCGACACCCGTGGGGATACCGTGCGTGAGGCCGCAAAGTGATATGAGGTGTTACCGGCTAGATCGATGTGACATCGAGTCGGGGTCCTGACAGTCGTCTCTGAAAACACGACACTCCAAGGCTAAGGCATGACATTAGGAAGGAGCCCTCTTCAGAGGATAGAGTTTTCGGCTTGGCTTACACGCGACGTAGGTAGCAGTCCGGGATAGTCGGCAATAATAGCCACTGAGGCGCCATCGCAGCTCGCCTTATAAAATATCCCGTTGACAAGCTCCATGGTAATATCCGGATCTTCTTTGAGGCCTGGATCTAGGGCCCTTCCGGGGTCCTCTGGCTGCGGGGAAGGGCTGGAGATTCCTTCTATGGCCCTCCTTAGTTCCTGCTCGGAAATACCGAGGCAGATAATCTTAGCGAATAATGCCACAATAAGTGAAGCGGGGAAAGGAATGACTACTTACCCAGTTTGGGGGGTTGTACATGGAGAATCCATCCCGCGGTTTAATGTGAAGAAATTCTTCCTCTTCTCCTTTGTATAAATCAGACAATATCCTTGCCAGAGCAGTGGCGGAGTCTGGACCCTTACGGCCATAGCGGGTGGCATCATCTTCCCCGTTGAAGTGCCACATGGGCTTCCCCCGATATTGAAGCGGTTGCACTCCCCGCATTATGCATATTGCCATAACCTCGACTATCGTCAGTCCGGATTTGGCCAGTAACTTTATCCTGCTCATCAGGAAGTGTATTTCCCTGGTATCCTCCTCTTGGGGGCCTCGGGGGCACTAGCTTAGACATGCCCTCGGCGGGGCGTTACTGAACTTGGGGAGACCTGTCTGGACTGGATCCGGAAGGGGGACGTCATCAATGTAAAACCACTCCGAAGGCCAGTTCTCTGGTGCCTTCTTGGGAGTGCCGGATAGGTATCCGGTCTCGGCAATGCGCCATACTTCGGCCCCGCCCACTTGACATGGGGATTCTCCCTGGTTGCGGGGGACAAGGCAGAACAGCTTCTTCCATAACCCGAAGTGAGCCTCGCACCCTAGAAATAGCTCACAAAGGGCAACGTACCCTGTTATATGTAGTACGGAGGCATGGGTAAAATTGTGCAACTGGAGGCCGTAGAACTCCAGGAGCCCGCGAAGGAAAGGGTGGATGGGAAACCCGACGCCCCTTAGCAGATGCGGGATGAGGCATATTCGCTCCTCTGGAGATGGATTAGGAGATCCCTCCGCTTGCTCCCCACCGTTATAGGTGGCTATTCCGGCTCGGACGGGGACCATGAACGTCGGTGGGAGAAACCCTTGGGTTTGTAACTCTATCAAACGGCTACGAGGGATTGAACACTCTTCCCAGTCCCCCGGCTTGGAGCAAGGAGAGCGAGCAGAAGAGCTGCGACGACCGGCCATGTTGGAATGGTTTTTCCCGGGGCACTCTGTTGGATGCTCGCTCGAGGGGGAAGAGTGAGGTCTGGATCTGAGAATCCCTGTCTCTTCAAATAGACGGTTAGCCCGAAGGATCAGGGGTGGCAAATGCCAAAATGCCTCGGCTCCTCACATTCGCTCGACACGTGGAAATGGTCATTATTGAGGCACTGAAGCCGAGGAGTACAACATTGATGAGAAGCCGGGCACTATTCATTGTAACATGTACTTTGGAGTATTCGGAGATGGAACCCGCCTTGCAATGCCGAAGACAAGACTGCACGCCGGACTGATCGTCATTGAAGCCTGGTTCAGGGGCTACTGAGGGAGTCCTGGATTAGGGGGCATCCGGACGGCCGGACTATATACTTCGTCCGGACTATTGGAGCGTGAAGATACAAGACTCAAGACTTCGTCCCGTGTCCGGATGGGACTCTCCTTTGCGTGGAAGACAAGCTTGGTGATCCGGATATTGTGTTTCCTTCCTTGTAACTGACTCCATGTAAACCCTAGCCCTCTCCGGTGTCTATATTTGCCGGAGAGGTTGGTCCTTTGAAGGCCGATCACAATTACAATCATAATCATCATAGGCTAGCTTCTAGGGTTTAGCCTCTATGATCTTGTGGTACATCTACTCTTGTACTACTCATATCATCAATATTAATCAAGCAGGAAGTAGGGTTTTACCTCAATCGAGCGGGCCCGAACCTGGGTAAACATTGTGTCCCTTGCTTCCTGTTACCATCAGCCTAAGATGCACAGATCGGGACCCCCTACCCGAGATCCGCCGGTTTTGACACCGACACCTATTGCAGGAGCAGATGCAGATGTTATGAATGTTTGGCAAGATCGGTATGATGACTACTTGATAGTTTAGTACGCCATGCTTTACGGCTTAGAACCGGGACTTCAAAACGTTTTGAACGCCATAGAGCATATAAGATGTTCCAAGAGCTGAAATTGGTATTTCAGACTCATGCCCGAGTCGAGAGGTATGAGACCTCTGACAAGTACTTTGCCTACAAGATGGAGGAGAATAGCTCAACCAGTGAGCATGTGCTCAGAATGTCTGAGTACTAAAATCGCTTGAATCAAGTGGGAGTTAATCTTCCAGATAAGATAGTGATTGACAAAGTTCTATAGTCACCATCACCAAGTTACTGGAACTTCGTGATGAACTATAACATGCAAGGGATGACGTAAACGATTCCCGAGCTGTTCGCGATGCTAAAATCGGTGAAGGTAGAAATCAAGAAAGAGCATCAAGTGTTGATGGTTGACAAGACCACTAGTTTCAAGTAAAAGGGCAAGGGAAAGAAAGGGAACTTCAAGAAGAATGGCAAGCAAGTTGCCACTCCCATGAAGAAGCCCAAAGCTAGACCTGAGCCTGAAACTGAGTGCTTCTACTGCAAAGGGAATGGTCACTAGAAGCGGAACTACCCCAAATATTTGGCGGATAAGAAGGATGGCAAAGTGAACAAAGGTATATTTGATATACAGATTATTGATGTGTACTTTACTAGTGTTCATAGCAACCCCTGGGTATTTGATACGGTTCAGTTGCTAAGATTAGTAACTCGAAATGGGAGGTGCATAATGAACAAAGACTAGTTAAGGGTGAAGTGACGATGTGTGTTGGAAGTGGTTCCAAGATTGATATGATCATCATCGCACACTCCCTATACTTTCGGGGTTAGTGTTGAACCTAAATAAATGTTATTTGGTGTTTGCGTTGAGCATGAATATGATTTGATCATGTTTATTGCAATACGGCTATTCATTTAAAGTCAGAGAATAATTGGTGTACTATTTACATGAATAAAACCTTCTACCGTCATACTCCCAATGAAAATAGTTTGTTGTATCTCGATCGTAGTGATACACATATTCATAATATTGAAGCCAAAAGATGCAAAGTTAATAATGATAGTGCAACTTATTTGCGGCACTGCCGTTTAGGTCATATTGGTGTAAAGCACATGAAGAAACTCCATGCTGATGGGCTTTTGGAATTACTAGATTATGAATCATTTGATGCTTGCGAACCATGCCTCATGGGCAAGATGACTAAAACTCCGTTCTCCGGAACAATGGAGCGAGCTACTGACTTATTGGAAATAATACATACTGATGTATGCGCTCCGATGAGTGTTAAGGCTCGCGGTGGGTATCGTTATTTTCTGACCTCCACAGATAATTTTGAGCAGATATGGGTATATCTACTTAATGAAACACAAGTCTGAAACAGTTGAAAAGTTCAAAGAATTTCATAGTGAAGTGGAGAATCATCGTAACAAGAAAAAAAAAGTTTCTACGATCTGATCGCAGAGGCAAACATTTGAGTTATGAGTTTGTCCTTCATTTAAAACAATGTGGAATAGTTTCACAACTCACGCCACCTGGAACACCACATCATAATGGTGTGTCCGAACGTCGTAACCGTACTTTATTATATATGGTGCAATCTATGATGTCTCTTACCGATTTACCACTATCGTTTTTGGGGTTATGCATTAGAGACAACTGCATTCACTTTAAATAGGGCACTGTCTAAAACCGTTGAGATGACACCATATAAACTGTGGTTTAGCAAGAAACCTAAGTTGTCGTTTCCTAAAGTTTGGGGCTGCGATGCTTATGTGAAAAAGCTTCAACCTAATAAGCTCGAACCCAAATCGGAGAAATGCGTCTTCATAGGATACCCAAAGGAGATTGTTGGGTACACCTTCTATCACAGATCCGAAGGCAAGATATTGTTGCTAAAAATGGATCCTTTCTAGAAAAGGAGTTTCTCTTGAAAGAAGTGAGTGGGAGGAAAGTATAACTTGATGAGGTAATTGTACCTTCTCCCAAATTGGAAAGTAGTTCATCACAAAAATTAGTTCCAGTGATTCCTACACCAATTAGTGAGGAAGCTAATGATGATGATCATGAAACTTCAGATCAAGTTACTACCAAACCTCATAGGTCGACCAGAGTATGGTCTACACCAGAGTGCTATGGTAATAATGTCTTAGAAGTTATGTTACTAGACCATGATAAACCTACAAACTATGAGGAAGCGATGATGAGCCCACATTCCGCAAAATGGCTTGAGGCCATGAAATCTGAGATGGGATCCATGTATGAGAACAAAGTGTGGACTTTGGTGGACTTGCCCGATGATCGGCAAGCCATTGAGAATAAATGGATCTTTAAGAGGAAGAAAGACGTTGATGGTAGTGTTACTGTCTACAAAGCTCGAATTGTCGCAAAAGGTTTTCGACAAATTCTAGTTGTTGACTACGATGAGATTTTCTCACTCCTATTGATGCTTAAGTCTGTCTGAATCATGTTAGAAATTGCCGCATTTTATGAAATCTGGCAAATGGATATCAAAACTACATTCCTTAATGGATTTATTAAAGAAGAGTTGTATATGATGCAACCAGAAGGTTTTGTCAATCCTAAAGGTGCTAACAAAATGAGCAAGCTCCAGCGATCCATCTATGGACTGGTGCAAGCATCTCGGAGTTGGAATATACGCCTTGATGTGTTGATCAAAGCATATTGTTTTATATAGACTTGCGGTGAAGCCTGCATTTACAAGAAAGTGAAGGGAGCACTATAGCCTTTCTGCTAAATATATGTGAATGACATATTGTTCATCGGAAATGATGTAGAATTTTATGGAAAGCATAATGGAGTATTTGAAAGGAGTTTTTCAAAAGAAAGACCTTGGTGAAGCTACTTACATATTGAGCATCAAGATCTATAGAGATAGATCAAGACCCTTGATAAGAATTTCGATGAGTACATACCTTGATAAGACTTTGAAAGGATTTCAAAATGGATCAGTCAAAGAAGGACTTCTTGCCTGAATTGTAAGGTGTGAAGTTGAGTGAGACTCAAAACCCGACCATGACTGAAAATAGAAAAAGAGAATGGAAGTCATTCCCTATGCCTCAGCCATAGGTTCTATGAAGTATGACATGCTATATACTAGACCTATTGTGTATCTCGCCATGAGTTTGGCAAACGAGTACAATAGTGATCCAGGAGTAGATCACTGAACAACGGTCAAAATTATCCTTAGATGATTAAGGAAATATTTCTTAGTTATGGACATGATAAAGAGTTCGTCGTAAAGAGTTACATCGATGCAAGCTTTAACATCGATCTGGATGACTCTGAGTCTCGATCTAGATACATATTGAAAGTGGGAGCAATTAGCTAGAGTAGCTCCATGCAGAGCATTGTAGACATAGAAATTTGCAAAATACATACGGATCTAAATGTTGCAGACCCGTAGACTAAAATTTATCTCACAAGCAAAACATGATCACACCTTAGTGCTCTTGGGTGTTAATCACATAGCAATGTGAACTAGATTATTAACTCTAGTAAACCCTTTGAGTGGTGGTCACATGGCGATGTGAACTATGGGTGTTAATCACATGATGATGTGAACTATTGGTGTTAAATCACATGGTGACGTGAACTAGATTATTGACTCTGGCAAGTGGGAGACTGAAGGAAATACGCCCTAGAGGCAATAATAAAGTTATTATTTTATTTCCTTATATCATGATAAATGTTTATTATTCATGCTAGAATTGTATTAACCGGAAACTTGATACATGTGTGAATACATAGACAAAACAAAGTGTCCCTAGTATGCCTCTACTAGACTAGCTCGATAATCAAAGATGGTTAAGTTTCCTGACCATAGACATGTGTTGTAATTTGATGAACGGGATCACATCATTAGGAGAATGATGTGATGGACAAGACCCATCCATTAGCTTGGCATAATGATCATTTAGTTTTATTGCTATTGCTTTCTTCATGACTTATACATGTTCCTTTGACTATGAGATTATGCAACTCCCGAATACCGGAGGAACACCTTGTGTGCTATCAAATGTCACAACGTAACTGGGTGATTATAAAGATGCTCTACAGGTGTATCCGAAGGTGTTTGTTGGGTTGGCATAGATCAAGATTAGGATTTGTCCCTCCGTGTATCGGAGGGGTATCTCTAGGCCCTCTCGGTCATGCACATCACTATAAGCCTTGCAAGCAATGTGGCTAATGAGTTAGTTGCAGGATGATGCATTACGGAACGAGTAAAGAGACTTGCCGGTAACGAGATTGAACTAGGTATGATGATACCGATGATCGAATCTCGGGCAAGTAACATACCGATGATGAAGGGAACAACGTATGATGTTATGCGGTTTGACCATAAAGATCTTCATAGAATATGTAGGAGCCAATATGAGCATCCAGGTTCCGCTATTGGTTATTGACCGAAGATGTGTCTTGATCATGTCTACATAGTTCACAAACCCGTAGGGTCCGCACACTTAACGTTCGATGACGATTTGTATTATGAGTGTCGGTGGGAAATGACACCTATGGGATCACAAGGATCCCTACTACGGTTGCGTGGCGCTGGGTGGTGAGGAGAGCAGGATCAGCAGTCAGTACAAGCACACGGATCGTTTACCCAGGTTTGGGCCGCAGAGATGGCATCGGGGCACTATGTGTATTTGTGTTCTTGAGGTTCTTGAACTAGCTACAATGGGCGTAACTTGTCCAAAAGTCTGAATCCTTCTCCTGGATGCCTCGGGTCTCCATTTATAGGCAAGGGGATCGCCACAGTGGCACACAGGAGGTGGCATCGGGGCACTGTGAATAAGCCTATCCCTTGCCATTACGGGACAAGGTGCATTTAATGTGCCCCTGACGTGTCCCCTCCACTTTACCGCCTCTTTGCCCCGCCTCGACACGCGCCTGGGCCAGCGAGGCGGTCAGCGCCATGTGGGCTGGCAGGCTGCTGGGGTGGCACGGCCTTCACGAAGATTTGCATGCCACCACGTAGGCATGCGCTGAGTTGGCTGAGAAGCCTTGTGCTAACACGTAGGTGCCTGCCCAGCTGGTGGGCTGGTAGCTGCATGGGAGCGGTGGCAGAAGCTTGGCGGGTGCGGGTCTGGCTGTGGCCTCGCGGATGTCCTCGGCAAGGGCCTTGCCGGGGACCCGGCAAGGGTCTTGCCGCGGCATTGCGGTCGTCCTCGGCAAAGGTCTTGCCGGGGGTCTTGTGGGTTCCCTCGGCGAGGATCCCGCCGAGGTTCGTCGTCTTCTACTCTTCTGATTCAAAGTGTTCTTTGTCTTCACAAAGATCTGCATGCCACCATGGGGGCGCCTCCCGAGCCCATGTCCCAACGTGGTTGGCGACGCTTGAGGAACTGGGGCTCAAGGGTGGCACGCCCTGCTGGCGTCAGGTAGACTGCCCTGACAAGGGTCTTGCCGGGACTGTGGGGGCTGCCCTGGCTAGGGTCTTGCCGGGGGGAACCACCTCGCCTTCTTGCTCTTTATGCTTCTGTCTTGGCGTTGCTTTGATTCTATGTTGTGGCTCTAATTTCCTGTCCCTGCCCTGCTCAAGTGTGGTCGTGGGCACGGCTCTGACTGCCCGTGCACAAATAAGGGGTACAAAAGGGCGCCCCTATTTTAGTACACCGACAGGAGCCCCTGGGCCAGGGCCACACATAAGCGCGACACATTGTTGGGCCAAACCCAGAACGGTGCGCGAGCATGCGGGGCGGTTTTTACCGTGGTAACTTTCCGTCCGCTACGCTTCCCCACGTCGACCATTGAATGCGCGACGTGGGTGGTGTGCGTGACGTGGGGGGCATGTGTGGGGTGGTCGCAATAGCCGTGTGTCATGTCGCATTAAATGGGAAAAGAGGCAGCCCGCATTTTCCCCACAAAAAGGAATAACCGCGGCCGCGCGAATCATTTACCCCATGTGCTTTTCCCCAATCTCGCCATCGCCGTCCCCATCTTCTTCTTCCCCAAGCTCTTGCTCGCTGCTGCTGCGCTTCCCACCGCCCCCAGATTCTCGCTCTCTTCCCAGCCGCCATGGCACCCAAATCTGGCAAGGGCAAAGGCGTGGCTGAGGATACGAGGGAGAAGGAGACGCCAAAGAGCGAGGCGGCGACGCAGTGGGCGCAGGCCGCCTACTTCATCCCGTCGTCCGTCGGCACCCTCGAGCTCAGGGAATACTACAAGCCGTTGTGGGGGGCGGCGACGTCGGCGCACCCCGCCACGCGCGCCCTCCCCGCGGAATGCAACAGAGGCGACCAGAAATGGTACCCATTCTTCGTCGACTTTTTCTTCTGCAGGCTCTGCCCCCCTTTTTCGGACTTCTTCAATGATATCATGCGCACTTTTGGCTTCCACTTGCTGGATCTTATGCCGAATGGCGTGGCGCACCTGGCGTATTTCGCCCATCTTTGCGAGGGTTACGCCGGAGTAGTGCCCAGCACGGCGCTTTTCCGCCACTACTTCTCCCCCCGCATCGTCCAACCTGGGGGTGCTCTTTCTAGGACCGTCACCTGGATCTCGAAGATTCAAGAGAGAGGCGCATACCCAGACGGCGCCACGAAGGAGAGGTGGGAAGAGTGGCGGGGCCGGTGGTGCTGGATCGTGGAGAAGGACCCGCTGGAGTTCTGCCGGGGCATTCGTCAGAAGCTGCTGCCCCGCGGCGCAAATTGGAGCGACCTCGGCCCCAATGATAAGAAGTTCTAAATCGCCACCACCAGGATCCACTGCCTTACCGAGGCCGGGCTCACCCTCGAGATGATCGCGACGGATTTCATCCGCCGCCGAGTTGCTCCGCTGCACAAGAAGGGGAGGCCGGCCTGGGATTTCAAGAACGCGGCCGACATCATGAGGCTCCGCACCGGCCTGCAGAACAACGTCACAAGTGCTAGGGCACTCCTGGTATTGCCAGAGGCTCTTCCAGCTCGAGGAGTACGCCAACGGCAAGGTGAAGAGGACTGGCAAGGCTGCGAAATGTGGCAAGGTTGTCAAGGGGCCCTTGCTCGGGCTGCCGCAGGGAGTGGTCCCATTGAGCAACAACTCCCGGCAGGCCGAAATCTTGGCCATGATGCCACCCTTCAATGCGCACGGTCTTGACCCAGCGTGGGTCGAGCCCCCGGCACGCGAGGTGTAGGAGTTCTTTGCCAATTTGGTCAAAGAACTCGACCATGATGAACCGCGGCTCATCCAGGACACCACCCATGAGGAGCTGAACTGTATTGCCACTAGGGCAATGGAGGCAGAGCTCGCCAGGCTTGCCACCAAGGCCAGCGGCATGGAGAACAAAGCTGATGCGGCGGCAGAGGAGGAGGAGCTCGCCGCGTGAGTGAAGGCCGTCAAGGAGGCGGTCGGTGCCCGCATTGGGGCCCCTCCTGCTGAAGGCATGGGCGAAGGGTCATCCGGGGAGGAGGCCGAGGCTGGTGAGCCCCCGGCCACGCAGAAGATGCGCGTCCTACGTCAGGCCGGCTCCGGCGTGCCGGTCCAGCCTGGCAAGGCCGTGACGCGGCAAGGGGTTCCGGGGGAGGCCGCTGCTATGTCTTGAGCTTGCGTTGGTTTTCCTTGAAGAGGAAAGGGTGATGAAGCAATAGTAGCGAAAGTATTTCCCTCAGTTTTTGAGAACCAAGGTATCAATCCAGTAGGAGGCTCCTCACAAGTCCCACACACCTACACAAACAAACAAGAACTCGCAACCAACGCAATAAAGGGGTTGTCAATCCCTTCACGGCCACTTGCGAAAGTGAGATCTGATAGAGATAATATGATAAGATAAATATATTTTTGGTATTTTTATGATATAGATTGGAAAATTAAGATCCAAATAAAAGTAAATAGCAACTTATATGATAAGAGATAGACCCGGGGGCCATAGGTTTCACTAGTGGCTTCTCTCAAGATAGCATAATTATAACGGTTGGTGAACAAATTACTGTCGAGCAATTGATAGAAAAGCAAATAATTATGAGATTATCTAGGCATGATCATGTATATAGGCATCACGTCCGTGACAAGTAGACCGACTCTTGCCTGCATCTACTACTATTACTCCACACATCGACCGCTATCCAGCATGCATCTGGAGTATTAAGTTCATAAAGAACAGAGTAACACATTAAGAAAGATGACATGATGTAGAGGGATAAACTCATGCAATATGATATAAATCCCATCTTTTTATCCTCGATGGCAACAATACAATACGTGCCTTGCTGCCCCTGCTGTCACTGGGAAAGGACACCACAAGATTGAACCCAAAGCTAAGCACTTCTCCCATTGCAAGAAAGATCAATCTAGTAGGCCAAACCAAACTGATAATTCAAAGAGACTTGCGAAGATAACTTAATCATACATAAAAGAATTCAGAGGAGATTCAAATATTTCTCATAGATAAACTTGATCATAAACCCATAATTCACCGGATCTCGACAAACACACCGCAAAAAGAGTTACATCGAATAGATCTCCAAGAAGATCAAGGAGAACATGGTATTGAGATCCAAAGAGAGAGAAGAAGCCATCTAGCTAATAACTATGGACCCGAAGGTCTGTGGTAAACTACTCACAACTCATCGGAGAGGCTATGGTGTTGATGTAGAAGCCCTCCATGGTCGATTCCCCCTCCGGCGGAGCGTCGGCGAAGGCTTCAAGATAGGATCTCGCGGATACAGAAGGTTACGGTGGTGGAAAGAGTTTTTTGTGGTCGCCTCTGATGTTTTCGAGGTACGTGGGTATATATAGGAGTAAGAAGTACGTTGGTGGATGCCCGAGGGGCCCACAAGACAGGGGGCACGCTCTCCACCCTCCTGGCTTCCTCGATTGCTTCTTGACTTGCACTCCAAGTCCTCTGGATTGCGTTTGTTCCAAAAAGATCGCTCCCGAAGGTTTCATTCCGTTTGGACTCCGTTTGATATTCCTTTTCTTCAAAATACTGAAAAAGGCAAAAAAATAGCAATACGGGCTGGGCCTCCGGTTAGTAGGTTAGTCCCAAAAATGATATAAAAGTGTAGAGTAAAGCCCATAAACATCCAAAACAAGTAATATAATAGCATGGAACAATCAAAAATTATAGATACGTTGGAGACGTATCAAGCATCCCCAAGCTTAATTCATGCTCATCCTCAAGTAGGTAAATGATAAAAACAGAATTTTTGATGTGGAATGCTACCTAGCATAATTCTCAATGTAATTTTCTTTATTGTGGCATGATTGTTCAGATCCAAATGATTCAAGATAAAAGCTTATAAAACATAAAAATAGTAATACTCAAAACATACTAACAAATAATCATGTCCTATCAAAATAGCATAGCCAAAGAAAGCTTATCCCTACAAAATCATATAGTTAGGCCATGCTTCATTTTCATTACACAAAATACTCCCATCATGCACAACCTCGATGACAAGCCAAGCAATTGGTTCATACTTTTTAACGCGTTTCAGCTTTTTCAACTCTTACGCAATACATGAGCGCAAGCCATGGACATAGCACTATGGTGGTATATGGTGGTGGTTGTGAGGATAAAAAGGGAGAAGATAGTCTCACATCAACTAGGCGTATCAACGGGCTATGGAGATGCCCATCAATAGATATCAATGTGAGTGAGTAGGGATTGCCATGCAACGGATGCACTAGAGCTATAAATGTATGAAATCTCAACAAAAGAAACTAAGTGGGTGTGCATCCAACTTGCTTGCTCACGAAGACCTAGGGCATTTTGAGGAAGCCCATCATTGGAATATACACGCCAAGTTCTATAATGAAAAATTCCCACTAGAATATGAAAGTGACAACATAGGAGACTCTCTATCATGAAGATCATGGTGCTACTTTGAAGCACAAGTGTGGAAAACAGATAGTAGCAATTGTCCCTTCTCTCTTTTATCTCTTTTCATTTTTTTTATTTGGTGGGCTTCTTTGGCCTCTTTTTTTATGGGATTCTTTGGCCTCTTTTTTTATGGGCTTCTTTGGCCTCTTTTATTTTTATGAAGTCTGAAGTCTCATCCCAACTTGTGGGGGAATCATAGTCTTCATCATCCTTTCCTCACTTGGGACAATGCTCTAATAATGAAGATCATCACACTTTTATTAATTTACAACTCAAGAATTACAACTCAACACTTCGAAAAAAATATGACTCTATATGAATGCCTTCGGCGATGTACCGGGATATGCAATGAATGATGAGTGACATGTATGAAAAATTATGAAGGTGGCCTAGCCACAAATACGATGTCAACTACATGATCATGCAAAGAGCAATATGACAATGATGGAGCGTGTTATAATAATGGAATGGTGGAAAGTTGCATGGCCATATATCTTGGAGTGGCTATGGAAATGCCATAATAGGTAGGTATGGTGGCTGTTTTGAGGAAGGTAAATAATGGGTGCATGATACCGGCGAAATTTGCGCGGCATAATAGAGGATAGCAAAGTGGAATGGTGAGTGTGCGTATATCCATGGAATCACATTAGTCATAAAGAACTCATATACTTATTGCAAAAGTTTACTTAGCCCTCGAAGCAAGGTACTACTATGCATGCTCCTAGAGGCATAGATTGGTAGGAAAAGACCATCGCTCGTCCCCGACTGCCACTCATAAGGAAGACAATCAAAAGAGTACCTCATGCAACAAATTTGTCACACAACTTTTACCATACGTGCATGCTACGGGACTTGCCAACTTCAACACAAGTATTTCTCAATTTCATAATTACCCACTAGCATGACTCTAACATTACCACCTTTATATCTCAAAACAATTACCAAGCATCAAATTGATCCTAGTGTTTAATGCACTTTCTATGATAGTTTTTATTATACCCAACTTGGATGCTCATCATTCTAGGACCAAATTTATAACCATAGCAAATAGCATGCTGTTCTAAAAGACTCTAAAAATGATATAAGTGAAGTATGAGAGATCAAAAATTTCTTCAAAATTAAGCCACCGCCGTGCTCTAAAAAATATAAGTGAAGCACTAGAGCAAAAACTATCTAGCTCAAAAGATATAAGTGAAGCACATAGAGTATTGTAATAAATTCTAATCAAGCGGGATTCTCCCAAAAGGTGTGTACAGCAAGGATTATTGTGGTAAACTAAAAAGCAAATACTAATATCATACAAGACGCTCCAAGCAAAACACATATCATGTGGCAAATAAAAATATAGCTCCAAGTAAAGTTACCGATAAACAAAGACGAAAGAGGGGATGCCTTCCGGGGCATCCCCAAGCTTAGGCTTTTTGCTATTCTTGAATATCTTGGGGTGACATGGGCATCCCCAAGCTTAGGCTCTTGCCACTCCTTATTCCATAGTCCATCAAATCTTTACCCAAAACTTGAAAACTTCACAACACAAAACTCAACAGGAAATCTCATAAGCTCCGTTAGTGAAAGAAATAAAAACCACCACATAAGGTACTCTAATGAACTCATTATTTATTTATATTAGTGTTAAACCTACTGTATTCCAAGTTCTCTATGGTTCATACCCTTACATACTAGCCATAGATGCATCAAAATAAGCAAACAACACACGAAAGGCAGAATCTGTCAAAAACAGAACAGTCTGTAGCAATCTGTAACTTTCGAATACTTCTGGAACTCTAAAAATCCTAAAAAAAATAGGACGTCTTAGGCAATTTGTCTATTGATCTACAGCAAAAATAATCAACACAAAATCACGTTTCTGTGATTTATTGAATTGTTTCTCGTGAGTGCAAAGTTTCTATTTTTCAGCAGAATCAAATTAACTATCACCATAGGTTATCCTATAGGTTCTACTTGGCACAAACACTAAATAAAACATGAAAACACATCTAAACAGAAGGTAGATGCAAAATTTATTACTAAACAGAAACAAAAACAAAAAACACAAATAAAATTGGGTTGCCTCCCAACTAGCGCTATTATTTAACGCCCTTAGCTAGGCATTGATAATTTTAATGATGCTCACATGAAAGACAAGAATGAAGCATAAAGAGAGTATCATAAAACATGTGACAAACACATCTAAGTCTAACATACTTCCTATGCATAGGCATATTATAATCAAACAAATTTGCAAGGCAAGCAAAAACTAGCATAAGCAAGGAAGAAGAAAGAGACGTTAGCAATCTCAACATGACGAGAGGTAATTTAGTAAGATAAAATTTTCTACACCCATATTTTCCTCTCTCATAATAATTACATGTAGTATCATAAGCAAATTCAACAAAATAGCTATCACATAAAATATTTTCAACATGATCCACATGCATGCAAAGTTGACACTCTTCCAAGATAGTGGGATTAACATTAACTAAAGTCATGACCTCTCCAAACCCACTTTTATCAAAAATATCATAAGATTAAACATACTCCAAATATGTGGGATCTAAAGTTGACACTCTTCCAAACCCACTTTCAATATTATTACAAACACTATTATCAATCTCATATTCATCATGGGGGTTAAATAAATTTTCAAGATCAAAAGAAGAATCACCCCAATCATGATCATTGCAACAAGTAGTAGACATAGCAAAACTAGCATCCCCAAGCTTAGGGTTTTCCATATTATTAACACAATTGACATCAAGAGAATTTATAGTAACATCGTTGCAATCATGCTTTTCATTGAAGGAATTACCAAGTATGGGTGCAATAGCAACGATCTCATGTTTAACATAAGGAACTATAGCAAATTCATCTTCATAAATATTGGCATCATGGCCACAAGAATAGCAAGCATCATGTTCATCAAGGGATATTTCAATCAAATCATCAGAATAATTATCTATAGATTCATGCATATCATTATTTTCTTCCGAAGCAACATCCATTCTCTCAATAAATTCTCTAACATGGACATTATGAGCATAGTTTTCATAGCAATATTTAAGTATGTCAAAATTTTCAGATTCGTAGAGAGTAATATCATACTTTTCAAACAAAGAAGCAATTTCATAAGCACCCTTAAAAGCAACAAATTCTTCAGTTTGTTCGATATCATAGTAACTGTAAACACCCTTTGCATAGGAAGATAAGGTTTCATTTTCATTAAACTCACATCGGTAGGGAAGGTGTTTTTTAAAGTTCTTAGAGCAACAAGTCAAATCACAAATTTCACAAAGACTCCAAGCATAACTCATCAATTTGTTTATTTGATCCCATAAGAATCTCCCTTTTTCAGATAAACGGTGATGCGCAAAATGAGCGCGCTCATCTAAAGATTTCCCATCAACTAGGCTAGTTGTGGTTTCAGCACGAGCGCATAAGGATCGAAGATGATCCAAGTAGAATACTTTAAGTGGATCCATATCAATAGATTTTTAGCAAGCAAAGATGCAAGCACATAGAAGGCACATGGAGACACAAGATCGAACGGAAGATGGGCGAATAAAACGGCAAGGGTGAAGTGGGGGAGAGGAAAACGAGAAGCAAATGGCAAATAATGTAAATGCGAGGGAGATGAGTTTGTGATGGGTACTTGGTATGTCTTGACTTGAGCGAAGACCTCCCCGGCAACGGCGCCAGAAATCCTTCTTGCTACGTCTTGAGCTTGCGTTGGTTTTCCTTGAAGAGGAAAGGGTGATGCAGCAATAGTAGCGTAAGTATTTCCCTCAGTTTTTTAGAACCAAGGTATCAATCCAGTAGGAGGCTCCTCACAAGTCCCACACACCTACACAAACAAACCAGAACTCGCAACCAACGCAATAAAGGGGTTGTCAATCCCTTCACGGCCACTTGTGAAAGTGAGATCTAATAGGGATACTATGATAAGATAAGTATATTTTTGGTATTTTATGATATAGATTGAAAAATTAAAGATGAAAATAAAAGTAAATAACAACTTATATGATAAGAGATAGACCCGGGGGCCATAGGTTTCACAAGTGGCTTCTCTCAAGATAGCATAATTATTACGGTGGGTGAACAAATTACTGTCGAGCAATTGATAGAAAAGCGAATAATTATGAGATTATCTAGGCATGATCATGTATATAGGCATCACGTCCGTGACAAGTAGACCGACTCCTGCTTGCATCTACTACTATTACTCCACACATCGACCGCTATCCAGCATGCATCTAGAGTATTAAGTTCATAAAGAACAGAGTAATGCATTAAGAAAGATGACATGATGTAGAGGGATAAACTCATGCAATATGATATAAACCACATCTTTTTATCCTCGATGGCAACAATACAAAACGTGCCTTGCTGCCCCTGCTGTCACTGGGAAAGGACACCGCAAGATTGAACCCAAAGCTAAGCACTTCTCCCATTGCAAGAAAGATCAATCTAGTAGGCCAAACCAAACTAATAATTCGAAGAGACTTGGAAAGATAACTTAATCATACATAAAAGAATTCAGAGGAGATTCAAATATTTCTCATAGATAAACTTGATCATAAACCCACAATTCATTGGATCTCTACAAACACACCGCAAAAAGAGTTACATCGAATAGATCTGCAAGAAGATCAAGGAGAACATGGTATTGAGATCCAAAGAGAGAGAAGAAGCCATCTAGCTAATAACTATGGACCCGAAGGTCTGTGGTAAACTACTCACAACTCATCGGAGAGGCTATGGTGTTGATGTAGAAGCCCTCCATGGTCGGTTCCCCCTCCGGCGGAGCGTCGGCGAAGGCTCCAAGATGGGATCTCGCGGATACAGAAGGTTACTGTGGTGGAAATAGTTTTTCATGGTCACCTCTGATGTTTTGGGGTACGTGGGTATATATAGGAGTAAGAACTATGTCGGTGGGCACCCGAGGGGCCCATGAGACAGGGGCGCGCCCAGCAGGGGGGCACGCCCAGCAGGGGGCGCGCCCTCCACCCTCATGGCTTCCTTGATTGCTTCTTGACTTGCACTCCAAGTCCTCTGGATTGCGTTTGTTCCAAAAAGATAGCTCCCGAAGGTTTCATTCCGTTTGGACTCCCTTTGATATTGCTTTTCTTCGAAAGACTGAAATAGGCAAAAAAACAGAAATACGGGCTGGGCCTCCGGTTAGTAGGTTAGTCCCAAGAAAGATATAAAAGTGTAAAGTAAAGCCGATAAACATCCAAAACAAGTAATTTAATAGCATGGAACAATCAAATATTGTAGATGTATCAGCCGCGCGCGTGACGAGGGTCACGGCGGTGAAGACAGAGGCCGCGACAGCAAAGAAGAAGACTGTGGTGGCGAAGAAGAAGACACCCGCCTCTTCTTCATACAAAAACTTCCGGACTCCTTCGCCTCCCCCTAGCCCCGCAGGCGCCGGCATGGACATTGGCTTCTACTTCTCGTCCCTCAGCCCAAGGGGGAAGAGGAAGGCACCAGAGGAGGAGGATGACGACAAGTAAGCGCTCTGTCGCTCGTCGTTTCCACCCTTACGAATCATGCCGCCCTCCTTGATTTGACTCGTTCTCGCAGGGAGACGGAGACACTGGCTCAACGGGCGACGAAGAGGGCCAGAGCCTCGATGGGCAGCCCGCCCCCGATGGGTACTTCAAAGGCACCACTGGTGGTGGAGAGCAGCCCAGACAGCAGCCCGCGACGTAGCCCTCGGCTCAACCCCTAGCGTAAGTTCACCATCCACCTTTGGCCAACGCTTGCCGGGGCCCGATTCTCTCATCGTTGACCTTGCCGCAGTGTTGGGGGTTGGGTGCGACATATGCCAAGGGATGGCTTATCATGGTGGGGGCGAGTAGAACGTCGCCGGTGCCTGGAAACGGGATGAGGCGAAGGCATGCACGCCGGTGAATCTTACCCAGCTTCAGGGCTCTCCGTGGAGATAACACCCCTACTGCTGCTCTGCGGGGTCTCTGCATGATCACTATGGCAAAGTGAGTACAAGGTTGCTCCTTGAGCCGTTTCTTGGAGGTACGAGAAGGCAAGGCTAGCTCCCTCCTTCCTATATGATCTGGCCTAGTGCTAAAGGAGCGATCCCCCTTGCATGGGTGCCCCGGGGGGCTTATATAGGCCCGCCCCTCAGGGATACAATGGTAATCCGGCTGGGTGCGGGTCCTAGCCGTCTGTCTCTCAGGTCGTCATCTTCTCCGCCGACTGCTAGGGCCCGCCTACTGGTGGGCCCCGCCGACAGGCCTGGTACGGAGCCGACAGGTCCTGTCCACCGCGGACGGGTCACGCCGGCTACGGATTACTGTAGCCATGCCTCTAATGACGCTGGCTTGGTCATGAGGTCATGGCAACAGTGTCGCCGCCTGACGGACGATCAATGTCGCCATTCCCCGTCTTGTCTGGTTAATGGCGTGCGGGGCCCGTGGGAGGGGCTAGCCGACTCCCGGGGGGCGACTCCCAACGGGTCCGTCTTGTGGTGATCTCACCGTCTTTTGTACCCCCGCTGACGGGTGGGACCCGCTGTCTCTGGGCCGTACAGACAGGCCGCGTGGGTACAGTGCGCCGCCCACGGGGGCTGAGGTCAGGGCAGGCATGGCAACAGTGCCGCACTGGATGGACATATCCATCGATACGGCGCACTGTGGCTATGCCAGCCCTTCATAAGCGGGGCAGGGACGGGCCATGCGGTTACCGTACCCCGTCCCGTCCATCGTGGTGAAGGTAGGAGGTGGTCGGAGTCGCGGGCCGACTCCCCATAGCCGGCTTCTTTGGAAGTCGCCAATAGGAGTCGGCTTATCTCGAAGTCGTCCCTGGGGCTCGGCCGCGAGGAGCAGTCGGCGGCCTTGCCGCCGACTCCCAGAAGGCGGCTCCTTATCGTGGGGTCTTGAGGGGCGCAGTTCGCCCCGATGTCTCGAAAGGTTCAGGGGCTTGGGTTAGCCTACCCGTGGCCCAATACTGCGACAGTAGCCCCCGAAGCTGGTGAGGAGCCGAGGATGACATGTCGAGGAGTCTCAACAGTTTCATCCTTCTGGTGGTGGAATCTAGACCCTGCTCACCGTCTTCCTCTAGGCCGACTAGCTGGAGCCGGCTCGCAGAAGGCCGTCTTGCCCCTTAAAGAGTTTGAAGGTCGTGGCGGGTTCCAGGCAGCTGCCCGTTGCGGATCTGTCATGTGGCGCCACGCGGCAGGGTCAGTCTGCCCACCCACGCGCGCGATGGGACAGGCCGTCAGGCGGGGCCTGCCACTACCGCGCCTCGGCACGCGAACAAATCTGTTGCGGCCGTGCGGATGGTTGGGATTCCCACGTCGTACCTGCGCGTAGTTACTTCGTGTGGTAAAATGTGGGGGGCGTGGGGTCCTGGGCACAGTTAATCCCACGTCCGCCCCATCGGCTTCTCAGCCCACGAGCCTATAAGTAGGCGGGAGGAGGGGGGCGGCAGAGCACGCGCGCCCATTTCCCCTACTCCCTTTGCTTCCTCTTGCTTCTTCTTCCTCTCACCGCCGCCGCGCCGAACCAAGCCACGCCCGCAGCGATGAGCTCTTCCTCCGCCGCTGCACCTCCTGCCGTGCGCTCCGGTGTGTGGGACGGATCTGAGGTGGACGACGACCACATTGAGTTCCTTCGCAAGACGCGTCGCCTCCCCGGTGAGGACCTAGTGCAAGCCTGCGCCGCGCCGGAGAGGGAAGTATTGTCGGCGCCGGAGGAGGGCGAGCGGGTCGTATTCCGCTCGCACCTCATGCGCGGCCTGGGGCTGCCAGCGAGCGGTTTCTTCCGCTCCTTCTTGGAGTTTCACGGGCTCCAGCCGCACCACCTTACCCCGAACACGGTGGTGCTACTGGCTGCCTTCGCCACCTTGTGTGAAGGCTTCCTCGGCGTTCTCCCCACCATCGAGCTATGGGGGGAGTTCTTTCAGTCCAAGCTCGGCACGCACGTCGCCGGCGTGCCGGCCCAGTGTGGTGCCTTCATCGCGATGCGGAGATCGGTGTCCGACAACCCGTTTCCCACCATCCCGCTGATTAAGTCGGTGAAGATGTGGCAATAGTCTTATTTTTATGTGAAGAACATCGCCCCGGACGGCGACTGGGTCAATCTGCCGCCTTACGAAGCCGACACACAGGCTAGGAGGCTCCCCAGCTGGTCCCACCGGGTCAAGAGCTGACTCTCGCTAGCGCCACCGCTGTCGCGCGACTCCGAGTACTGACGCAGTCGGAGGGTTTGACCGGGGCCGACCTGCTGGCCGCCTTCATGGCGCGCCGAGTCCTCCCGCTCCAAGGCCGACCTCATCTGATCTGTCAGATGAGCGGCCACCGGGACCCGAGTCGGATGTGCTCCAAGGACATGCCCCATGCGGAGGTGGCGGGCACGGTGAATTACATCGCAAACTGCAATCTCGCAGCAGATTGGCGGTTTGGCAAGGAGCCGTACTCACGCGCCACCCCCCCCCCCGCCTGCTGTAAGTCGTCTCTCTTCTTGTTCTGTCTTCTTTTGCAGCCGAATCCGACTTCTGATCTTTTTGGTTTTTCTCGAGTCAGAACCCCCTCATCCAGCCTTCAGCCGGCACCGCGGGCCCGGCCCGTCAGTTCGTCTCCGACCGAGCGGAGAGCGATGTCGACGACCCTAACTTGGGGGCCATGGCGATGGAGGCCGACGCCGAAGGAGGAGGAGGAGGAAGAGGAGGAGGCTTCAGGCCCTCGGCCACCTTTGCCGACTGGCCTGATGACGACGCCGAGGGGGAAGTGGCCCCGCGCCACCAACCAAGGGCCGGCCAGCCGAGCGCGAGTTCCTCCGCCTGCTTGGATGGTCAAGGCGGCGCGAAGAGGCGCCGGGCCGGGCCGAGCTTGCTTGGCGGCCGGTCGAAGAAGTTCAAGGGGGCGGCCGCCGCGACCAAGCGGGAGGAGGCGATCGCGAAGGCCAACCGCTTCCGTAAGGAAGTGAAAAGGCCGCCACAGGTCTCCGCGTAAGTGCTTCCGCCTTTTGTCTTGTTTTCTACTGGTGAATCTTGTCCAAATATTTTACATGCCTTCCTCACTTTAGGGCTCCTCTTACCTTCGAGAGGGTCGCCGCCGCCTCCGTCATGGGGTCGGCAGAGACGTCCGCCACTACTCGGCGGATTGACCCCGCCGCCGACCTCCGGGAGGCGACGGAGCGGAACGCGCGGGAGAAGCGCGACGAGGACGAAGCCGCCCGCCTGGAGAAGGCGGAGGCCGAGAAGGCGGTGGCCTCCACCCAGAGGAAGCTGGATGAGGCCGAAGCCGCCGTTACGGCAAGGCGGCGAGCTGAGGAGGCCGCGCACTGCAAATCGGCGTTGCTCGTCATCCCGCTGAACTCCACACTACCGCCCCCGGAGTTCACGGGGCAGACTGGGGAAGCCGGCGGCGAGAACCCCGTCATGGAGAGGGAAAGCAGCGAGGCCTCCATGTCGGACACGGCCATGCCGCCACCGCCGCCTCCGCTGCCGTCTGGGAGTGCGCAAGGTAAACAGCCGGCAGGCCCGCCGGTGCCACCGACTGAGGACAAGTCCGTGGCGAAGCTGCTCCTTCAAGTCGCCTCGCCAGCGCACCGCCGCCTTGAGAAGGCGACTTCGGCTCCACGCCCCTTGGAGACTGGCGCGGCCAGCTCGGCCATCCCAGACACCGAGGCGACGAGTGATGCGCTCGTTGGGTGAATGCGAGGAGGCGGCACAGGCCCGCTGAACCAGGCGCTTCTGGACATTCAGGCGAAGCTGCGAGCCGAGGGCGACGCCATCCAGAACTGCACCAAGGCGCATCTGGCATCGCGAGCAGCCGTCCGGGTATGCTTTCATTTTTGACTTCGTTTTTCCTTGTTCTTCTCTGTGGGGGCGCGCCAGCGCACCCACTGGGTGTAGTCCCCGAGTTTCGGGCCGGCTGCTGAGAAGGCGGCTCGGAACTCCTTCTGGCGAGTTCCAATACTTATTTTTGTCTAAAATTCTTATCACAGGAGTATCACAACCTCCGCGTCACTGCCTTCAACCGCAATGTTGAGAAGCTGGGCAGGCGGACTGCTGACTTGTCGGAGAGCCGGAGTGAGTCCTCCTTCTTCTTCGCGGGGGCGCGCTGGCGCACCCGCGGGCTGTAGTCCCCGAGATTCGGGCCAACTGCTGAGCAGTCGGGCCGAATCTTCCCGGCGACCTTCTTTGTTGATGACTTAACGTCTTTTCCTTTTCATTCTTCAGAGGCCAACGCCACTCTTCAGCAGTAGATGGGCGAAGCCAACACCGCCTTGTGCGCCAAGGGGGAGCAACCTGCTGTCTGCGCAGCTGGCGGAGCAAAAGGAGCTGCTCAAGAAGGCACGGGATGAGGCAGGGAAGAAAGAGACTGCTCTCCTGGCCGAGTTCGAAAGCGAGCGCTCCTCCTGGACCGACAAGGAGGCACTGCTGACCTCCGGCTTCCATGAGATTGAGGACATCATCGACAGTGAGTTTCTTTACTTTCCTTGAGCCGCTGACTATGGGTCGGGCTGACTCCTGATTTTTTGACTTGCTTTTTTTTGGCAGACTTCTTCCCTGGCCACTCGCAGGCGGCAACTCAGGCCATCGAGGCTGATCGCGAGGCGCGGAGGGAAAATGGCGCGGAGATTGCCGCCAACGCCCCCCGGACCTTCGATGAGTAGCTTCTGAGCATCGAGGCTCGTCTGCGGCCGGCCCATCGGATGATGCGCCGGCTTCAACGTGCCGGTGCCCAGGCGATTGCCGCCCTGTGGCCGGACATACCGGTTCTGCGCACTCCCAGTCAGACTGCCGACTGGCTGGAGGTCACGGCTGGTCGTCTTGAGGCTGAAAAGGTTCCTCGGCCCGGGCTGGAGCACGCCGGGCCTTGGAATTCATCAAGGCGTGGTATCCAGGGCTGGACCTGGACCGGCTGGCCGCGTTCCGGTCAGAGGCCCAGGTGGATCTGGTAGCTATGGAAGACGCCCTCGTCGCGCGTGCTGCAGCGATCGCCGACTACGCAGACACCAGCATCTTCATCCCTGATCGGGCTGAAGACGGCAGGGAGGCGCCGCCGGAGTGGTTCGGGATGAACCCGGATTATGACGAGGACTCGGCGGAGGTGATCAGTTCCAGCGCCAAGCAGGAAGGCGAGGCGGAGGACGGAGGTGAGACAGAGGCGCCAGAAGACAGAGCGGGCGACCAGCCTTAGCTCGACCGCGCCTCCAGCAACGAGCCGTGCCCGACCGAGCCGGCTGCCGCCGGAGACGATCAAGCCGAGACTGTCCAGCCGGCCGCCCCAGCGTCTGACACCGTTGTCTCTTCCGACCCTCCGAACCCGTCTGCCGCTTCCTAGGCTGCCGTCTTGCCTTCATTTTATCTGCTTTAGTAGTCTTTGAAGAACTTGTTAATTCGAACAATTCCACCCGCGGGGTGTATTTTGAACTTCTGCTTGAAGATTCGGCCAAGGGCCTATGTTATGTAAATATTTATCCAAATTCTATCTTTCCTTGCTCATTGCTCTTTTTGCTTTTTCCTTTACCGCCTTCCCTTAGTCGCCGCCTTGCCAGTCGGACAGCCGTTCTACGGACCGCCTCTGGATCAAATGCTTGGCTACTTTGGGAAGGCAAGTACTTGGCCATTTTTTACAGTCTTTTTAACAAGTTGGATAGAAAGCGGCAAGCCGATTGCTCAAGAGTCGGCTTTGCTAAGAGAGGCTGGAAGCCGGCTTAAGCTATGTTTATGCTTTGAATCCTTAGCCATTTTTCATGTGGGCGCCTATTCTTCCTTACTCCTGTCCACCAAACAGTCGCTCTGCAAGCTGCGGCTTCTGACAGGAGACGGCTTAGGCACCACACACTACTTGTCCGACTGTAGGAAGCATTCCATAGCGCGAGGCGGCGAGTCCCCGGGCCGACTAGTCGAGCCCGGTGCCAAGCGGCATAACAAAGAGTAGTATACTCGAACGCATAATTCTTATCATACAGATAACAAAAAAGGGCAGTCCCCGAGCTCGTCTCGGGGGGCCCGAAGTCTTGGTACTTTAATACAAAGGGTAGCGTGATACATACTGCATCAACTGTAAAATCTTCGGAGAAGATTTGCATTCCATGGGCATTCCGTCTCTTTGCCGGAGTCGTCCCTCTTGCGTGCTCGGGGCTTCTGAGCATCGATTAGATAGTAGGAGTCATTGCCCAGCACTTTGCTGATAATGAAGGGGCCTTTCCAAGGAGCCAACAGCTTGTGCTGACCAACTGTTCGCTGGATCAGTCGGAGCACAAGGCCGCCCTCTTGGAAAGATCTCGGCCTGACCTTCCTGTTGTAGTATCGGCGCGGGCTCTGCTGGTAGATGCTGGACCGGCTGAGTGCCAACAGCCGGCCCTCTTCCAGAAGATCGACACCGTCTTTTCATGCTTCTTCTGCTTCCTCCTTGGTGTACATGGTGACTCGCGGGGAGTCGAACTCTATGTCCGTTGGGATGACAGCTTCAGCACCGTAGACGAGGAAGAAAGGTGTGAAGTCAGTTGACTTGTTTGGAGTCGTGCGCAGACTCCAGAGGACGGCTGGCAACTCATCAAGCCAATAGCCGGCCGAACGCTCCAGTGGTTCGACCGGTCGAGGCTTGATGCCAGACAGGATGAGGCCGTTTGCTCGCTCTACCTGGCCGTTTGACTGCGGATGGGAAACGGATGCTAAGTCCAGTCGGATGCCCTGTGTCACGCAGAAACGGGCCAAGGCACCTTTGGCGAAATTTGTGCCATTGTTGGTGATGATGCTGTGTGGTATGTCGTACCGAGTCGTGATGTCGGCGATGAAAGTCACTGCAGTCGGACCATTCAACTTCTTGATGGGCTTTACTTCTATCCACTTGGTGAACTAGTCCACCGCGACAAGTAAGTGAGTTAGGCCGCCTCGTGCTGTTTTGAATGGTCCCACCATGTCCAGGCCCCAAACCGCAAAGGGCCATGCGATGGGGATAGTCTTGAGTGCGGAAGCCGGCTGATGTGGCTTGGAGCGGAACTTCTGGCACCCTTTGCACTTTTGGACCAATTCTTTGGCCTCTTCTAGGGCAATTGGCCAGAAGAAACCGTGTCGAAAGGCTTTGGCGACGAGTGCTCTTGAAGCCACATGGTGGCCGCACTCGCCTTGATGGATGTCTTTGAGAATTGCTTGCCCTTGCTCTGGCTCGACGCAACGCTGGTAGACACCAGCGACGCTGCGCCTGACCAACTCTCTGTTGATTATGGTGTAAGCTGGCACTCGGCGTTGTACTTGCCGAGCCAAGATTTCATCAGTTGGCAGCTCTTTGCTCACTAGGAACTTGAGGATGGGCTGGGCCCATGAGGGTGCTGCTATTTCTTCAACTGCTAGCACTGCAACTTGGACGAGGGCGGCTGGGCTGGGAGGCAGCGGGCTGGAGTCCGCGGCTGCTTGTTCGATTGATGAAGTCCCCGGGCCGACTAGTGCAGTCCCCGGGCCGAGTTCTGGAGTCTTCGGACTGGTCGCCGCAGTCCCCAGGCCGGGTTCTGAAGTCCCCGAGCCGGCTTCGACTGCGGCGTTCTTGGAGCCATTTGTAAGAATTCTCGTGCCGCCTGCTGGGGCTCTTGAGTCGGATCCGACTTCTTCAGGGGGAGCCGGCACAAAGATGGAGTCTGATTCTGGTGAAGGCTTGACAGACGGCTTGAGGAGGCACCGAAGGGCGATGCCAGATGGTATTTCTTGGCGGGTGGAGCCGATTCGTGCCAGGGCGTCTGCTTGGTCGTTGTCATTTTTTGGCACGTGAAGGAACTCGCACCCCTCAAAATATTCGCTGAGTTGCTGTACAAGGAAGCGGTAGCTCGCCATGTTTGCATCCTTGGCATCCCAATCGCCAGATGACTGCTGGACCACTAAGTCGGAGTCGTCATAACACAGGATCCGGTGAATGCCAAGCTCTTTGGCAAGCCAGAGCCCGTGAATGAGCGCCTCGTATTCAGCAACGTTATTGGAGGTGGCGAAATGGATCTGCAGTGCATATCTGAGCTTGTCGCCTTTGGGGGAAGTGAGGACAACGCCGGCTCCCAAGCCGGTGCGCATCTTGGAGCCGTCGAAATGCATCCGCCAATGGGTGGAGTCGGGCGCTGGCGGCAGATACTGGGTCTCGGCCCAGTCGACAAGGAAGTCGGCCAGTGCTTGCGACTTGATGGCGGTGCGGGGCTGGTAGTAGATGGTGTAGGGAGCCAGCTCAATGGCAAATTTGGCCACTCGGCCAGAAGCATCTCGGCTTCCGATGATCTCGGCTAGTGGGGCTGTGCAAACCACAGTGATTGGATGCTCCTGAAAGTAAGGCTTCAACTTCTTGGCGGCAAAGTGCACGCCGTAGCACATCTTCTGGTAGTGGGGGTAGTTCTGCTTGAAGGCCGATAGTACTTCGCTTAGGTAATATACCGGTCTCTGGATAGGTAGCGCCTTGCCTTCCTCCTTGCGTTCAACTACAATGACTGTGTTGACTACCCGGCTGGTGGCGGCAATGTATAGGAGCATGGGCTCTTTAGGAGTCGGGGCCGCCAGCACGGGGGGGGGGGTAGTCAACATTTTCTTCAACTGGAGAAAAGCTTCGTCCGCCTTGGGGTTCCACTCGAAAAAGGTCGTCTTCTTCATGAGCTAGTATAAAGGGAGAGCCTTCTCGCCCAGCCGACTGATGAATCGGCTGATGGACGCCAAGCAGCCGGTGAACTTTTGCACATCTAGCAGTCGGCTGGGTATCTCCATCCTCTCGATGGCCTTGATCTTTACAAGGTTGCACTCTATGCCGCATTCAGAGACCAGGAAGCCAAGGAGTTGGCCGGCTGGTACTCTGAAGACGCACTTCTCAGGGTTGAGCTTGATCTGGAATCGGCGCAGGTTCTCAAAGGTTTCCTTGAGGTCTTCCAGCAATGTTCCACGTTTTTCCGTCTTCACCACCACATCGTCCATGTAGACATGGGCGTTTCTGCCGAGTTGCTTGAGGAGGTACTTCTGCATGCAACGCTGAAAGGTGGCGCCGGCATTCCTCAAGCCGAATGTCATGGTCAGGTAGCAGAAGGCTCCAAATGGCGTGATGAAGGCGGTCTTCAGCCTGTCAGCCGGGTTCAGCTTGATCTGGTGATATCCTGAATATGCATCTAAGAAGCTCAACAGCTCGCATTCGGCTGTGGAGTCTGTCACGTGATCAATTCTCGGCAGAGCGAATGGGTCCTTGGGGCAAGCTTTGTTGAGGCTTGTGTAGTCAATACACATCCGCCACTACTTGTTCTTCTTCAGCACCAGGACCGGGTTTGCTAACCACTCTGGGAAGAATACTTCCATAATGAAGCCGGCTGCCAGGAGCCGAGCTATCTCTTCTCCAACAACTCTTCTATTCTCTTCCGACAGGCGGCGCAAGGGATGCCTGACGGGCTTCACATCAGATCAGACATGTAACTTGTGCTCGGTGAATTTCGTCGGTACACCTGGCATGTCTTTAAGGGACCATGCGAAGATGTCTTGATTCTCACGGAGGAAATCGACGATCTCGCCTTCCTATTTGCTGTCAAGGTTTGCACCTATGACAGCGTACCTCTCTGGGTGCTCCGGGTCCAAGGGTATCTTCTTCGTTTCTTTGGCCGGCTTGAATGAACCTTCAACTTCCGACTCCTTGGGGTTGGGCGACATATCGGGCTGCTTGCCGGCCATCGCCACAACCCGATCAAGAAGCCGCTTCTCAGCTGCGATTACCAAGGACTCGGCTAGCCGACTGCTTTCGGCTGCGCAAGCGGACGACTTTCTGTAGTCGCCGGCTATGGTCAGAATCCCCTTGGAACTCGGCATCTTCATCTTGAGGTAGGCGTAGTGGGGGACCGCCATGAACTTGGCCAAAGCAGGTCGGCCAAGCAACGCATGGTACGGGCTTTCGAGGTCCACCACTTCAAACCAAACTGGCTCTCTGCGGAAATGATCTTTGTCTCCAAAGAGGACGTCTATCAGGATCTTGCCGATTGGTGAGAAGGAAAGGCCAGGAACAATGCCATGGAACACAGTCCGGCTGCTCTCAAGCTGTCTTTGCTTGATTCCTAACTTCTCCATGGTATCCTTGTACAGGATTATGATGCTACTGCCTCCGTCTATCAGCACTCGTGAGAAGCGAGCGGCCCGCCTATCTGTGGCAAAGGTGGCACCTAAGACCAGGGCGTAGGAGCCCGGACTCAGCATCACCTCTGGGTGATCAGCTCTGATCCAACTGATAGGCTTCTCGGACCAGTGCATGAACTTTGGAGTACTTGACGCTACTGCATTCACCTCTTGCTGCTGCAGCCGCCTGCTGCGTCGATCGTCAACCACACTGGTGAACACCACATAGGCTCCGTGCTCTTCTGGGTACTCGTCTTGTACTGCGCCGACTGGCCTGACAGCTGGCTGCTGGGGTGGCGGTGGAGGCGGCGGCACAGCAGGCGGGGGAGGCAGGAGGCCGTCTACCTTGGCGATTCTGGTGAGCCAGCGGCATTTCTGGGTGGTGTGATTCGACGGCTTCGCGCCGTTGTGGAACTTGCAGGGGCCATCTAGGGTCTGCTCGTAAGAGAAGGCCGGCAACCAGTTGGACTTGCCGCCCTTCTGTCGCTTGGTCGGAGGCTGCTCCTCCGACTGCTGGTCTTCGACTGTCCCAACTTGCCGCCTACTGGAAGCCAGCTGTGGGGCCTTGCATTTGTGATCGTTCTGTTGTTGTCGCCGACTAGCGTCCCCAGCCGGAGTTCTGGGAGCCTGAGGGGCTACTTTTCTGGTCGCACTAACTTGAATCTCCACCTTCATGGAGGAGTCGGCCGTGGCGTATTTGTCTGCTATGATCAGTAGCTCGTTGAGGGTCTCCGGCTCGTCGCAGAGGAGCTTGTGCTTGAGGCGGGTGCCTTCTCTGCACCCGGCAGTGAAGTACTCGATGGCCTGCACCTCGTGCACGCCCTCGCAGGAGTTCCGAAGCTCAGCCCAGCGCGTGAGGTAGTCGCGAGTGGACTCGTCGGGGCCTTGCACACACAAGGAGAGTTGGCGAGGCTTAGGAGGTCGCTTGTACGTGCTCGTGAAGTTGCGGACGAAGGCTTCGGTGAAGTCGACCCAACTGTTGATGCTGCGGGGCTTCAGGCTGTTCAACCATGTCCGGGCAGTGCCCTGGAGCATGAGCGGAACATACTTTACGGCAACACGCTTGTTGCCGTTCGCTATGTTGACGGCCGTGGAGTAGTCAACCAGCCAGTCTTCCGGCTTCACGGAGCTGGTGTACTTGGGCGTGTCTTGGGCGAGCGTGAACCCTTTGGGAAAGGCTTCGTCTCAGATGCGAGGTCCGAAACAGGGCGGACCCAACTCGTCTTCTTCTTCCAGCGCCAGGGATCAGTGGAGTCGGTCGATCCGGTGGTGGGCGTCATTTTCTCCGACTCCCTCTCGGCGGCCAAGGCGGTCACCGAGAGTCGGATGCTCAACGGGTGGCGGGGAGACTCGCCTTTCTTTGCAAGGAGGAGGAGGCAGATAGTCGTCCCGCCGTTCCACTGCTTTGGGGCGGCCGTCTTGGTCGCGCTCGATGGTGATGCGAGTCCGACTGTTGCTGACAGCCGGATCCTTGTCTTTCCTTCCGCGGACACCGCCAGTCGGTGTCCGTGACGTCGCGCCTTGATCTCGGCGGGGAGGCAGGTCGTCGTTTTGTCGTTGCGGCGCCTCCGTGTGGCAGCCGGCTTCGTTCTGCGCGGCAGCCGCGTAGAGGAGCTTCTGTACTCGCTCCATCATCAAGCGGCGCTCTTCACCCTCGAAGTTGTCTAGCTCGCCCGCCGCCGCCTGGGTGGCGCGGATGTTCTCTGAAGTCGTGGTGTACAGAGGGCGATTGGCCCCGAATAGGTTGGCGATGGCCACGCCGCGCTGCCGGACCGCGCCTAGGCGGCTAGGCCCAGTTGGGGCCGGCGAGCCGCCCACAGCACGATCCATCTCACGCTGGTAGGCTTCCGACAAGCGTCTCATGCTTGCCAGCTTCTTCACGCCTTCGACGAGCTGAAGGCGGCGCGCCTCCAGCATCTCGGTGTCAACGTCTCCCGGAATAGGCGAGGTCAGGTCTTGCAGAGCCGCGTCAAGTGGATCATGAGCTCCTTCACCGGAACGCTCGCCATGATCGAGGACGAGAACCACTGTGATGGTGCTTCCGCCGCTCTCCGCGCGAGGGAGCGGCTCGTCGTAGACCACCATGTTGGTGGGGAATGCGTCAAGCAACGCGGTGTCGGAGTCGACCAGCATTGGGTCGGTGGAGCCTATGGACTCCAGGTCCACGGCAGGCTCGCCGGCAACGTGGAGTTGGTCAAGGAGGCCCACGAGGAGGCTCTCGGGGCCGCCCGTGCCTGCGTCGGATGCAGGCTCGTCGGAGAGGCGAACCTCGCCGACAAGTTCAGTGAGGCAGCTGGCTGCGTAGGCGATCTCAGCACCATGCAGCGCGTCGGTGCAGACTCCGTCTGGCGTGCCGGGCTGGCTGCGCTCGCCAGGGAGAAAAAGGGTTCCCGTCCAGAGCAGGTCTCCGGACGACGGTGCACCTCGCCCCATGGTGGGTGCCAAATGTCAGGGGTTGGGTGCGACATATGCCAAGGGATGGCTTATCATGGCGGGGGCGAGTAGAACATCGCCGGTGCCTGGAAACGGGATGAGGCGAAGGCATGCACGCCGACGAATCTTGCCCAGCTTCAGGGCTCTCCGTGGAGATAACACCCCTACTGCTGCTCTGCGTGGTCTCCGCATGATCACTATGGCAAAGTGAGTACAAGGTTGCTCCTTGAGCTGTTTCCTGGAGGTAGGAGAAGGCAAGGCTAGCTCCCTCCTTCCTATATGATCTGGTCTAGTGCTAAAGGAGCGATCCCCCTTGCATGGGTGCCCCGGGGGGCTTATATGGGCCCGCCCCTTAGGGATACAATGGTAATCCGGCTAGGTGCGGGTCCCAACCGTCTGTCTCTCAAGCCGCCGTCTTCTCCGCCGACTGCTGGGGCCCGCCGACTGGTGGGCCCCGCCGACAGGCCTGGTATGGAGCCGACAGGTCCTGTTCGCCATAGGCGGGTCACGCCGGCTATGGATTACTATAGCCATGCCTCTAATGACGCTGGCTTGGTCATGAGGTCATGGCAACAGTGTCGCCGCCTGACGGACGATCACTGTCGCCATTCCCCGTCTTGTCTGGTTAATGGCGTGCGGGGCCCGTGGGAGGGGCTGGCCGACTCCCGGGGGCCGACTCCCAACGGATCCGTCTTGTGGTGCTCTTGCCGTCTTCTGTACCCCCACTGACGGGTGGGACCCGCCATCTCTGGGCCGTATAGGCAGGCCGTCGTGGGTACAGTCCACCGCCCACGGGGGCTGAGGTCAGGGCAGGCATGGCAACAGTGTCACGCCGGATGGAGATCTCCATCGATACGGGGCACTGTGGCCATGCCAGCCCTTCGTAAGCGGGGCAGGGACGGGCCATGCGGTGACCGTACCCCGTCCCGTCCATCGTGGCGAAGGTAGGAGGTGGTCAGAGTCGCGGGCCGACTCCCCATAGCCGGCTTCTCTGGAAGTCGCCAATAGGAGTCGGCTTATCTCGAAGTCATCCCTAGGGCTCGGCCGCGAGGAGCAGTCGGTGGCCTTGCCGCCGACTCCCAGAAGGCGGCTCCTTATTGTGGGGTCTTGAGGGGCGCAGTCCGCCCCGATGTCTCGAAAGGTTCAGGGGCTCAGGTTAGCCTACCCGTGGCCCAATACTCCGACACGCAGTTTGCAAGAGAAGAATGGCAGCAGGAGGAGCCACCAAGGGCCTCCTTCACCACGCCGGCCCCATCGACTACACCGCCCCGAGGGGCGTCCCCGGCAAGGATGCCAGATACCGAGCCCATCCGCATGGAGGAGGAGGAGGTAGACTTGGGCGCTGGCGGCTCCATCCCGGCAACAGACGTTGGTGGGGGGCACATTTTCCCAGCCTGGCACGGGTGAGTCATTTGTTCCCCTTGCTTTTCTTTCTTTTGTCCTGAACCTTGGCTTTGGCTCTATCTTATCTCCTCCTTTGGCATCCAGGTCCCCCTAGGCGGACCAGGGGGACACTGACACCATCATTGAGGAGGCTGCCGCGGACACCGTGGCCGAGGCTGAGAAGGTCGCCACCGAGGAGGCCATCGAAGCCGCGGCTGAGGATGCCGCCAAGGGGTTTTCCGGGGAGAACGGCGAGGGCGCCGCCGATGAGGCCGGCAAGGGCGCAGCTGAGGAGGAGGCCGGCAAGGGCACCGGTGAGGAGGAGGCCGGCAAGGCCTCTACCGAGGATGTGGTGGTTGACGACCAACCCTCCTCGTCCGCTGCCTCCGGCTCAGGCAAGTACCTGAAGGTGAGCGATGATGTGTTCGTTCACCTCCCAGGGTCGGCAAGCACCATGGCACCAGCCGAGGGGGAGGTATTCGACGACGAAGTGCTCGCCGCCACCGGGCTTGAGGTCGTCGACGAGCCAAGCACTGGTGGCGGCACCCAAGAGGAGCGGCTCCTCCAGGCCATGAGTGCCAACTTTAGCAAGCTCCAGGCGCTCCACCGCGCCCCTCTGGACAAGCCAAAGTCCAAGGAGGCAGTGGTGCACAAGGTGGACGCAGACCTTGCGGAGCGCATCGCCGAAGCCCAGGCTTGGTTGCGCAGCGCGACCTGGAACTCCTCCTGAAGCAGGCCGACTTTGAGAAGGCCTAGGAGGAAGCGAGGGAGGAGGCCTCCAAGGCTGAGGCCATCCGGTCTTAGCGCGAGGCCAAGCTGAACTCCCAGGAGGAGGATCTTGTCACCCGCGAGATGAGGCTTGCTGCTACGCTCTGCGGCAAGGACGAAGAGGTTGAAAAGCTTGTCGTGGCACGGGCCCAAGAGCTAGAGCACAAGCGCAAGGAGGCGCTCGATGCCCAAGACCTGGCCCCCGCCAACAAGGTGAAGGATCTTGAGGTGGAGCGGGACGGCCTGGCGAAGCGAATCCTAGAGCTGTGCTCGGAGAAGAACAGGCTCAACGAGGCTCTGACCGAAGTGCATTCCGCGGTCCTCGACAAGGCTGGGCTGCTCTCCACAGCCAACGACACCATCAAGGACCTGAATCTCAAGCTGGTGAGCCTTGAGGGGGTGCTTTCGGAGGCCCAGACCCGGGAAGGAGCCCTGACCAAGAGCCTGGCGAAGGAGAAGCAGCTATGGAAGAACGACACCACCAACCACGCAAATTCCATGAAGGGTGACAAAATCTGGACCGACCGCCTCGCCGATGTTACCAACAGGATCACCAAGCAGCTGGCCGACATGAAGATGCCGGAAGTGAGGTATGCCCCGGATCCGGGCACGGGCCCCCACATCAAGTTGACCTTGTTCTTCAAGGGCGTTCTTGGTGCCCTGGAATGGCTCGAATCCAACCGGGCGAGCTCCTTGGCCAACGAGTCCCGGATGATTTGCCAGTGTGCCATGACCAAGGTTCCCAACAAGTTGGCATTCTGGAAACCCGACCTTGACTTCGACGCCGCGCTGGACAGCTTGCCGGGTGATGCAGACCTCTCGGGGGTCAAGGAGCGCATCGAGCCCATCATCAGCCGCGTCGGCGGAATCCAGAGGTTGGAAGGCCAGCACCGGGACTAGGCGCCCCATTTCCTGTTGCCGCTACAGGTTCATGACCAATTCAATTCACATCTTTAGTTAGAACCACAGCAACAATTGGTGTAATATAACTCTGCAGTACTTTTAATATGATGCATACTATTTCCCTATTTGATCTTTCTCTCTTCGTCCACCCTACGCTTACTGGGTAGGCTTGCCGGCGCGTAAAATCAAACCGCTATGCTTCAAAGGACGAATCCTTTAGCGGCTGGCAGGGCGTGCTTGCCGCTGCGCGAACCACCTTGCCATTCTCAGCGTGGCCACTCGAACTGCCGAGCGGACTCGAGGCAGAGCGAGAGCGTTGCCGATAGTGGAAGGCCACCCTACCGCTTTCGACGCAGCGGCTCGATCTGTTGAGCGTACTCGAAACAGACCAAGAGCGTTGTCAATAACGGAAAGGCCCCAATGCGTGCAGGTTTCCCATACAGAGGAAAGATCTTCGAGGAAGATAACCTTATATAAGAAGGAATTATTTGAAGTTTTCGCATGACTTAGCTTTTTTTGTCGTCGCACGAATGCTCACCGCATCCGCCGACGGGGCTGCTCGCCTGGTCGCATTCTTCCTCGGAAGTCATGGCGATGAAGAGCTGTGCACCTGGCTGCAAAACCAGATGCTCACTACTGCGCCCTCTACCTAGCGCGCCAAAGATGTCGGTTGGAAACGACACCTACGGGATCACAAGGATCCCTACTACGGTTGCGGGGTGCTAGGTGGTGAGGAGCGCAGGATCAATAGTCAGTACGAGCACACGGATCGTTTACCCAGGTTCGAGTCGTAGAGATGCGTAACACCCTAGTCCTGCTTTGATGTGTGTATTTGTGTTCTTGAGGTTCTTGAACTAGCTACAATAGGCGTAACTTGTCCAAAAGTCTGAATCCTTCTCCTGGATGCCTCGGGTCTCCTTTTATAGGCAAGGGGATCGCCACAGTGGCACACAGGAGGTGGCATCGGGGCACTGTGATTAAGCCTATCCCTTGCCATTACGAGACAAGGTGCATTTAATGCGCCCCTGACGTGTCCCCTCCACTTTACCGCCGCTTTGCCCCGCCTCGATACGCTCCTGGGCCAGCGAGGCGGTCAGCGCCATGTAGGCTGGCTGGCTGCTGAGGTGGCGCGGTGTCGGGGCCTTCACAAAGATTTGCATGCCACCACATAGGCATGCGCTGAGTTGGCTGAGAAGCCTTGTGCCAACACCTGCCCAGCTGGTGGGCTGGTAGCTGCATGGGAGCGGTGGCAAAAGCTTGGCGGGTGCGGGCCTGGCTGTGGCCTCACGGACGTCCTCGGCAAGGTCCTTGCCGGGGCCCCGACAAGGGTCTTGCCGCGGTGTTGCGGTGGTTCTCGGCAAGGGTCTTGCTGGGGGTCTTGTGGGTTCCCTCGGCGAGGATCTCGCCGAGGTTCGTCGTCTTCTACTCTTCTGATTCAAAGTGTTCTTTGTCTTCACAAAGATCTGCATGCCACCATGGGGCGCCTCCCAAGCCCATGTCCCAACGTGGTCGGCGATGCTGGAGGAACTAGGGCTCAAGGGTGGTGCGCCCTGCTGGCGTCAGGTAGGCTGCCCCAACAAGGGTCTTGCCGGGGCCGTGGGGGCTGCCCTGGCCAGGGTCTTGCCGGGGGGAACCACCTCGCCTTCTTGCTCTTTATGCTTCTATCTTGGCGTTGCTTTGATTCTGTGTTGTGGCTCTGATTTCCTGTCCCTGCCCTGCTCAAGTGTGGTCGTGGGCGCGGCTCTGACTGCCCGTGCACAAATAAGGGGTACAAAAGGGCGCCTCTATTTTAGTACACCGACAATGAGTTATGTGATTTGATGAACCGAAGTTTGTTCGGAGTCCTGGATGAGATCACGGACATGACGAGGAGTCTCGAAATGGTCTAGTGGTAAAGATCGATATATTTGAAGGTTATATTCGGACACCGAAATGGTTCCGATGTGTTTCGGATATTTTTCGGAGTATCGGGAGGTTACCGGAACCCCCCGGGAGAGTAATGTGCCTTAATGGGCTTTAGGGAAAAGGAGAGAAGGGCCTCAAGGGGTGGCCACACGCCCCCCCCCCCCATGAGCTAGTCTGAATTGGACTAGGAGGGGGTGATGTCTACTACGCGTCCTTCTTCTTGTAGAAGTTGTTGGGCCTCCAAGTGCTGAGGTTTGTAGGACAGTAGCAAATTTCCCTCAAGTTGATGACCTAAGGTTTATCAATCCGTGGGAGGCGTAGGATGAAGATGGTCTCTCTCAAACAACCCTACAACCAAATAACAAACAGTCTCTTGTGTCCCCAACACACCCAATACAATGGTAAATTGTATAGGTGCACTAGTTCGGCGAAGAGATGGTGATACAAGTGCAATATGGATGGTATATATAGGTTTTTGTAACCTGAAAATATAAAAACAACAAGGTAACTAATGATAAAAGTGAGCGTAAACAGTATTGCAATGCTAGGAAACAAGGCCTAGGGTTCATCCTTTCACTAGTGCAAGTTCTCTCAAAAATAATAACATAATTTGATCATATAACTATCCCTCAACATGCAACAAAGAGTCACTCTAAAGTCACTAATAGAGGATAACAAACGAAGAGATTATGGTAGGGTACGAAACCACCTCAAAGTTATTCTTTCTGATTGATCTATTCAAGAGTTCGTACTAGAATAACACCTTAAGACACAAATCAACCATAACCCTAATGTCCTAGATACTCCAATGTCACCTCAAGTATCCGCGGGTATGATTATATGATTGTTGGGGAACGTAGTAATTTCAAAAAAATTCCTACGCACACGCAAGATCATGGTGATGCGTAGCAACGAGAAGGGAGAGTGTTGTCCACGTACCCTTGTAGACCGAAAGCGGAAGCGTTAGAACAACGCGGTTGATGTAGTCGTGAGTCTTCACGGCCCGACCGATCAAGCACCGAAACTACGGCACCTCCGAGTTCAAGCACACGTTCAGCTCGATGATGATTCCCGGACTTCGATCCAGCAGAATGTGGGGGAAGAGTTCCGTCGGAATGACAGCATGGTGACGATCTTGATGTTCTACCGTCGCAGGGCTTCACCTAAGCACCGCTACGATATTATCGAGGTGGACTATGGTGGAGGGGGGCACCGCACATGGCTAAGAGATCCAAGGGATCAATTGTTGTTGTTGTTGTGCCTAGAGGTGCCCCCTTCCCCCGTATATAAAGGAGCAAGGGGGGAGGGGGGGCGGCCTAGGAGAGGGCGCGCCAAGGGGAGTCCTACTCCCACCGGGAGTAGGACTCCCTCCTTCCTTTGTTGGAGTAGGAGAAGGGGAAAGAGGGGGAGAGGAAGAAGGGAAAGGGGGTTGCGCCCCTTGTCTAATTCGGACCAGAGGGGGGGTGCAGGCCTCCTTCCTTTTGGCCTCTCTCCTCTATTTCCGTATGGCCCAATAAGGCCCATATACTCCCCGGCGAATTCTCGTAACTCTCCGGTACTCCGAAATATACCCGAATCACTCAGAACCTTTCCGAACTCCGAATATAGTCATCCAATATATCGATCTTTACGTCTTGACCACTTCGAGACTCCTCCTCATGTCCCCGATCTATTCCGGGACTCCGAACTCCTTCGGTGCATCAAAACTCATAAACTCATAATATAACTGTCATCGAAACCTTAAGCGTGCGGACCCTATGGGTTCGAGAACTATGTAGACATGACCGAGACACGTTTCCGGTCAATAACCAATAGCGGAACCTGGATGCTTATATTGGCTCCTACATATTCTACGAAGATCTTTATCGGTCAAACCGCATAACAACATACGTTGTTCCCTTTGTCATCGGTATGTTACTTGCCCGAGATTCGATCGTCGGTATCCAATACCTAGTTCAATCTCGTTACCGGCAAGTCTCTTTACTCGTTACGTAATGCATCATTCCGTAACTAACTCATTAGCTACATTGCTTGCAAGGCTTATAGTGATGTGCATTATCGAGAGGGCCCAGAGATACCTCTCCGACAATCGGAGTGACAAATCCTAATCTCGAAATACGCCAACTCAACAAGTACCTTCGGAGACACCTGTAGAGCTCCTTTATAATCACCCAGTTACGTTGTGACGTTTGGTAGCACACAAAGTGTTCCTCCGGTAAACGGGAGTTGCATAATCTCATAGTCATAGGAACATGTATAAGTCATGAAGAAAGCAATAGCAACATACTAAACGATCAAGTGCTAAGGCTAACGGAATGGGTCAAGTCAATCACATCATTCTCCTAATGATGTGATCCCGTTAATCAAATGACAACTCTTTGTCCATGGCTAGGAAACTTAACCATCTTTGATTCACGAGCTAGTCAAGTAGAGGCATACTAGTGACACTATGTTTGTCTATGTATTCACACATGTATTATGTTTCCGATTAATACAATTCTAGCATGAAAAATAAACATTTATCATGAAATAAGGAAATAAATAATAACTTTATTATTGCCTCTAGGGCATATTTCCTTCAGTCTCCCACTTGCACTAGAGTCAATAATCTAGTTCACATCGCCATGTGATTTAACACCAATATTCACATCTGTATGTGATTAATACCCATAGTTCACATCGTCATGTGATCAACACCCAAAGGGTTTACTAGAGTCAATAATCTAGTTCACATTGCTATGTGATTAACACCCAAAGAGTACTAAGGTATGATCATGTTTTGCTTGTGAGAGAAGTTTAGTCAACGGGTCTGTCACATTCAGAGCCGTATGTATTTTGCAAATATTCTATGTCTACAATGCTCTGCACGGAGCTACTCTAGCTAATTGCTCCCACTTTCAATATGTATCCAGATTAAGACTTAAAGTCATCTGGACCAGTGCCACAACTTGCATCGACGTAACCCTTTACGACGAACCTTTTGTCACCTCCATAATCGAGAAATATATCCTTATTCCACTAAGGATAATTTTGACCAATGTCCAGTGATCTACTCCTAGATCACTATTGTACTCCCTTGCCAAACCAGGGCAGAGTATACAATAGGCCTGGTCCATAGCATGACATACTTTTATAGAACCTATGACTGAGGCATAGGGAATGACTTTTCATTCTCTTTCTATTTTCTGCCGTGGTCGGGATTTGAGTCTTACTCAATTTCACACCTTGCAACACAGGCAAGAACTCCTTCTTTGACTGTTCCATTTTGAACTACTTCAAAATTTTATCAAGGTATGTACTCATTGAAAAAACTTATCAAGCGTCTTGATCTATCTATATAGATCTTGATGCTCAATGTGTAAGCAGCTTCACCGAGGTCTTTCTTTGAAAAACTCCTTTCAAACACTCCTTTATGCTTTCCAGAAAATTCTACATCATTTCCAATTAATAATATGTCATTCACATATACTTATCAGAAAGGCTGTAGTGCTCCCACTCACTTTCTTGTAAATACAGGCCTTTCCAAAAGTCTGTATAAAACCATATGCTTTGATCAACTCATCAAAGCGTATATTCCAACTCCGAGATGCTTGCACCAGTCCATTGATGGATCGCTGGAGCTTGCACATTTTTTAGCACCTTTATGATTAACAAAACCTTCTGGTTGCATCATATACAACTCTTCTTTAAAAAATCCATTAAGGAATGCAGTTTTGACATCCATTTGCCAGATTTCATAAAATGTGGCAATTGCTAACATGATTCAGACAGACTTAAGCATCGATACGAGTGAGAAAATCTCATCATATTCAACACCTTGAATTTGTTGAAAACCTTTCGCAACAAGTCGAGCTTAGTAGATAGTAACACTACTATCAGTGTCCGTCTTCCTCTTGAAGATCCATTTATTTAACATGGCTTGCTGATCATCGAGCAAGTCAATCAAAGTCCATACTTTGTTCTCATACATGGATCATATCTCAGATTTTATGGCCTCAAGCCATTTCGCAGAATCTGGGCTCATCATCGCTTCCTCATAGTTCGTAGGTTCATCATGGTCTAGTAACATGACTTCCAGAACATGATTACCGCACCACTCTAGTGCGGATCTTACTCTGGAAGACCTACGAGGTTTGGTAGCAACTTGATCTGAAGTTTCATGATCATCATCATTAACTTCCTCATTAATTGGTGTAGGAATCACTGGAACTGATTTCTGTGATGAACTACTTTCCAACAAGGGAGTAGGTACAGATACCTCATCAAGTTCTACTTTCCTCCCACTCACTTCTTTCGAGAGAAACTTCTTCTCTAGAAAGGATCCATCTTAGCAACGAATAACTTGCCTTTGGATCTGTGATAGAAGGTGTACCCAATAGTTACCTTTGGGTATTCTATGAAGACGCACTTCTCCGATTTGGGTTCGAGCTTATCAGGTTGAAACTTTTTCACATAAGCATCGCAGCCCCAAAATTTAAGAAACGACAATTTTTTGTTTCTTGCCAAACCACAGTTCATAAGGCATCGTTTCGACGGATTTTGATGGTGCCCTATTTAAAGTGAATGCAGCTGTCTCTAATGCATAACCCCAAAACGATAGTGGTAAATCGGTAAGAGACATCATAGATTGCACTATATCCAATAAAGTACTGTTATGACGTTCGGACACACCATTAAGCTGTGGTGTTCCAGGTGGCATGAGTTTGTGAAACTATTCCACATTGTTTTAATTGAAGACCAAACTCGCAACTCAAATATTTGTCTCCGCGGTCAAATTGCAGAAACTTTATTTTCTTGTTACGATGATTCTCCACTTCACTCTGAATTTTTTTGAACTTTTCAAATGTTTCAGACTTGTGCTTCATTAAGTAGATATACTCATATCTACTCAATTCATCTTGTGAAGGTCAGAAAATAACGATACCCGCCATGAGCATCAACACTCATTGGACCGCATACATCGGTATGTATTATTTGTAATAAGTCACTAGCTCGTTCCATTGTTCCGGAGAACGGAGTTTTAGTCATCTTGCCCAAAAGGCACGGTTCGCAAGCATCAAATGATTCATAACCAAGAGATTCCAAAAATCCATCTTTATGGAGTTTCTTCATGCGCTTTACACCGATATGACCCAAATGGCAGTGCCACAAATAAGTTGCACTATCATGATCAACTTTGCATCTTTTGGCATCAATATTATGAATATGTGTATCACTACGATCGAGATCCAACAAACTATTTTTCATTGGGTGTATGACCATCAAAGGTTTTATTCATTTAAATAGAACAACAATTATTTTCTGATTTTAAATGGATAATTGTATTGCAATAAACATGATCAAATCATATTCATGCTCAACGCAAACGCCAAATAACATTTATTTAGGTTCAACACTAATCCCGAAAGTATAGGGAGTGTGCGATGATGATCATATCAATCTTGGAACCACTTCCAACACACATCGTCACTTCACCCTCAACTAGTTTCTGTTTATTCTATAACTCCTGTTTTGAGTTACTAATCTTAGCAACCGAACAAGTATCAAATACTCAGGGGTTACTATAAACACTAGTAAGGTACACATCAATAACCTGTATATAAAATATACCCTTGTTCAGTTTGCCATCCTTCTTATCCACCAAATATTCAGGGAATTTCCGCTTCTAGTGACCATTTCCTTTGCAGTATAATCACTCAGTTTCAGGCTTTGGTCCAGCTTTGGGCTTCATCGCGGGAGTGACAACTTGCTTGCCATTCTACTTGAAGTTCCCTTTCTTTTCCTTTGCCCTTTTCTTGAAACTAGTGGTCTTGTCAATCATCAACACTTGATGCTCTTTTCTTGATTTCTACCTTCGTCGATTTCAGCATCACAAAGAGCTCGGTAATCGTTTTCGTCATCCTTGCATTATAGTTCATCACGAAGTTCCAGTAACTTGGTGATGGTGACTAGAGAACTCTGCCAATCACTGTCTTATCTGGAAGATTAACTCCCACTTGATTCAATCGATTGTAGTACTCAGACAATCTAAGCACTTGCTCACTAGTTGAGCAATTCTCCTCCATCTTTTAGGCGAAGTATTTGTCAGAGGTCTCATACCTCTTGACGCGGGCATGAGTCTGAAATATCAATTTCATCTCATGGAACATCTCATATGTTCTGTGACGTTTCAAAAACGTTTTTTGTAGTCCCGGTTCTAAGCCATAAAGCATGGTGCACAAAACTATCAAGTAGTCATCATATTGAGCTAGCCAAACGTTCATAACGTCTGCATCTGCTCCTGCAATAGGTCTGTCACCTAGCGGTGCATTAAGGACATAATTCTTCTGTGCAGCAATGAGGACAAACCTCAGATCACGGATCCAATCCGCATCATTGCTACTAACATCTTTCAACACAATTTTTCTCTAGGAACATATCAAAAATAAACATATGAAAGCAACAACACAAGCTATTGATCTACAACATAATTTGCAAAATACTACCAGGACTACGTTCATGATAAATTTAAGTTCAATTAATCATATTACTTAAGAACTCCCACTTAGACAGACATCTCTCTAGTCATCTAAGTGATCACGTGATCCAAATCAACTAAACCATGTCCGATCATCACGTGAGATGGAGTAGTTTTCAATGGTGAACATCACTATGTTGATCATATCTACTATATGATTCACGCTTGACCTTTCGGTCTCCGTGTTCCGAGGCCATATCTGTATATGCTAGGCTCGTCAAGTTTAACCTGAGTATTCCGCGTGTGCAACTGTTTTGCACCCGTTGTATTTGAACGTAGAGCCTATCACGCCCGATCATCACGTGGTGTCTCAACACGAAGAACTTTCACAACGGTGCATACTCAGGGAGAACACTTCTTGATAATTAGTGAGAGATCATCTTAAAATGCTATCGTCAATCAAAGCAAGATAAGATGCATAAAGGATAAACATCACATGCAATCATTATAAGTGATATGATATGGCCATCATCATCTTGTGCTTGTGATCTCCATCTACGAAGCACCGTCGTGATCACCATCGTCACCGGCGCGACACCTTGATCTCCATCGTAGCATCGTTGTCGTCTCGCCAATCTTATGCTTCTACGACTATCGCTATCGCTTAGTGATAAAGTAAAGCATTACCGGGCGATTGCATTGCATACAATAAAGCGACAACCATATGGCTCCTGCCAGTTGCCGATAACTTCGGTTACAAAACATGATCATCTCATACAATAAAATATAGCATCACGTCTTGACCATATCACATCACAACATGCCCTACAAAAACAAGTTAGACGTCCTCTACTTTGTTGTTGCAAATTTTACGTGGCTGCTACAGGCTGAGCAAGAACCGTTCTTACCTACGCATCAAAACCACAACGATAGTTCGTCAAGTTAGTGTTGTTTTAACCTTCGCAAGGACCGGGCGTAGCCACACTCGGTTCAACTAAAGTTGGAGAAACAGACACCCGCCAGCCACCTATGTGCAAAGCACGTCGGTAGAACTAGTCTCGCGTAAGCGTACGCGTAATGTCGGTCTGGGCCGCTTCATCCAACAATACCGTCGAACCAAAGTATGACATGCTGGTAAGCAGTATGACTTGTATCCCCACAACTCACTTGTGTTCTACTCGTGCATATAACATCTACGCATAAAACCAGGCTTGGATGCCACTGTTGGGGAACATAGTAATTTCAAAAAAATTCCTACGCACACGCAAGATCATGGTGATGCATAGCAACGAGAAGGAAGAGTGTTGTCCACGTACCCTCGTAGACCGAAAGCGGAAGCGTTAGAACAACGCGGTTGATGTACTCGTACGTCTTCACAGCCCGACCGATCAAGCACCGAAACTACGGCACCTCCGAGTTCTAGCACACGTTCAGCTCGATGACGATCCCTGGACTCCGATCCAGCAGAATGTCGGGGAAGAGTTCCGTCAGCACGACGGCGTGGTGACGATCTTGATGTTCTACCGTCGCAGGGTTTCACCTAAGCACCGCTACGACATTATCGAGGTGAACTGTGGTGGAGGGGGGCACCGCACACGGCTAAGAGATCCAAGGGATCAATTGTTGTTGTTGTTGTGCCTAGAGGTGCCCTCTGCCCCCGTATATAAAGGAGCAAGGGGGGAGGGGGCGGCCGGCCTAGGAGGGGGCGCGCCAAGGGGAGTCCTACTCCCACCGGGAGTAGGACTTCCTCCTTCCTTTGTTGGAGTAGGAGAAGGGGAAAGAGGGGGAGAGGAAGAAGGGAAAGGGGGCTGCGCCCCTTGTCCAATTTGGACCAGAGGGGGGGCGAGGCCTCCTTCCTTTTGGCCTCTCTCCTTTATTCCCGTATGGCCAAATAAGGCCCATATACTCCCCGGCGAATTCCCGTAACTCTCTGGTACTCCGAAATATACCCGAGTCACTCGGAACCTTTCCGAACTCCGAATATAGTCGTCCAATATATCGATCTTTACGTCTCGACCATTTCGAGACTCCTCGTCGAGTCCCCGATCTCATCCGGGACTCCGAACTCCTTCGGTACATGAAAACTCATAAACTCATAATATAACTGTCATCAAAACCTTAAGCGTGCGGACCCTACGCGTTCGAGAACTATGTAGACATGACTGAGACACGTTTCCGGTCAATAACCAATAGCGGAACCTGGATGCTCATATTGGCTCCTACATATTCTACGAAGATCTTTATCGGTCAAACCGCATAACAACATATGTTGTTCCCTTTGTCATCGGTATGTTACTTGCCCGAGATTCGATCGTCGGTATCCAATACCTAGTTCAATCTCGTTACCGGCAAGTCTCTTTACTCGTTACGTAATGCATCATTCCGTAACTAACTCATTAGCTACATTGCTTGCAAGGCTTATAGTGATGTGCATTACCGAGAGGGCCCAGAGATACTTCTCCGACAATCGGAGTGACAAATCCTAATCTCGAAATACGCCAACTCAACAAGTACCTTTGGAGACACCTGTAGAGCTCCTTTATAATCACCCAGTTACGTTGTGACGTTTGGTAGCACACAAAGTGTTCCTCCAGTAAACGGGAGTTGCATAATCTCATAGTCATAGGAACATGTATAAGTCATGAAGAAAGCAATAGCAACATACTAAACGATCAAGTGCTAAGCTAACGGAATGGGTCAAGTCAATCACATCATTCTCCTAATGATGTGATCCCGTTAATCAAATGACAACTCATTGTCTATGGCTAGGAAACTTAACCATCTTTGATTCACGAGCTAGTCAAGTAGAGGCATACTAGTGACACTATGTTTGTCTATGTATTCACACATGTATTATGTTTCCGGTTAATACAATTCTAGCATGAATAATAAACATTTATCATGAAATAAGGAAATAAATAATAACTTTATTATTGCCTCTAGGGCATATTTCCTTCAATGATATGCATCACACAATCTCAGATTCATCTATTCAACCAACACAAAGAACTTCAAAGAGTGCCCCAAAGTTTCTACCGGAGAGTCAAGACGAAAACGTGTGCCAACCCCTATGCATAAGTTCACAATGTTATGGAACCCGCAAGTTGATCACCAAAACATACATCAAGTAAATCATGTGTTATCCCATTGTCACCGCAGATAAGCACATGCAAGACATACATAAAGTGTTCTCAAATCCTTAAAGACTCAATCTGATAAGATAACTTCAAAGGGAAAACTCAATCCATTACAAGAGAGTAGAGGGGGAGAAACGTCATAAGATCCAACTATAATAGCAAAGCTCGCGATACATCAAGATCGTACCGCCTCAAGAACACGAGAGATAGAGAGAGATCAAGCACATAGCTACTGGTACATACCCTCAGCCATGAGGGTGAACTACTCCCTCCTTATCATGGAGAGCGCTGGGATGATGAAGATGGCCACCGGAGAGGGATTCCCCCTCCCGCAGGGTGCCGAAACGGGTCTAGATTGGTTTTCAGTGGCTACAGAGGCTTGCGGCGATGGAACTCTCGATCTAGGTTATGTTCTGGGGGTTTCTGTATATATAAGAGGTTTTGGCGTTAAGAACAAGTCAGGGGGTCTTCGGGCTGTCCACGGGGTAGGGGGTGCACCCAGGGGGTGGGCGCGCCTCCCACCCTCGTGGGCAGCCCGGGACTCTTCTGGCCCAACTCTTTTACTCCATGGCCTTCTTCTGGTCCAAAAATAAGCTCCATCAAGTTTCAGGTCAATTGGACTCCGTTTGGTTTTCCTTTTCTGTGATACTCAAAAACAAGGAAAAACAGAAACTGGCACTAGGCTCTAGGTTAATAGGTTAGTCCCAAAAATCATATAAAATAGCATATAAAACATCCTAGAAGGATAATATAATAGCATGAATACTTCATAAATTATAGATAAGTTGGAGACGTATCAGGGGGCGGCGCCCCCCTCCTTCCTTCTCCCCTCTTCCTCCTTCCCTCCTTCTCCTAGTTGGAATAGGAAAGGGTGGGGGCGAATCCTACTTGGACCGGGAGGCCAAGTAAGACTGCCCCCTTTTGGCGCGCCCCCTCTAGGGTCGGCCTCCTCTTCCCCCCTCCTTTATATACGTGGGAGGGGGGCACCCCAAAGACACACAAGTTTCTCTTAGCCGCGTGCGGTGCCCCCTCCACAGTTACACACCTCGGTCATATCGTCCTAGTGCTTAGGCGAAGCCCTGCACCAGTAACTTCATCATCACCGTCGCCATGCCATCGTGCTGACGGAACTCTCCCTCGTCCTCAACTAGATCAAGAGCTCGAGGGACGTCATCATGCTGAACGTGTGCAGAACACAGAGGTGCCGTACGTTCGGTACTTGGATCGATTGGATCATGAAGACGTTCGACTACATCAACCGTGTTACTAAACGCTTCTACTTTCGGTCTATGAGGGTACATGGACACACTGTCCCCGCTCATTGCTATGCTTCTCCTAGATAGATCTTGCATGATCGTAGATTTTTTTTTTGAATTACTACGTTCCCCAACAGATCGCCCCGAGCAATTTGACGGGTTCGGTGACCGCCCCCAAGGGTTGCCATTTGTACGAGTTCGGTGACCATCCTCAAGGGTCCCTTAGTGGAATCATGACATCTTGCATTGTGCAAGGGCATGAGGAGATTACGGTGGCCCTAGTGGCTTCTTGGGGAACATTGTGCCTCCACACCGCTCCAAACAGATATTAGCATCCGCAAGGGTGTGAATTTCGGGATACATCATCGTCTCTGCATGCCTCAGTTATCTCTTACCCGAGCCCTTTACTTATGCACTTTACTTTGTGATAGCCATATTGTTTCTTTTCATATATCTTGCTATCACCTAGTGGTTTATCTTGCTTAGCATAAGTTGTTGGTGCACATAGGTGAGCCTAGTTGTTGTAGGTTTTGTGCTTGACAAATTAACCGCTAGGTTTATTCCGCATTTGTTTAAGCCTAAAACATAATTATTTTAAAGCGCCTATTCAACCCCCCCCCTCTAGGCGACATCCTCGATCTTTCAGTTTGTACCATTAAAATATGGACCTCTACGGTGGTACTTCCCCTCACTAGACGACATACTCTTCTAGGTTGTGAAACCAATGCAATGAAGACCAAAGATGTAATACCACTTGTAGGTGAAGGAAATATGCCCTATAGGCAATAATAAAGTTGTTATTTATATTTCCTTATATCATGATAAATATCTATTACTCATGCTAGAATTGTATTAACCGGAAAATTGATACATGTGTGGATACATAGACAAAAACAATGTCCCTAGTAAGCCTCTACTAGACTAGCTCGTTAATCAAAGATGGTTAAGTTTCCTAACCATAGAAATGTGTTGTCATTTGATGAACGGGATCACATCATTAGGAGAATGATGTGATGGACAAGACCCATCAGTTAGCTTAGCATAATGATCGTTAAGTTTTATTGCTATTGCTTTCTTCATGACTTATACATGTTCCTTTGACTATGAGATTATGCAACTCCCGAATACCGGAGGAATACCTTGTGTGCATTTAAACGTCACAATGTAAAAGGGTGATTATAAAGATGCTCTACAGGTATCTCCGAAGGTGTTTTGTTGGGTTGACATAGATCGAGATTAGGATTTGTCACTCCGAGTATCGGAGAGGTATCTCTCGGCCCTCTCGGTAATGCACATCATAATAAGCCTTGCACGCAATGTGACTAATGAGTTAGTTAAGGGATGATGCATTGCGAAACGAGTAAAGAGACTTGCCGGTAATGAGATTTAACTAGGTACGAGGATACCGACGATCGAATCTCGGGCAAGTAACGTACCGATGACAAAGGGAATAACGTATGTTGTCATAATGGTTCGACAAATAAAGATCTTCGTAGAATATGTGGGAACCAATATGAGCATCCAGGTTCCGCTATTGGTTATTGACCGGAGAGGTGTCTCGTTCATGTCTACATAGTTCTCGAACTCGTAAGGTCCGCACGCTTAACGTTTAATGACGATTTGTATTATGAGTTATGTTTTTGGTGACCGAAGATTGTTCGGATTACCGGATGAGATCACGGACATGGAGAGGAGTTTCGAAATGGTTGAGAGGTAAAGATTGATATATTGGACGATAGTATTCGGACACCGGGATGGTTTCAGAGTGTTTCGGATATTTATCGGAGTACCGGGAGGTTACCGGAACCCCCCGGGGAAAGTAATGGGCCACATGGGCCATAGGGGAGAGAGAGGGCAGCCCGCAAGGGGGGGCACCCCCCCCATTAGGAGTACAAATTGGACAAGGGGAGGTGACAGGGCCCCCCTTTCCTTCTCCCTCTCCCTCTACTTCCCCTTTCCCCCTCCGAAAGAAGGACCGGGAGGGAGGGACGACTAGGACTAGGAGTCCTAGTGGGTCCCCCACTTGGCGCGCCCCTAGGGCCGGGCTCCTCCCCTCTCCTCCTTTATATACGGGGGAAGGGGGGCACCCCAAAGGAGATCAATTGTTTCTTTGGCGTGTGCGGTGCCCCCCTCCACGGTTTACTCCTCCGGTCATATTGTCATAGTGCTTAGGCGAAGCCCTGCGTGCATTACTTCACCTTCACTGTCACCACGCCGTCGTGCTGACAAAACTCTCCCTCGACACTTTTCTGGATCAAGAGTTCGAGGGACGTCATCGAGCTAAACGTGTGCAGAACTCGGAGGTGTCGTACGTTCGGTGCTTGATCAGTTGGTTCTAGAAGATGTTCAACTACATGAACCGCATTAAGCTAATGCTTCCGCTTTAGGTCTACGAGGGTACGTGGACACACTCTCCCCCTCTCATTGCTATGCATCTCCTGGATAGATCTTGCGTGATCATAGGAATTTTTTTTAAATTACATGCTACATTCCCCAACACTGGCATCCGAGCCAGGTCTATTCGTAGATGATATGCACAAGTAGAACACAAAGAGTTGTTGGCGCTGATAGTCATACTGATTACCACCAACGTCTTATTGTTATTCAGCGATATTGTTGGATAAAGTGGCCTGGACCAACCTTACATGACCACGTTCATGAGATCGGTTCCACCGAAAGACATGCAACTTGTTTTGCATAAAGGTGGCTGGCGGGTGTCTGTTTCTCCAACTTTAGTTGAATCGAATTTGACTATGGCTGGTCCTTGTTGAAGGTTAAAACAGCAAACTTGACGAAACATCGATGTGGTTTTGATGCATAGGTAAGATCGGTTCTTACTAGAAGCTCGTAGCAGCGACGTAAAACTTGCAACAACAAAGTAGAGGACGTCTAACTTGTTTTTGCAGGGCATGTTGTGATGTGATATGGTCAAGACATGATGTTATATACGTTGATTTATGAGATGATCATGTTTTGTAAAAGTTATCGGCAACTGGCAGGACCTTATGGTTGTCAATTTATTGTATGAGATGCACACGCCATGTAATTGCTTTATTTAATCACTATGCGTTAGTGATAGTTGTAGAAGCAATAGTTGGCGAGACGACCACGGCACTATGATGGAGATCAAGGTGTCCAGCCGGTGACGATGGAGATCATGACGGTGCTTTGGAGATGGAGATCAAAATCACAAGATGATGATGGCCATATCGTGTCACATATTTTGGTTGCATGTGATGTTATGCATCTTATTTTTCTTAGAATGATGGTAGCATTATAAGATGATCCCTTACTAAAATTTCAAGGTATAAGTGTTTTCCCTGAGTATGCACCATTGCGATAGTTCGTCGTGCCGAGACACCACGTGATGATCGAGTATGATAAGCTCTACGTTCACATACAACGGGTGCAAGACAGTTTTGCACTTGCGGAATACTCAGGTTAAACTTGACGAGCCTAGCATGTGCAGACATGGCCTCAGAACACTGGAGACCGAAAGGTCGAGCGTGAATCATATAGAAGATATGATCAACATAGAGATGTTCACCATTGAAAACTACTCCATCTCACATGATGACCGGACATGGTTTAGTTGATTTGGATCACGTGATCATTTAGATGACTCGAGGGATGTCTATCTAAGTGGGAGTTCTTAAGTAATATGATTAACTGAACTTTAATTTATCATGAACTTAGTCCTGATAGTTTTTGCATATCTATGTTGTAGATCAATGGCCTGTGCTACCATTGCCTTGAATTTTAATGTGTTTCTAGAGAAAGCTAAGTTGAAAGATGATGGCAGCAACTACACGGACTGGGTCCGTAACTTGAGGATTATCCTCATTGCTGCACAGAAGAATTATGTCCTTAATGCACCGCTAGGTGCAAGGCCTGCTGCAGGAGCAGATGCTGGTGTTATGAACGTCTGGCAAGCTCGATCTGATGACTACTCGATAGTTCCGTGTGCCATGCTTTACGGCTTAGAATCGGGACTTGAAATATGTTTTGAACGTCATGGAGCATATGAGATGTTCCAGGAGTTGAAGTTAATATTTCAAGCAAATGCCTGAGTTGAGACATATGAAGTCTCCAACAAGTTCTATAGCTGCAAGATGGAGCAGAACAGTTCTATCAGTGAACACATACTCGGAATGTCTGGGTACCATAACCACTTGACTCAGCTGGGGGTTAATCTTCCTGATGATAGTGTTATTGACAGAGTTCTTCAATCACTTCCACCAAGCTATAAAGGCTTCGTGATGAACTATAATATGCATGGGATGGAGAAGTCTATTCCCGAGCTCTTTGCAATGCTCAAAGCTGCGGAGGTAGAAATCAAGAAGGAGCATCAAGTGTTGATGGTTAACAAGACCACTAGTTTCAAGAAAAAGGGCAAAGGAAAGAAGGGGAGCTTCAAGAAGAATGGCAATCAAGTTGCCACTCCCGGGAGGAAGCCCAAGTCTGGACCTAAGCCTGAAAATGAGTGCTTCTACTGCAAATGGATTGGTCACTAGAAGCGGAACTGCCCCAATTATTTGGCGGATAAGAAGGATGGCAAAGTGATTAAAGGTATATTTGATATACATGTTATTGATGTGTACCTTACTAATGCTTGTAGTAGTGCCTGGGTATTTGATACCGGTTCGGTTGCTCATATTTGTAACTCGAAACAGGGGCTAGGGATTAAACGAAGATTGGCTAAGGACGAGGTGACGATGCGCGTCGGGAATGGTTCCAAGGTCGATGTGATCGTCGTCGGCACGCTACCTCTACATCTACCTTCGGGATTAGTTTTATACCTGAATAGTTGTTATTTGGTGTCAGCGTTGAGCATGAACATTATATCTGGATCTTGTTTAATGCGAGACGATTATTTATTTAAATCAGAGAATAATGGTTGTTCTATTTGTATGAGTAATATCTTTTATTGTCATGCACCCTTGAAGAGTGGTCTATTTTTGTTGAATCTCGATTATGGTGATACACATATTCATAATATTGATGCCAAAAGATGCAAAGTTGATAATGATAGTGCAACATATTTGTGGCACTGTCATTTATGTCATATTGGTGTAAAGTGCATGAAGAAACTCCATGCAGATGGACTTTTGGAATCACTTAATTAGGAATCATTTGATGCTTGCGAACCATGCCTCATGGGCAAGATGACTAAGACTCCATTCTCCAGAACAATGGAGCGAGCTACTGAATTATTGGAAATAATACATACCGATGTATGTGGTCCGATGAGTGTTGAGGCTCGCGGCGGGTATCGTTATTTTCTGACCTTCACAAATGATTTGAGTAGATATGGGTATATCTACTTAATGAAACACAAGTCTGAAACATTTGAAAAGTTCAAAGAATTTCAGAGTGAAGTGGAGAATCATCGTAACAAGAAAATAAAGTTTCTACGATCAGATCGCGGAGGCGAATATTTGAGTTACGAGTTTGGCCTTCATTTAAAACAATGTGTAATAGTTTCACAACTCACGCCACCTAGAACGCCACAGCGTAATGATGTGTCCAAACATCGTAATCGTACTTTATTAGATATGGTGCAATTTATCATGTCTCTGACCGATCTACCACTATCGTTTTTGGGTTATGCATTAGAGACAGCTGCATTCACTTTAAATAGGGCAGTGTCTAAATCCATTGAGACGACACCGTATGAAATGTGGTTTGGCAAGAAACCTAAGCTGTCATTTCTTAAAGTTTGGGGTTGCGATGCTTATGTGAAAAGGCTTCAGCTTGATAAGCTCGAACCCAAATCGGAGAAGTGCGTCTTCATAGGATACCCAAAAGAGACTGTTGGGTACACCTTCTATCATAGATCCGAAGGCAAGATCTTTGTTAATAGGAATGGATCCTTTCTAGAGAAGGAGTTTCTCTCGAAAGAAGTGAGTGGGAGGAAAGTATAACTTAATGAGGTAACTATACCATCTCTTGAATTGGAAAGTAGTTCATCACAGAAATCAGTTCCAGTGATGCCTACACCAATTAGTGAGGAAGATAATGATAATGATCATGAAACTTCAGATCAAGTTACTACCGAACCTCGTAGGTCAACCAGAGCACGTTCCGCACCAGAGTGGTACGGTAATCCTGTTCTGGAAGTCATGTTACTAGACCATGACAAACCTACAAACTATGAGGAAGCAATGATGAGCCCAGATTCCGCAAAATGGCTTGAGGCCATGAAATCTGAGATGGGATCCATGTATGAGGACAAAGTATGGACTTTGGTGGACTTGCCCGATGATCGGCAAGCCATAGAGAATAAATGGATCTTTAAGAAGAAGACTGACGCTGATGGCAATGTTACTGTCTACAAAGCTCGACTTGTCATGAAAGGGTTTCGACAAGTTCAAAGAGTTGACTATGATGAGATGTTCTCACCTGTAGCGATGCTTAAGTCTGTCCGAATCATGTTAGCAATTGCCGCATTTTATGATTATGAAATCTGGCAAATGGATGTCAAAACTGCATTCCTTAATGGATTTCTTAAAGAAGGGTTGTATATGATGCAGCCAGAAGGTTTTGTCGATCCTAAAGGTGGTGACAAAGTGTGCAAGCTCTAGCGATCCATTTATGGACTGGTGCAAGCCTCTGGGAGTTGGAATATACACTTTGATGAGGTGATCAAAGCATATGGTTTTATACAAACTTTTGGAGAAGTCTGTATTTACAAGAAAGTGAGTGGGAGCTCTGTAGTATTTCTAATATTATATGTGGATGACATACTATTGATTGGAAATGATATAGAATTTCTGGATAGCATAAAAGGATCCTTGAATAAGAGTTTTTCAATGAAATACCTCAGTGAAGCTTCTTATATATTGGGCATCAAGATCTATAGAGATAGATCAAGACGCTTAATTGGACTTTCACAAAGCACATACCTTGATAAAGTTTTGAAGAAGTTCAAAATGGATCAGTCAAAGAAAGGGTTCTTGCCGGTGTTACAAGGTGTGAAGTTGAGTCAGACTCAATGCCTGACCACTACATAAGATAGAGAGAAAATGAAAGCCATTCCTTATGCTTCAGCCATAGGTTCTATCATGCATGCTATGTTGTGTACCAGACCTGATGTGTGCCTTGCTATAAGTATAGCAGGGAGGTACCAAAGTAATCCAAGAGTGGATCACCGGACAGCGGTCAACAACATCCTGAAAAGGACTAAGGATATGTTTCTCGTTTATGGAGGTGACAAAGAGCTCGTCGGAAATGGTTACGTCGATGCTAGCTTTGACACTGATCCGGATGACTCTAAGTCACAAACCAGATATGTATTTATATTGAATGGTGGAGCTGTCAGTTGGTGCAGTTCCAAGCAAAGCGTCGTGGCGGGTTGTACATGTGGAGCGGAGTACATAGCTGCTTCGGAAGCAGGAAATAAAGGAGTCTGGACGAATGAGTTCATATCCGATCTCGGTGTAATACCTAGTGCATTGGGTCCAATGAAAATCTTTTGTGACAATACTAGAGCAATAGCCTTGGCGAAGGAATCCAGATTTCACAAAAGAACCAAACACATCAACAGACGCTCCAACTCCATCCGTGATCAAGTCAAGGAGGGAGACATAGAGATTCACAAAATACATACGGATCTGAATATAGCAGACCCGTTGACTAAGCCTCTTCCACGAGCAAAACATGATCAGTACCGAGACTCCATAGATATTAGAATCATTACAATGTAATCTAGATTATTGACTCTAGTGCAGGTGGGAGACTGAAGTAAATATGCCCTAGATGCAGTAATAAAGTTGTTATTTATATTTCCTTATATCATGATAAATATATATTATTCATGTTAGAATTGTATTAACCGGAAACTTGATACATGTGTGGATACATAGACAAAAGAGTGTCCCTAGTAAGCCTCTACTAGACTAGCTCGTTAATCAAAGATGGTTAAGTTTCCTAACCATAAACATGTGTTGTTATTTGATGAACGGGATCACATCATTAGGAGAATGATGTGATGGACAAGACCCATCCGTTAGCTTAGCATAATGATCGTTAAGTTTTATTACTATTGCTTTCTTCATGACTTATACATGTTCCTTTGACTATGAGATTATGCAACTCCCGAATACCGGAGGAATACCTTGTGTGCTATCTAATGTCACAACGTAAAAGGATGATTATAAAGATGCTCTACAGGTATCTCCGAAGGTGTTTTGTTGGGTTTGCATAGATCGAGCTTAGGATTTGTCACTCCGAGTATCAGAGAGGTATCTCTGGGCCCTCTCGGTAATGCACATCATAATAAGCCTTGCAAGCAATGTGACTAATGAGTTAGTTATGGGATGATGCATTGCAGAACGAGTAAAGAGACTTGCCGGTAACAAGATTGAACTAGGTATGAGGATACCGACGATCGAATCTCGGGCAAGTAACATACCGATGACAAAGGGAATAACGTATGTTGTCATAAAGGTTCGATCGATAAAGATCTTCGTAGAATATGTGGGAACCAATATGAGCATCCAGGTTCCGCTATTGGTTATTGACCGGACATGTGTCTCGCTCATGTATACATAGTTCTCAAACCCGTAGGGTCCGCATGCTTAACGTTCGATGACGATTTGTATTATGAGCTATGTGTTTTGGTGACCGAAGATTGTTCGGAGTCCCGGATGAGATTACGGACATGACGAGGAGTCTCGAAATGGTCCAGAGGTAAAGATTGATATATTGGACGATAGTATTCGGACACAAGAATGGTTTCGGAGTGTTTTGGATATTTATCAGAGTCCCGGGAGGTTACCGGAACCCCCCGGGGAAAGTAATGGGCCACATTGGCCATAGGTGAGAGAGAGGGCAACCCATAAGGGGGTGCCCCCCATGGGGAGTCCGAATTGGACAAGGGGAGGGGGCGCGTCCCCCCTTTCCTTCTCCCTCTCCCTCTCCTTCCCCTTTCCCCCTCCGAAAGAAGGAAGGGGGGCGACTAGGACTAGGAGTTCTAGTGGGTTTCCCCCCACTTGGCGCGCCCCCTAGGGCCGTGCTCCTCCCCTCTCCTTCTTTATATACGGGGGCAGGGGCACCCAAAAGGAGATCAATTGTTTATTAGCCGTGTGCGGTGCCCCCCTCCACCGTTTACTCCTTCGGTCATATTGTCGTAGTGCTTAGGCGAAGCCCTGCGTGGATTACTTCACCATCACCGTCACCACGCTGTCGTGCTGACTAAACTCTCCCTCGACACTTTGCTGGATCAAGAGTTCGAGGGACGTCATTGAGCTGAACGTGTGCAGAACTCGGAGGTGCCGTACATTCGGTGCTTGATCAGTTGGATCGAGAAGACTTTTGACTACATCAACCGCGTTAAGCTAAGGCTTCCGCTTTCAGTCTACGAGGGTACATGGACACACTCTCCCCCTCTCGTTGCTATGCATATCCTAGATAGATCTTGCATGATCGTAGGATTTTTTTTTGAAATTACATGCTACGTTCTCCAACAGTGGCATCCGAGTCAGGTCTATGCGTAGATGATATGCACGAGTAGAACACAAAGAGTTGTGGGCGATGATAGTCATACTGATTACCACCAACGTCTTATTTTGATTCAGTGGTATTGTTGGATGAAGTAGCCCGGACCAACCTTACATGACCATGTTCATGAGACCGGTTCCACCGACAAACATGCAACTTGTTTTGCATAAAGGTGGTTGGCGGGTGTATGTTTCTCCAACTTTAGTTGAATCGAATTTGACTACGGCCGGTCCTTGTTGAAGGTTAAAACAGCAAACTTGACGAAACATCATTATGGTTTTGATGCGTAGGTAAGGACAGTTCTTACTAGAAGCCCGTAGCAACCACGTAAAACTTGCAACAACAAAGTAGAGGACGTCTAAATTGTTTTTGCAGGGCATGTTGTGATGTGATATGGTTAAGACATGATGTGATATACATTGATGTATGAGATGATCATGTTTTGTAAAAGTTATCGGCAACTGGCAGGAGCCTTATGGTTGTCTCTTTATTGTATGAGATGCACATGCCATGTAATTGCTTTACTTTATCACTATGTGTTAGCAATAGTTGTAGAAGCAATAGTTGGCAAGACGACCACAGCACTACGATGGAGATCAAGGTGTCAAGCCAGTGACGATGGATATCATGACGGTGCTTTGGAGATGGAGATCAAAAGCACAAGATGATGATGGCCATATCATGTCACATATTTTGATTGCATGTGATGTTTATCTTTTATGCATCTTATTTTGCTTAGAACAACGGTAGCATTATAAGATGATTCCTTACTAAAATTTCAAGGTATAAGTGTTCTCCCTGAGTATGAACCGTTGCGACAGTTCGTCGTGCCGAGACACCACGTGATGATCGGGTGTGATAAGCTCTACGTTCACATACAACATGTTCAAGACAGTTTTGCACATGCAGAATACTCATGTTAAACTTGACGAGCCTACCATGTGCAGACATGGCCTCAGAGCACTTGAGACCGAAAGGTCGAGCGTGAATCATATAGAAGATATGATCAACATAGAGATGTTCACCATTGAAAACTAATCCATCTCACGTGATGATCAGACATGGTTTAGTTGATTTGGATCACGTGATCATTTTGATGACTCGAGGGATGTCTATCTAAGTGGGAGTTCTTAAGTAATATGATTAATTGAACTTAATATATCACGAACTTAGTCCTGATAGTTTTTGCATATCTATGTTGTAGATCAATGGCTCATGCTACAGTTCCCTTGAATTTTAATGCGTTCCTAGAGAAAGCTAAGTTGAAAGATGATGGCAGCAACTACACGGACTGGGTCCATAACTTGAGGATTATCCTCATTGCTGCACAGAGGAATTATGTTCTTAATGCACCGCTAGGTGCAAGGCCTGCTGCAGGAGCAGATGCTGATGTTATGAACATCTGGCAAGCTCGATCTGATGACTACTCGATAGTTCAGTGTGCCATGCTTTACGGCTTAGAATCGGGACTTCAAATACGTTTTGAACATCATGGAGCATATGAGATGTTCCAGGAGTTGAAGTTAATATTTCAAGCAAATGCCCGAGTTGAAAGATATGAAGTCTCCAACAAGTTCTATAGCTGCAAGATGGAGGAGAACAGTTCTGTCAGTGAACACATACTTAGAATGTCTTGGTACCATAACCACTTGACTCAGCTGGGAGTTAATCTTCCTGATGATAGTGTTATTGACAGGGTTCTTCAATCACTGCCACCAAGCTATAAAGTCTTCATGTTGAACTATAATATGCAAGGGAAGGAGAAGTCTATTCTCGAGCTCTTCGTAATGCTCAAAGCTGCGGAGGTAGAAATCAAGAATGAGCATCAAGTGTTGATGGTTAACAAGACCACTAGTTTCAAGAAAAAGGGCAAAGGAAAGAAGGGGAACTTCAAGAAGAATGGCAAGCAAGTTGCCACTTTCGGGAAGAAGCCCAAGTCTGGACCTAAGCCTGAAACTGAGTGCTTCTACTACAAAGGGATTGTTCACTTGAAGCAGAACTGCCCCAAGTATTTGGCGGATAAGAAGGATGACAAAGTGAACAAAGGTGTATTTGATATACATGTTATTGATGTGTACCTTACTAATGCTCGTAGTAGTGCCTGGGTATTTGATACCGGTTCGCTTGCTCATATCTTTAACTCAAAACAGGGGCGAGGGATTAAACGAAGATTGGCTAAGGATGAGGTGACGATGCGCGTCGGGAATGGTTCCAAGGTCGATGTGATCGCCGTCGGCACGCTACCTCTACATCTACCTTCGGGATTAGTTTTAGACCTGAATAATTGTTATTTGGGGACAACATTGAGCATCAACATTATATCTAGATCTTGTTTAATGTGAGACGGTTATTCATTTAAATCAGAGAATAATTGTTGTTCTATTTATATAGGTAATATCTTTTATGGTCATACACCCATGAAGAGTGGTCTATTTTTGTTGAATCTCGATTGTGGTGATACACATATTCATAATATTAATGCCAAAAGATGCAAAGTTGACAATGATAGTGCAACATATTTGGGGCACTGTGGTTTAGGTCATATTGATGTAAAATGCATGAAGAAACTCCATGCAGATGGACTTTTGGAATCACTTGACTATCAATCATTTGATGCTTGCGAACCATGCCTCATGGGCAAGATGACTAAGTCTCCGCTCTCTGGAAAAATGGAGCAAGCTACTGACTTATTGGAATAATGCATATCGATGTATGTGTTCTGATGGGTGTTGAGGCTCGCGATGGGTATCGTTATTTTCTGACCTTCACAAATGATTTGAGCAGATATGGGTATATCTACTTAATGAAACACAAGTCTGAAACATTTGAAAAGTTCAAAGAATTTCAGAGTGAAGTGGAGAATCGTCGTAACAAGAAAATAAAGTTTCTACGATCTGATCATGGAGGCGAATATTTGAGTTATGAGTTTGGCCTTCATTTAAAACAATGTGAAATAGTTTCACAACTCACGCCACCTGGAACACCACAGCGTAATGGTTTGTCCGAACGTCGTAATCATACTTTATTAGATATGGTGTGATCTATGATGTCTCTTACGATCTACCACTATTGTTTTGGGGTTATGCATTAGAGACAGCTTTCACTTTAAATAGGGCACCGTCTAAATCCGTTAAGACGACACCGTATGAACTGTGGTTTGGCAAGAAACCTAAGCTGTAGTTTCTTAAAGTTTGGGGTTGCGATGCTTATGTGAAAAGGCTTCAGCTTGATAAGCTCGAACCCAAATAGGAGAAGTGTGTCTTCATAGGATACCCAAAAGAGACTGTTGGGTACACCTTCTATCACAGGTCCGAAGGCAAGATATTTGTTGCTAAGAATGGATCCTTTCTAGAGAAGGAATTTCTCTCGAAAGAAGTGAGTGGGAGGAAAGTATAACTTAATGAGGTAACTATACCATCTCTTGAATTGGAAAGTAGTTCATCACAGAAATCAGTTCCAGTAATGCCTACACCAATTAGTGAGGAAGCTAATGATAATGATCATAAAAATTCAGATCAAGTTACTACCGAACCTCGTAGGTCAACCAGAGCATGTTCCGCACAGAAGTGGTATGGTAATCCTGTTCTCGAAGTCATGTTACTAGACCATGACAAACCTACGAACTATGAGGAAGCAATGATGAGCCCAGATTCCGCAAAATGGCTTGAGGCCATGAAATCTGAGATGGGATCCATGTATGAGAACAAAGTATGGACTTTGGTGGACTTGCCCGATGATCGGCAAGCCATAGAGAATAAATGGATCTTTAAGAAGAAGACTGGTGCTGATGGCAGTGTTGCTGTCTACAAAGCTCGACTTGTTGCGAATGGTTTTCGGAAGGTTCAAGGAGTTGACTACGATGAGACGTTCTCACCCGTAGCTGTCTGAATCATGTTAGCAATTGCCATATTTTATGATTATGAAATCTGGCAAATTTATGTCAAAGCTGCATTCCTTAATGGATTTCTTAAAGAAGAGTTGTATATGATCCAACTAGAAGGTTTTGTCAATCCTAAAGGTGGTGACAAAGTGTGCAAGCTCCAGCGATCCATTTATGGACTGGTGCAAGCCTCTCGGAGTTGTAATATACGCTTTGATGAGGTGATCAAAGCATATGGTTTTATACAAACTTTTGGAGAAGCATGTATTTACAAGAAAGTGAGTGAGAGCTTTGTAGCATTTCTAATATTATATGTGGATGACATATTGTTGATTGGAAATGATATAGAATTTCCGGGTAGCATAAAAGGATACTTGAATAAGAGTTTTTCAATGAAAGACCTCAGTGAAGCTGCTTATATATTGGGCATCAAGATCTATAGAGATAGATCAAGACGCTTAATTGGACTTTCACAAAGCACATACCTTGATAAAGTTTTGAAGAAGTTCAAAATGGATCAGTCAAAGAAAGGGTTCTTGCATGTGTTACAAGGTGTGAAGTTGAGTCAGACTCAATGCCCGACCACTACAGAAGATAGAGAGAAAATGAAAGTCATTCCCTATGCTTCAGCCATAGGTTCTATCATGTATGCTATGTTGTGTACCAGACCTGATGTGTGCCTTTCTATAAGCATAGCAGGGAGGTACCAAAGTAATCTAGGAGTGGATCATTGGAAAACGGTCAAGAACATCCTGAAGTACCTGAAAAGGACTAAGGATATCTTTCTCATTTATGGAGGTGACAAAGAGCTCATCGTAAATGGTTACGTCGATGCTAGCTTTGACACTGATCCGGATGACTCTAAGTCACAAATTGGATACATATTTATATTGAATGGTGGAGCTGTCTGTTGGTGCAGTTCCAAGCAAAGCGTCGTGGCGGGATCTACGTGTGGAGCGAGTACATAGCTACTTCGGAAGCAGCGAATGAAGGAGTTTGGATGAATGAGTTCATATCCGATATAGGTGTAATACCTTGTGCATCGGGTCCAATGAAAATCTTTTGTGACAATACTAGAGCAATAGCCTTGGTGAACGAATCCAGATTTCACAAAAGAACCAAACACATCAAGAGACACTCCAACTCCATCTGTGATTAAGTCAAGGAGGGAGACATAGAGATTTGCAAAATACATACGGATCTGAATATAGCAGATCCTTGACCAAGCCTCTTCCACGAGCAAAACATGATCAGCACCAAGACTCCATGGGTGTTAGAATCATTACAATGTAATCTAGATTATTGACTCTAGTGCAAGGTGGAGACTGAAGGAAATATGCCCTAGAGGCAATAAAAAAGTTGTTATTTGTACTTCCTTATATCATGATAAATATCTATTATTCATGTTAGAATTGTATTAACCGGAAACTTGATACATGTGTGGATACATAGACAAAACAGTGTCCCTAGTAAGCCTCTACTAGACTAGCTCGTTAATCAAAGATGGTTAAGTTTCCTAACCATAGACATGTGTTGTCATTTGATGAAGGGGATCACATCATTAGGAGCATGATGTGATGGACAAGACCCATCCGTTAGCTTAGCATAATGGTCGTTAAGTTTTATTGCTATTGCTTTCTTCATGACTTATACATGTTCCTTTGACTATGAGATTATGCAAATCCCGAATACCGGAGGAATACCTTGTGTGCTATCAAACGTCAAAACATAAAAGGTTGATTACAAAGATGCTCTACAGGTATCTCCGAAGGTGTTTTGTTGGGTTGGCATAGACCGAGATTAGGATTTGTCACTCCGAGTATCGGAGAGGTATCTCTGGGCCCTCTCGGTAATGCTCATCATAATAAGCCTTGCAAGCAATGTGACTAATGAGTTAGTTACGGGATGATGCATTGCGGAACAAGTAAAGGGACTTGTCGGTAACGAGATTGAACTAGGTATGAGGATACCGACGATCGAATCTCGGGCAAGTAACATACCGATGACAAAGGGAATAACGTATGTTGTCATAACGGTTCGACCGATAAAGATCTTCGTAGAATATGTGGGAACCAATATGAGCATCCAGGTTCCGCTATTGGTTATATTGGAGAGGTGTCCTGGTCATGTATACATAGTTCTCGAACCCGTAGGGTCCGCACGCTTAACGTTCGATGATGATTTGTATTGTGAGTTATGTGTTTTGGTGACCGAAGATTGTTCGGAGTGCCGGATGAGATCACGGACATGACAAGGAGTCTCGAAATGGTCGAGAGGTAAAGATTGATATATTGGACGATAGTATTTGGACACCGAAATGGTTTCAGAGTGTTTCAGATATTTATCGGAGTACCGGAGGTTACCGGAACCCCCCGGGGAAAGTAATGGGCCACATGGGCCATAGGGGAGAGAGAGAGGGCAACACGCAAGGGAGTGGCGCGCGGCCCCCCATGGGTAGTCCGAATTAGACAAGGGGAGGGGGCGCGACCCCCCTTTCCTTCTCCCTCTCCCTCTCCTTCCCCTTTCCCCCTCCGAAAGAAGGAAGGGGGGCCGACTAGGACTAGGAGTCCTAGTGGGTTTCCCCCCACTTGGTGCGCCCCCTAGGGCCGGCCTCTTCCCCTCTCCTCCTTTATATACGGGGGCAGGGGGCACCCCAAAGGAGATCAATTATTTCTTAGCCGTGTGCGGTGCCCCAGTCCACGTTTACTCCTCCGGTCATATTGTCGTAGTGCTTAGGCGAAGCCCTACATGGATTACTTCACCAACACCGTCACCACACCGTCGTGCTGACGAAATTCTCCCTCGACACTTTGCTGGATCAAGAGTTCAAGGGACGTCATCAAGCTGAACGTGTGCAGAACTCGGAGGTGCCGTACGTTCAGTGCTTGACCGGTTGGATCGAGAAGACGTTCGACTACATCAACCGCATTAAGCTAACACTTCCGCTTTCGGTCTACTAGGGTACGTGGACACACTCTTCCCCTCTCGTTGCTATGCATCTCCTAGATAGATCTTGCGTGATCGTAGGAATTTTTTTCAAATTACATGCTACGTTCCCCAACAGTAGGATCGAAAGTCTGTTTAGATTTTAGCAATTCTACTAAGTCTAGTATCACCCTTCACATGCAATTCTAAGAGTATAGTAGCGGAAAGTAAAACATTGCACATGTAAGTAAATGAGGTATTTGGAGATTTCAAACGCAATGAAGACATGATGATTTTTGGCGTGGCTCCGACAGGTGGTGCTTTTGTACGTCCACGTTGATGGAGACTTCAACCCATGGAGGGTAAGAGTTGCACAAGATAGACTTTCAAGACAGTGGACCCTTCGTGGATTGAGCCAACTCAGTGGCACTGACACGAGAATCTCGGTGAGACCGACTAGTGCAAAAGACTTGACCGTTAGGATTTTCGATGAGACTGATTATACCAACTCAGTGGGACCGAAGTGCAATGTCTAGGGCAAGACCTCGTTTCGGAAATTCTGGTCGGTTCATCTCGGTGATCCGAAATGAAGCAACTTCATCACAGAAACTTGGTCAGGCCGTCTCGGTGGACCGAGAACCATTTCGGTCAAACCGAATTGCTAGGGTTTTGGCTGTGGCAAAGGAATGATCATCTCGGTGGGTCCAGAGTAGGTGATATCGGTGGGACCGAAATGAAGATTTAGGGTTTTGGACAGATGTGATTGAGAAAATGATTGAGGGTTTTTGGAGCAATATTACAAAGCACTTGAGCAACAACCTCATCAACAATACCTCATCCCCTTTTAATAGTATTGACTTTTCTAAGGGACTCAACGTGATCTTGGATCACTAAACCAAAAATGTAGAGTCTTAGGGTAGCCAATTCTTGTCCTTGATATTTTGAGGGGTCCACATCCATTAGCCCTTGCCATGGCAATCATTGATCTTTTCTGAAATCTATCATCATTGTTCATTAGATCAATGACATATATGTTGTTATTAATTACCAAAACCACCTAGGGATTAATTGCACTTTCAGATATGAATTTCTGCTAGACCTTAGTGTGCGCCTCTCTACATGGCGGGGCACAATTCGGATGTTGTTGGGCCATCCTGGCAGATATTTCAGTAGACACATCAATTATCTCTCCCATTGCAACGCACGGGAATGTATAAACTTTTTTTATAAACTTCTTCTCCTTTCTTCATTCATAAGTTAAGTAGCATCGTTTACAAGTAAAGAGATAACCTCATCAGGGGCGTTATCCATCCAAACACTCGAAGGAGAAAACCTCGCTAACCATGCTAGTTCATGAGCTACTCGATTAATTACGCTCTCTATTACAATGATCATAAGTGATATGGGAAAAATATAATGATCATAAGTAACGGGCATGTATAACCTAGTTTTTTTTATAACTTCAAGTATTTTAATACGAGGGGGTACACTTTATTTTCCCGATGAGCCCTAAAAGTCTCATCCTGGGCTGGGCTGGGCCGGGCCGGTGCAAACGGATCCAGCGATTGTTTACTCGTGAGAATCCTGGTCCCTGCTTAGAGAGTGTGCCTGGGCTTGGCCATGCTGTTGCTTCCGCTTCCACGAATCTTTGCCACACACGCACACTGTTCTGCGCCGTCGCGGGTCGGCCACCTCATCCACCCCTACCCGCCTTCGTCACCCGGAATTCAGGCAACCAACCTCGCAGAGCCTCCTCCGTACTCTCCCGGCGTCGCAGGCAGGGGAAACCTAGCTTCCCACCATCCTAGATGCAGGCAGGGGCGCTGAACTTGGGAGGCAACGACCTAGAAACAGGTAGCCCTCTTCCGTCTCTACTTCTCTGGGGTTCTCGATTCCGAATAAGCGCATCAGACTAAGGTTTCAAACCGTCCCATATGTTGTTTTCCCGGAAGTTCTCGGGAATGCAAGTCGAGAAACACATACTTATTTGTCAAATTAAGTACAGTATCTGAGAAATAGTGGGTATTGGGGGCAAGAATTCCAGATACTAGGTTTTAGGGGGTTATCTGTTTGGGTTCCCAATATTAATTTATTTAGTGGACTTGCCAGATCAATCAAGAATTATAATTACAATTAAGGGTTTGGCTATGCATAATGTAGAATGTAGCGGTCAGGTTTTCTTTGTACTAATTCCAAAAATTGGGCACCTAGTGTTCCGCCGCTGACACGGAAAATGATTGTTTGCTGTAATATGCATGCACAGGAATTTCAGTATGCAACAAATGGCGCTATCTGCGTTCGTCACGACCCCCTCCTCATCCTATAACATTAACTTACCGGGGTTGACTGCCCACCGGTCTCAAAGATGGCGCGCGAGACGCCTGCGCAGCCAAGTTCGAGCGCAGGCACAACAAGAGTTGCAGTATAAGAAGCTTGGAGATTCAGACCTTCTTATCAGCGAGATTACTCTTGGAACAGTATGTGCATAGCTGCAGATCATGTTGTATATTGTTGCTACATTTCTTTTACAATCCGGACTAATTTTTTGTTCCTTTAGATGACTTTTGGGGAGCAAAACACAGAGAAGGAAGCACATGATATGCTTTCTTATTCTTTTGATCAGGGCATCAATATCCTGGACACTGCGGAAATGGTCAGTGCAGAACTGTGTATCTTTCCTTCCTTTTGTGAACTCTATTCCCTTATCCTCTGAAGTTCAGTTCTATCAGCCATCCATGAATGATAAATCTAGCTTTTATTTTTTTTATTCCTTTAGTACCCAGTTCCAACAAAGAAGGAAACTCAAGGCAGGACTGATCTATATATAGGCAGGTGGATGCAATCCAAGCCACGAGACAAGGTACTGTAAAACAGACTCAGTTGTTTATCACCTTATTCTAAATTGTTCAATCATGACTGCTGCTTGGATTACCAGCAAATTCATGGACATGAGACTCTACTCTGTTTAATTAAATTGTTTCTATGTGTACATGATGTTTTTTTTTGTGATCTGCATATATGTTACGCTGATTCCCCGCCCAAGTTGATGTCAGTGTTTAGGATTATTTTTGACGGAAGAGCAGCATTGAGCTGTTTTCATTAATGATATGGCCGAATAGAATAAATATAAACGTGAAAGCCTGGGTTTAGAGATTATGATCGTAATGATAAGAATAAATATGTTGAACAACAGAATAAAATATGGCCCAGGCTTTAGTATCAACAGACCCCAAATTTTCAATTTGTAATGACATGTTTGAATAGTGTCACTGAAAGTCTGAAACATGACACTTGCACGATTTGATTATGTGTATCTAGGTGATTCTAGCCACCAAAGTTTCTGGTTATTCAGGGCGATCTACTTATCTTCGGGATAATGCAGAGGTGGTACGTGTCGATGCCGCCAATATCAAGGAAAGTGTTGAAAAGAGTCTTTCACGTTTATCTACAGACTACATTGATTTGCTTCAGATACACTGGTTAGTGTTTCATTTTGAAGATTATTCTTGTTTGCATAACCTGCACATTGTTTTGTCCAGCTGAATGCATGGACAATCATTTTCAGAGACAATATTCATTAGATTAACTTTGTCAGATGTTTATTTGTTCATGAAAATATTTTCCAACTTATTATCAACATTAGGGAGGAGGTTATTTTTTGTTATATTGATATAGTTTGTTTCTTTCACCTTGACGAGAAAATCAACCCCGCCTCCAAATGTTTCTTTTATGTCTTTAGGCCCGATAGGTATGTGCCAATATTCGGTGGATTCAGTTATAATTCAACCAAATGGAGGCCAAGCGTTCCATTTGAGGATCAATTGAAAGCTTTCCAGGAGCTAATTGATGAAGGAAAGGTATTATTTTTTAGGCATTTTTTCGAGAAAACACAAAAGCCTTGCGTGATGCATATTTAGCTGATATTTTTACAGAAGAGAAAGAGTTGAAATTACAAATGCTCCTGTCAATCCTCAGAGAGCAGAGAGTCTCCATAACCACCTAAAAATCTCATGAACTACTCACAAAATGTGACAGCTCCAATTCCTGCTACAAGACCTAGAGATTACTCATAAAATTCAGCTATGCCTCTTCCTCCCACAAACGCCCAGAGTTTCAAATCCTGATGGATGAGTGAGGTTAGAGCGCCAGAAGCTGCAGATGAATGTTGTTGAACACCCTTGCGTTTCGTTGCTTCCACAAACTCCAACAAGTAATCATGACCATGGAGTTGAAACCACGCCGTTTTCCCTTGGGATCCTCTTGCGAGTGCTGTACTACCAACTCTCCAAGTTGTCAGTATCAATCGGAACATGAACGCATTGCATGAGGATGTGATCTGTTGTGTCCTCCTCTTGGTCACAGAGATAGCAGGGTGAGGGATGATCTTGTAGGCCTCATCATACCCTGTGATCAGTTGTCCAGATACGGCACTGCAACGCCAGCCACATGAATATTCGCAATTGAGCGGAGGGCAGCTTTTCCAGATGGCGCTGGCCCAAAACATGACATGCAAACATACTGCTAAAGCTTGTTTGTAAGCTTTCAAGATTAATAGAAACAGGTTACCATTTGATTTCGACCACAAGAAACTCTTATTTGGCATTCAGTCTTTGAAACCACTGCACGAAACTCATTATCTGGAATGGCGCTGCTAGTCTGAACTTATCTTGTTTGAGCTCCCCTTGTAAGCTGGTGTCCCCTTGAATGAATGCTGCCAATGGGAATTGCAATGAAAGCCAGGCTTAATGCCTTGTTTCTAGAAGTAACTTATGATCATGTTGTTACTGCATTTTAGAGGCACATTTGAGTAGTTCACTCACAGCGTATTCGAAGTGCAGACAAGAACAATTGTTGAAATCACTTTTATTGTCTGTTCTAGGTACGCTATATCGGTGTTTCCAATGAAACCTCCTATGGAGTAATGGAGTTTGTACAGGCTGCCAAACTTCAAGGACTTCCAAAGATTGTGAGCATCCAGAACAGTTATAGTCTAATTGTGAGATGCCGCTTTGAAGGTGAAACAGATGGCACCAATCTCTTCACTGGATTCATCAGAATTCTGTTTATCAGGCCCTTAGTTCTAAATAACTGAGAATTTTCACCTTCTCTTTTAGTCTGAAAATCAGTTGCCTGTTATGTCAAATAAATACAAACTGCTGATAAATATTTGCTGGCAACTAATTTCCTTCCTGCTTAGATATAACTGAAAAGAATGAAAAGGGTTCCATACAATCGTATTATGATTTTGTTAAATTGTGCATTTTGTATATTCTTGAGGTGATGGTATCAGAGTGCCCGACTCTTGAGTGTGCAGCTTAGTGTGCACCTAATATGCTGGACCTAGCCTTCATGTTTTTTTTTGTCACAGTTGATCTTGTTGAGGTCTGCCACCCAAATAACTGCAATATTGGGCTGCTTGCCTACTCCCCATTGGCGGGTGGCGTTCTCAGCGGAAAGTATCTTGATGCTAACTCTGCTGATGCAAAAAGGAGCAGGCTGAATCTCTTCCCGGGATACATGGAGCGCTACAACGTGTCTTTGGCTAAAGTATGGTTAAACACTACAACTAAACATTCAGAACTAAAGTTTATTAGTTTCCCACTTTTGTGAGGGCGGTGTTCATCCTCGTTTACGTCTTATTGCCTTTGTTTCAGGAAGCAGCGGACGAGTATGTCAAGCTTGCCAAGAAGCATGGGCTAACACCTGTCCAGCTTGCCCTCGGCTTCGTGCGCGACCGCCCTTTCACAGCTAGCACCATCATCGGAGCAACCACCATGGATCAGTTAAAGGAGAACATCGATGCATTTACCAGCGCTCCGAGGCCTCTGCCACCGCAAGTCCTCGATGACATTGAGATTCTTTTCAAGAAATACAAAGATCCAGCAATCCTCTAGATGTTTATTCACCTTTTTGCTGCAAAAGGACATCAATCCTCAACACGTACAAAGACCTAGCAAGCGGACATGGATCACGCAATTTTGTTCATGTTTATTACACATTGCTTTGTTTCTTTCAACTGATATTTCCCAAATGTGTATGTGTTTATTTTTTGAAATATATGTGTACAGATAGTTTATCTCGGAGTAAAGAATGATGTGCTACATATACTCAGCTATTTTTTCTCTAAATTATTTAAAACAGGAAAATTTACCTAGTTATCATATCATCACCTATTCGTTCTCTATTTTTTTGTAAACAGGGAAATTTCTAAGAGTTATCAGTCCTGCACTCTGTTGCCTGTTGCAGCGGGTTGGTGTGGCTCCGTGTGGCGTTGGTGTTCCCCTGTGGTGTCAACGTGATACCGGCCGTGCGGCGGCCCGTATCCTCCATGGTGAAGCGGCTAAGAACATCTTCAGTAGCACCTGCTATTGTGTTCTATCCCCCTGTCGATGTGAACGTCAGTCTCCCAATGAAAGAATTTTTGGTCTTATATGATACAATGTGTTGTTTGATCCTTGGTGAGGCCGTGTCAGTCTCGGTGTGTGACGTACTAGCAGTGTGCTTGCTATTAAGTGTGACTAGTAAGCATGCACGTGCAACGCACGCATTATAATCTGCAATAAAACATCTATTTTGAATCTTATTTCTCTTTTAGTGAGTTGTTTTACCGAGCCATTTAAGAAATCGAACACCATTGCACGCCACACCCTCTCTGAGTCTAGTAAATGTTTGGCCTATTTCCTATTATTTGTATTCAAAATAGTTCATAACAAACATCAACTACTTTTGATAATAATTGTGGTCATGGTGGTCTTTCTGTTCCACCTTAGGGTATCTTTGATCCAGAATATTTTCATTGAAAATTCAGAGGGTTGAATCCATATGATTTTTTTTCTAGGCACTCTTATTATATGAATGAATTAATCCTATAAAAAAATTCTACATATTCTTTTGCACTACATTCCTTAGGAAGTTTCATTCCACACTAACCTCTTAGAACGATCCTTCATTTTTTAAAATTGCATTCTAACTAAAGTAGCCCGCTCGCAAATTTAATTGAAAATCAAATGAGCAAATGCCACATATGGACCGAAGGAATAAAATTCCGGTATGTTGTTCACATAATGTAAGAAGATCATTCAAGTGAAAACCAAATGAGCAAATGCCACATATGAACCCAACGAATAAAATTCCAGTCCGTTGTTCACATACTGTAAGAAGATCATGTGCTGGCATTGAATGTAACTAAATTATGCAGTGCATGCAAGACATTTTGTTTGTTTGTGCATTTGGGAAAGCGATACTGATCACGGGCAATGATGGTTGATAGATGCTAAGGGGAAAATAAATCAATAGGGAGAAAGATTAATGGCAAACAATTCTCAATAAAAAATGATAGTAAAATAATTTGAACTTGTTTGTTGGTCTGCATCTATTAAACAGGATTGAAAAAAAAACTATGTAAGTTGTGTCTTCCTAAGCATATAGGTAGCTGAAAATGCAGTGAACATATTTTGTTCACAAACGTAGGTTCATAAGAAGACAGAAGGCACACATACTTCCTATATTCCAAGCATATCAGGCATAAAGTTTCTTTGGATAACTAATCTTGTCTAACTATTGATACAGTGTCAAGCATTCAGTGCAATCGTCTCATGCCCATCCAAACAATTGTTCTTTAGGTCTTTGCACATGATGACTATCTCATGTGAAATTATATTAAATTTGCCTAGAGAACATTAAAACTTGCCAACTATGAATGATCCATAAACAAATACATGCATGTAGTGGTAGGATTATACTCCCTCGGTTCCTAAATATTTGTTTTTTTAGTCATTTTAAATGGACTACCACTTACGGATGTATGTAGACATATTTTAGAATGTAGATTCACTCATTTTGCTTTGTATATAGTCACTTGTTGAAAATTTAGAAAGACAAATATTTAGGAGCGGAGGGAGTATGATAGATACACACGTCTTTGTATAACTGTTCTCTGCATGCATACATATTGTTCTGAGTGTCGATGGTTCTGAAGAAATCCGTACCTGAACATCCATGCTGATGGTCATGAAGAAATCCCATATAGCCGCAGAACTTGTCATGAAAAATTCAAAAAGGGGCAGCTCCTCGCCTACACACTGGCATGCTGATAGATCCCATATAGATGCAGAACTTGTCATGCTGATAAATCCCATATTTCTCTTTCTTAACGTGTAAATTGCTTCTCTATTTTTTGAACACACAAAATGTGTCATTATATTTACAAATACGAAAGTGAACCAATCACTGACTGCAAGCACTCCTCAAATCTGGATATTACATAATTCTGAACATAAATTTCGCAAGTTTACAAAAATTTCAGAGAGAGAGAGAGAGAATCCAGTCCTTGTTGTTGCTTGAAGTGATGAAGAGGAGCAGCAGCTGTGAAGGTTCAAAGAAGTACCAGCAGTGGGGTAGCTGGGAGAAAAGAAGCAATAGCAGGTTGGGGTTCAGAGAAGCACATCAAAGGGAGATTCAGAGAAGAGTAGATGGGAAGGAGCAACAACGGAGAGCAGAAAGAGATTAGGATTAGCAAGGGGCAACAAGATTAGAGGGGCAGCAGCATCATAGAGAGTAAGGAGAAGAGAGGATACATGAATTTGTCTCTTCTTTCTCCCTCTTGTTTCTCTTTCTTTTTCCTCAACAGAGAGTCGTGGCCCTCGTGGAATTGCCAGATCTGCATGCATCCCATCCATTCCCAGCGCCGTTGGCCCTCGCGAGCTCCTCCTCGTCCTCCTGCATCGACCCGAGCGTCCATGGGCAGCTGTTGCGTCTGCAATGACCGCGGGCGAGCACGCGCGTCCGACGCATCCGGCACCGCCGCCGGCAACGACCGCTTCTTCCACGTCTCCCCTCATTCTCCTCATCTTGTCCGGGCAGCGTGCCGCCCGCGCCTGTCATGTTGCTCGCTGCCTCGCCGGGCGACTATCGCGGCGTCACTGCCCGAGCGCCGTCTCACACGCTAGCGGTGGCACGTCCTCCGATGAGCCTCTCGTCTCCCGCTCGCAAGCTCCAGCTGCTACCGCCCCCGGCGTTCTCCATCGAGCAGTGGCGCCGTCCCCAACCGCTTGAGCCGCCGCGTTGACCCTGCTCCACCTCGCCGCATGGCAGCAGCCGTCCCCGCCGCCGGCATGGGTGCCGCGCCTCACCCGAGCACACGCCCTGGTGAGGCGTCCTTTATTCTCCATAACAACAAACGCATGCAGACTATGGAGGCGTTGATTGGGTGAGGAATTGATGCGGGAATATCCGGTTTGCATGGATCACATACGCCTGGTTGCAAGCATTAGCTATAATGACATCGCTATTAATTAGGGATTGATTGTTGATTTCTTTATCTATTTGGGAGAGAAATTTCTGGTTGAGAGAGAAATTACGGAGGGGAAGTTTTCGTCTGTAGGTGGAGTGGTGGTCAGCCTATTATAATTGCTAACTGCACCCCTGATGACTCATTAGATCAATCCAATATGTTAGATTTCAATGATTTAGAGAATCGGACGGTGCTGATTAATCGGTGTACACTTAACGGGGTGCACGTAAGAAAGTTCTTGTTTGATTGTTTAATAGTAGTGGAGATGCTTATCTCATCCCGAGATTTCCACTGCTGTTTTACAGTGCTTTGATTTTTCCAGGGAGACTTATTTGTTGAGTTTCTGTATGGAAACGAAGAGCGCAACCAGCACATGCCATCATTCACCATTGCACCGACATTCAACTAGTCTGAACGGCTAGAGAGATGCATTGGAGACTCATCAGCTGCAAAACTTAGGCATGTTTGGCTGCCATACACTTGTACACACTGCCATATTTTCATGCCACAAATCTGGGTAATGCCATATATCTTTCTTTCTAGCGGCTAAATTGATCGCTACACTTGTGGTAAAAGCGAGCTAGCTACCAAATAAATCAGTGAAACACGGAGGTAGATTATGCCGGAGGATACGCAGGCTGTGTGCTGAACATGTGAAACACGTTGCCGACACTCAAGGCCATCACTACCAGCAGAAACACCATGAGCGGTCTCGTTTCGGCGTCACCGTAGGCGTTATAGGCTATCCTCATCTGATTCACCATGCACAGCCACACAACGGCCAAGAACCCCTGCAGAATTCAGTTAGTTACACCGCGCAAATTCAGTTTCAGGTAGCACATCGACCGCATCACGACTGGTAGGTAGTTACCTGGAAAAAGCGCCGGCAGCCGGACGTTTCCACGCCCCCATCATCCGCCGGCGACGCCGTGGCGCGTTCTTCGGGTACGCCCTTCTCGACGTCCAGCAGCGGCGCCTCCTCTGTCGCCTCGCAGCTGGACGCGTTGCACGGCGTCGAGGAGATCCACTGTGCCATTGGGGGAAGAGAGACGGCGACGAGCGGGGCTTTACCCTAACTTTTTCCACACACGAGTTTACTCTGGAAACCTAAATCGAATCGCGTGCGAGTTAGTATCGGAGACGTGAGCACCGTGTAAATAATCACTGTATTTCTCAATTAGGGCTTTAAATACGCACGCATGGGAGGAGATAAGAGGCAGCTGGCAGGGCAAACAAGGAAAGTTAAGATGATCAAGTAAGGGGGTGTTTGTTTACATGGACTTTTTTATGTAGGGACTAGAAAAAGTCCCTCTTAAAGACTTTTTAACCTAACAGAAAGTATTATTAGGGATTAAAAAGTTGCTTTTGGGGACTAAATGAAGAAGACTCTCAAGGAGAGTCTTTTTGCGGACTTTTTGAGACTTTTCCAACAATGTCCCTCCCTGCATCCATTGCCCCGCCGCCCCATGGTGTTGTTTTTTGTTATTTTTCTGTATACTAGGGGTAACATGGTTATTTAATAACCTCTAGTGAGAGACTAGAGACTTTTTAGTCCCTGAAAACAAACAGGGTGAGACTTTTTAGGGACTAGAGACTTTTTAGTTGGGACTAGAAAAAGTCCTAGAACTTATGAACCAAACATGACCTAAATCACGCAGAACGTATATAAGGGATAAAAACAGAACCTTGGTTCAGTTTTTTTCTCTCTCTGAACACTGTACAATGGCAGGTACTCATATACACGTACATACATTTACCCAGAAATAAGAACCTAGACAGCCACGAGACGCTCACAGCGATTTGGCACATTCGGTCGTCCATTTTGTTTTCTTGATGCGATCTGGGCCGTCGGATCAAGCCACTGGAGGACTTCGGCCGTTGGATCGAACTGGAGACCCTGTAGCAATGAATAGTTAGCTCCCGCGGTAAAAGATCTTGTGCCACTACGCGTGAATTTGTGCCGCGCCGAGGGTATTTTTGTCTTTTCACGTGTCCGTCCATTGAGTGTTGGTTGCTGGTTGGCCCGTGGTTGGATGAGACGAGGGAGGGCGACTGCTGCCTCTTCGTGCTCCCATTCGCCTCCCACCCCCCTCGCGCATTCATCCTCTCGCCTCCCTCACGCCGCCACCCCTTCCTCCTCACCTCCCTTGTCCCGCCCTCCCAGCCATGTCTCTTCTCTCCATCGCAGGTCGTGAAGCCGCTGCACTCCTAGTTAATTATGCATGTAATTGTTTATTTTGGTGTGTGCAAATGTCATGTATGCACTAACCACCTATGTAATTAGATGTTTAATTTGGTTATGCAATCATGTCCTTATAAGTATATCAGTTTTGTTAAAACATATCTACGATGTGCCATAAGTGCAACTATAAGTTGTTGTTCTGTGGACAGAGCAAATCACATTGCACACGTACCAAATTAGGGAACACGTTGGTGATGATTTCATCAATCGTTGATAATTGTATACCAGCAAGCGTTTGCCCACAACACACACGACTTATTAGCAGCAATCGTCTGTGTTATTATCGGTCACCGCACGCATTTCTAATTACGGACATGTTTGCCGTGTATCTCGCACATCTTGTTAAGTTGAACTGTTTCTGTTGTCTTGGCTGATCGCAAACAGTTCATCCGATTGAACTATATGCCGTCTATCACACACACCTTGATTTAACTGGCCGTTTCTGTTGTTTTCGCTCATCGCAAACACTTTATCCGAGTGAACTGTATGTCGTCTATCGCACACACCTTGATTTGACTGACCGTTTATGTTGCTTTCGCTCATCGCAAACACTTTATCCGAGTGAACTATATGCCGTGTATCGCACACATCTTGATCTGGCCGACCGTTTTTGTTGTGTTGCCTAATCGAAAACAATTCATCCAAGTGAATTGTATACCGGCTATCGCACACACCTTAATATGGTTGACTGTTTCAGTTTTTTGGCTCATCGCAAATAGTTCATATGGACCAACTGTATGCCACGTATCGCACACACAACTCTAATCTGAATAGTGTTTGATGTCTCTGTCATCGCACACAGTCCATCTTATTAGAGACGGTTTATTATAACACCGTTTGCGATTAATGCATCGCTCACAGTTTGGTCAAAGGGTCTCTGATTCATGTGTCTCGATAGCAGCACCCTGCAGTGGTGAATATTCACTACTTTTATATCTCTTAACATGCATGCATGTAAAATCCTACATATATTAGTTCTCTCAACATGCATACATCTCATTTCATCGACCTACTATTTTTAGTTTCTCTGAACATACATAAGAAATATAATATAGTGCAACAAATTTGACATGGGAGAAGTCCGTAAAGAGATATCTAAAGGATTGGAGTATCATCAAAGAAATAGCTATGGATAGGGGTGCGTGGAAGTTTGCTATCCATGTGCCCAAACCATGAGTTGGTTATAAGATCTTATGGATTTCGCCTCTAGCCTACTCCAACTTATTTGGGACTAAAGACTTTGTTGTTGTTGTTGTTGTTGTCGTTGTTACATAAGATTTTGTTACATAAGAAACATAACTTTTATTTCATAAATATTTTACAACTATTAAATAATCAAATACAATAAATCATATGTATTTTTAATTTACATGGTCATATTCAATTTCAAGACAACAAAATCTCATTAAAATAGTATAGTGCAACCAATTTTCGTGTGTCCCACGCGCATGGTATGATCTAGTTTGTACAGTCTGCGCTTCCTAAAGTACTTCTTCCGCAAAGAAATATAAAAGCGTTTATATCACTAAAGACGTTTTTATATTTTTTTACGGAGGGAGTAGTCAAGGTACTAACTAAGATTAATAAAGAAGACTATTGCGGCATAATTCGGAGAGGTGTTATTGGCATTGACACGTAAGTTGAAGAATATTAGACAGCATGGTAACCGCTTCATATCAGTCTCAATTCAGTGGATCACTTTGTGTGATGTACCAGCAGCGTGCTTTACTATGTGATGCTTATATCAATACAAATGTTTAAATCAATATACTCCTTTAGTCTCAAAATAAGCGACTCAACTTTATACTTACATTATACTAGTAAGATGCCTGTGTTATGCCACGGAACCAGATGGAATGAGGTGAGGGGTAAAGTACGGAACCAAAAATAAGACAGAGATTTTTTAGAGAGTAATCACATTAAACAAGAGTCTTTGTTGTTCAATGACACCCCTAACACAATAGGATTTATGTGGAGCCACAAAATTAGTAAGAGTTCGTCCCGTACAAATTAGGAGGCTTTTAATGCAGAGTTGGTATTCAGAAGCATGCCACAAAATTGTAAGATCTGACATCGACATACCCGAGGGTGGGATGATCTTATACGGCTACCGCCACGCATTTTTGTATCTTGAAATACCAATACTTACTCATACACTACCATAATTTGGCCATCAAACATCCATCCATGGTTTTCCACGTGTTTCATAATCCTTTTCTCTCACTAGATGACTTGTTGCGCCAATGGCGCAAAGGCCGAGAGGGAGCCAAATATTGTGAGAATATTAAACACCCAAGTCGAAAACCAAATGTGGCCAACACTACCTCATCCTTTGCTTGGAAGACGCATTTTCTCACCGGATCTAACACAAATACATGATGCTTCAAGAACAAATTTCAGAGCAAATATAAAGCTCACGGGATCTAACATAGATACATGATTCTTCGAGAGCAAATTTCAGAGCAAATATAAAGCATAGAAAGATTTAAGTTGTACTATTGAGACCATACCACCATATCTTCATTTAGTTTCTTTGAAAATCTAAAGGTCTAAGAGGATGGTACATGTGAGAAGCTGTGAATCCAAAACAAAAAACTAAACTAACTCCCAAACAAACATTTCAAGTTTGGAAGCCACAAAGAAGCAGCCCAGATCTCTCGTTGTAGTGCAGGTACATGTCCTTAATCCTGCATCCACAGCCCATAATTTTTCAACACCTAAATCCACGAAATCCAACCGAAGGAAATCATGGCAGAAACATGCACCGTGGCTTACATCTCCGAGAAAGACTTCTTGGCATTCTTGTGCAGGTCGGACATAGCAATCGCTTGAGCCCATATTTCAGTCTTCTTTAATCTCTAACAAATAACAAAATCTTAAGCTTAAGCATCCACACAAACAGAAAATGCAAAACAAATCTCACACAAAACTGTCCCAAGTCAGATACAGGGGAAACCAAGGTGAGATGATCATGTTTCTTATAGGAAACAATAACCATAGGTAAATACATACATTATTGTCCTGTTAGAAGGTACTTAGTTGTACTTCAAGTGGTACTGAGACATGAAACTAAGCCATTGAAATTTTTGAAACAGAATAGATGATAACACCGGTGTAGGCCATGAACAAAAATACAAAGAAGAACATAATCAAGCATAACCCACCTCGACTGAAGCAACGGTTGATCAACAGCAGGAACCTGAACCTCGTGATGCTAGACCATATATCTATGGTTACCCTTTTTATTTCTCTTGCCTAACCTGAAGTAGTTATCTGGACAAAATAGGGAGGCACACTTCAACAAATCAGTTCTTAGTAATTATAGAATGCCCTATATTAAAGGAAGTAAAATCAAGCATGTATGTGCTCTAACTTTCATAACTGCATGTAAACTCGGCAACTAACCATTTGTTGATAGCTTAGGTAAATTACAGGCATTAATCATGCAGCCTGAAGGGTGCATCAAGACTTATCTGAAGTTTGATACAATGTGCTTTCTATGTGAAAGTTGTTCCTTCTAACCTGAATAATTTGTTTGGGGGGATTTCCTTAAAATTTTCCCAAAGGAATATAAAACATTTAGTTTGGCCACCAGGGTTTATATGTTCGACGATGTACAACAACATCTTCCTTGCTTTCCCCGACATTGCCACATGCCACCCTTCAAGATGACAGTAGAGGGATGATTCTTCAACTGAAGATGAAGAAATGAAGGAAAAGCAAAAGTTTACACAAGACATTCGACATACACCATTCATGTATGGAGCCTGGAGGGACCCTCTTCTCCACTTCTCTCGACTCACTACTGGCATTGTTGACTCACACCTTGCATCCGAGCCTGGATATATGGAAGAGCGGAAATGAGCTTGTATACTGGTAAATGGCAGTTGACACCACACATATCGGCCGACCACATGAAACAGCTAGAACAGACTGGCCGGCCATAGCGAATAGGGTAAATAGAATAATGTACATATTGTAAAAGACACCACCAGCATGGATTCTAAGAAATGGATTGGAAGATCTCAGGAAACACAATGTTCCTGGTCTGAGAATCAGTAGTACCATCTTCATTTTCAATCAGGATTTTCAAAGCCTTTTTTGAGGTCACACGCGACACTGCTACATAAAGCTGGCCATGCGTGAACACAGGTGCATTAAAGTATAGACCAACACTGCATAACACAATGTTCAGTACGTTCAGACAACAACTTCTGTCCAAAGGAAGTGGTGAGTGTAACCAAATAATCAGTTTCAGTAGGCTTTCATAAACCTCTCCCCATATGTAATAATAACACTAACCTTAGGTACATCATCGTCGCGAGCTAGATCTTCAGTTGAGGTATATCTTCAGTGACAATAATACAGACACAACGTGCAGGAAAATCCGTGAAGCAACAGAAGAATTACCCAACTGTTTTTACCATAAACATAAAAGGAATCATGGCATTAGTAAGCAAAGGGAAATTAGTGCGTTGCCTAATAAACAGCAAAATAATGTAGCAAACCAAAAAGGGACCTGCCACCAATTGGTAAAAGTTTCTCCGCCTAATTTTGAAAAGCGTATGCAACAGATTTGTAGCTATCCCAAGATGCCTAAAACATATGCAACAGATACGTAGCTATCCCAAGATGAAAGACAACAAAAAATGGCAGAAATACCTGCTTGTTGAACAATAAAAGCACATTTATACCATACTTTATGTGTGGCACATATAATCACCACATAACACAACAACTACTATTAATGCAATTAACAAGCACCAACCATTGGTTCTTTCTAACCAGATCAGGTTAATTGCATGTGAGAATAGCACATCAGTTCTGAAAGTAGGATCTTCTGTGTAAAGAGAAAACACTAAATGAACTAAGGATTCATAAATTGATTGAAGAGAAATAACATTAAAAGAAGCAAGAACTTGTCAATTGATTGAAGGAAAGGCAATCAACTGAAATATAGCAGACATACGAATAAAATGCATTTTGTAGCCTAAATTACAGATATTAATATGCCATCTCCCAAAGAACTATCTGAAGAGGGACAAATAAGCACACCCCTGCTAATATATAATTTAGAAGGTGTAAGTATTATGAAATAATTAATTCCAGTAGGCCTTCATAAACCTCTCCCCACCAAACCGTCCCTCTATGTGTACGGAGTAACTGCCACTTAATACGTGTGTCAACCATGGCTGTAGGCACAATATTCATAATGAGCAGCTACAACTACTACGTGATGCACACATTTCGCCCAAAGCACTAACCCGAACATGTACTGCCGAAAACAGGGGACACACATGTTTGCCCAATCAGCAAACAGAAAGCAAATCACCAGGGTAAACATAAGCAAACAAGAACATGCTACTATTAATGCAATTAACAAGCACCAACCATTGGTTCTTTCTAACCAGATCAAGTTAATTGCATGTGAGAATAGCACATCTGTTCTGAAAGTAGGATCTTCTGTGTAAAGAGAAAACACTAAATGAACTAAGGATTCATAAATTGATTGAAGAGAAATAACATTAAAAGAAGCAAGAACTTGTCAATTGATTAAAGGAAAGGCAATCAACTGAAATATAGCAGACATACGAATAAAATGCATTTTGTAGCCTAAATTACAGATATTAATATGCCATCTCCCCAAGAACTATCTGAAGAAGGACAAATAAGCACACCCCTGCTAATATATAATTTAGAAGGTGTAAGTATTATGAAATAATTAATTCCAGTAGGCCTTCATAAACCTCTCCCCACCAAACCGTCCCTCTATGTGTACGGAGTAACTGCCACTTAATACGTGTGTCAACCATGGCTGTAGGCACAATATTCATAATGAGCAGCTACAACTACTACTTGATGCACACATTTCGCCCAAAGCACTAACCCGAACATGTACTGCCGAAAACAGGGGACACACATGTTTGCCCAATCAGCAAACAGAAAGCAAATCACCAGGGTAAACATAAGCAAACAAGAACATGCTACTATTAATGCAATTAACAAGCACCAACCATTGGTTCTTTCTAACCAGATCAAGTTAATTGCATGTGAGAATAGCACATCTGTTCTGAAAGTAGGATCTTCTGTGTAAAGAGAAAACACTAAATGAACTAAGGATTCATAAATTGATTGAAGAGAAATAACATTAAAAGAAGCAAGAACTTGTCAATTGATTGAAGGAAAAGCAATCAACTGAAATATAGCAGACATACGAATAAAATGCATTTTGTAGCCTAAATTATAGATATTAATATGCCATCTCCCCAAGAACTATCTGAAGAGGGACAAATAAGCACACCCCTGCTAATATATAATTTAGAAGGTGTAAGTATTATGAAATAATTAATTCCAGTAGGCCTTCATAAACCTCTCCCCACCAAACCGTCCCTCTATGTGTACGGAGTAACTGCCACTTAATACGTGTGTCAACCATGGCTGTAGGCACAATATTCATAATGAGCAGCTACAACTACTACTTGATGCACACATTTCGCCCAAAGCACTAACCCGAACATGTACTGCCGAAAACAGGGGACACACATATTTGCCCAAAGCAAATCACCAGGGTAAACATAAGCAAACAAGAACATGCTGCAAGAAGCAATCAAGCGTGGAAATGAGAGCACATCTAACCTTGCTGGCTAACGACACAGACTTGCTGGCTAACAACACAGACGACGAACAACTGAACAGGAAGGGAAACAAGCAAACAAGAACCTTTCAGCTCACAAGCATTTGATTAGAGATTAGCAAGAAAGACCATATCTCAACAACAACAACAACAAAAGAAAGAACAACAATTAGCAAACCCACTTGGCTAAGCAGTGTATCGTAGATAGCCATGAGGCCACTCTGGCCGACGGCAGCGTAGGCCTTCCCATCCAGGTCGAACTGTGGGTTCTGCAGATCAGCGAAACTGCAAGCAAGGAGAATTATCAACACACAAGTGACGATAACCAGAGGCAATGACCGTCAGTAAACTGCTGTGAGAAAAAACTCTTTGCAACCTGCTGTCGATGAGCTTTCGGTACATGAGCCTCTACCTCCCGATGCCGACGGCGCCGGAGGTGACCAGAATCACCTCATACCCCTAGAAATTAAGCTCACCTGAAACAGTTACACATATTTACTGATTAGCAACTGTTAGAATGATTTTTTACAGGGTTAGAAAGCTCCTTGGTCAGAAAATTCAGTTACCTGCTCGCAGAGGGCTCCATGGCCAGTCGACCATTCTACCCGCTGACAACAGCGGTGCTAACCTGGATGCACGAGAAAGTGATTAGATGAATGCGGTGAACAGAACACCGATTTTCTTAGCGAATAAGCAAATTATTTACTTGATTTTTTCTACTTTGCAAGACAACCAAAATTGGCTAACAAGTTGTAAACTAACTTTAGAAATCTCTTGCTGCCTAAACATATGAAGTAATTCCTCCTCGCCTCTTCACCTCCATTTTTTCACTCAGGCACATGTTTGTCAAGAAACCAAAAGGAATCTAACCTAAGGCAGAAAATAGCTTGCAGCCACACAAGCATTTTATCGAGCAGGTCAAGAGCATGGGAAAAAGAAGAGGCTCACCTAGGAACAAACACAGTGAGCAAACGAAGAGCACCCAGATCCTTGCCCAAATCACAAGCAGAAATTACCCTCTTCACAGGGTGGATCACATCACGACCCTGCATCAAGAAGAGAAAGAGAAGTGAGACCAGGAGAGGTGGATGGAATCAGCCACAACCAAAATTAAGCCCTCCCGGAGACCAGAGCCGCTACATGGCCACCGGGATGCCGGATGCGCTCCCAAGTCGACCTGTGCCATGGTCGTCGTCGCGCCATCCATCTCGATCTGAGAAACGCCACCGTGGCGGCAAGAAACCAACGGGAACGGGAGAGCGGCTAGCAAGAGCCCCACCCCTCTCGCCCGTGCGCCTCCCCTCGCTGCACCGCTTGCTGCCGCCCAACCCCCCACCGGCCACGGCGAAGATGGTCCCACCGCCGGGCATGCGCCGGTGCCGGGTCGCCGGCCGCAGCTCCGCCTTGCGCCCGGCCCCGTCCGGACGCCGTCACAAAGACGGCTCGGCTCGTCACCACCACACGCTCCCGCGCCAGATGCAGGATGTCGCACGGGCGGCCATTGAGCGTCGTAGCTAGGCGTCGTCCGAGAGGTAGAGGAAGAGGCATAGAGGAGGCCGGCGGTGAGGCATGAGAGGAGGCGGCGGTGGATGGGGAATCAAAGAGGAGGGAGAGGGGAGTGAAGCGGGGAACATGCACTCATGACCCACCCACCCCGGTACCGAGAACGTGGGGAGAGGAGGACCATCTTTCCTGGAAAGAAATGTCTCTACGACTCTCCCTCACCCAGAACGAGCCACCCATTACATTTACATGTGGGACCAAAAGAGCAGAGGGACACCGAAACAGCTAGGTAGATGAAGAGCGAGTAGAAAAGCAGAATTGCACCCCACGTGACCCATCCCACGCCGCGTCGCACGGTCCCTGGCAGGCAACACAAGCAAGCGCACACCTCCCAAACACCCAAAACGCTGCCATACGGGACCACCCCGAAGCAGGGGCCACCAACACAGCTGGGTATAGACACGGCGGGTAAAAAAGCAGCGACGCACCATCCACCCACCCAAGTCTCGCCTGGTCAGCAGGCACGCGATCCCTAGCCTATCGCTTTGCACGGAAGGAACCAACCAACCAACAACTGGCCACCCAAAAGACCGACAGTTGGGCCCATCATGGCTGAAACAGAGGAGTCGCAGCCGGGTCTAGGCCAGGACGGTAAAAAATATTCATCCCACCCCGCACCCTGCCACCCACGTTCACCGCTAGCGCACGCGCGCGACAGCCGCAGTAGAAGCTGAATTGCTGGCCCCGCGCACAAGAGTGGCCCAGCCGTCATTCGGTCTAACTCAAGCAACCAACGTACAGAAAAACGGACGTCAGGATGTTTGACAGCAAGATTAAAAGGACCAAACAGGTACAGTGCAGGGTAGAATGTGCGCACCGGATTCATCCGAGTCCGCGATGGCGCTAGAATAGCGGGTACTCTAGGAGGCTTTATATGTTAGATGTGTATTGCTTCATTACTGACTGAACTCAGTGTATTACATGCTGATTAAGACAATGTGAACTATGCTTACAACTACAAACTATTTGAGGTGCAAATCAAGCCTTCATTTTGAGCATATTATTAGTTTTCTACTATCTCTAATCTAAAAGGTTATATATGAACCTTTTGTACATATATTCTTGCACCTGTTTTCAGTCACCCGGCAATATCTTTTACATGAACCTTGTACCATAAGTTATAATTGGTACTAGATCATTGACGGTGCGCGTTGCCGCACCCGTGTTTTTGTGCAATAAATATATGGATGCTCACACATGAAACATAATTTTTTTTTCAACATAAGTATCTTATTAGTTAATAATGGAGATAAATATTATATATATTCAGTAAAAGAATGTTCAGATGCACGAAGTGGCTTTGGATGACAACAAAACAATCTACACTTAGTAAATAAATATAACTAATCAGTACTGTCGAGATGGAAAATAAGCAGCGTCACAAATAATCATGCAGCAATCGACATAAATTGTCATCATAGATTGTATACATACTGCATTAACGAAAACTTCACAGACCTCCCAAAGACGCCATGTCTGACATGTCATATAACAGCTAACTGCTTCTCATTAATTATACATGGATTGTTTCATATATATAGTAGGGGAAATGCCTTCAGGCAAAAGCGAGCTTATAACATTTAAATCAGATATTGATGTAGAATAGGTTGTAGAAGCTTTTAATAAGCATTTTCAATACCTTCTAAAGCAAACTCAATCGATTCTTCATATAAACAAAATGTATATCACTAATATTTGGGATAAACTTTGAGGAAAAAATTGTGTATATTATAAGTATTGCTTAATGTAAGCAAACATCTTATACTGCTACCAGAACTAGGCATTGTAAAGATTAGATGAACATACTGTTCAGAAACTACAAAAATAACTTAGAAGTCATCTGAGCAACAACCAAAATGTTCCCGTGGATAGCTAAAAAAATATTATGGAGACAAGAAATTCCTCTGGTACCTATTTAGTTTGTTAGATAACTGAGACTTTCCGCTTGGCATCCAATGGCAATATAGAGACATGCCAGAAATAGTGCAGCAACGCTACAATATTCTGGAGTTGCAGAACAAAGAATAATTTAGTTACCAGTCCCTCTTCACTGTATAATTGCATTGAGCACTCAGAGTTACCAGAAGAAGAATCAGAATGGTGGAAACTTTGATGAAACCTGGGAGATCAATAAATTAACAGTGTGAGCATCATGACCAAATAATCAAATTCAAGATTGACAAACAGAGAACACAAACCAAGAATCAATATCTCCTACCATGAATGCGGTAGTTGCTCTCCGGCCAGTCACGAGTGCAAGCTGGGAGAGGAGAGAACTCAAGGCTCAAGAATAGGAATTTCTGTCCAGTGATGGTTGCCGCATCCCTAGACAGAGCAGGCTGGTCTTGTAGCTTCATTTCATCGTCGTTGGCTGGGAGACCCCACAGAGGCACCGCCCGACGGACTTTTGCTCTTGTGGCAGCCGACAACATTATGCCTGTAGTTGGCCGTAGTGCAATTACGGAATTACCTCATAACTTCCAATTTTTGCAACATAAGAAATGAGAAATGAAGATATGAAAATTAATTAAATTTATAAGTATGCCATTTTACTTCAAATGGATAATTTAATAGATAATACCAAAAACATATACATACACACATACGCCCAAGAATTAGAAAGATTCAGAACAGGGTCAAGAAACACATCAATGAAGTTGAATAAAATAGTTCAGCATAAATCCATCATCAAACCAGTCGTAGAAAGCACACCACGAGTACGCAACGAGGACCAAGCTAAGACATCCACTGAACCGACAGAAATATAGGACCAATAGAACTAATGGCAGAGTGTAATACATATGCTAATCAAAACTAACTATTACATGACTCGATCCATGCATGAACTTCTAACCAACAAGATTCTCGAGGAAGCTTCCCTGATTGCTAATTTCCTAGTACCTGCTCCGCCTTGCTGTGGATGTCGCCCTAGTCATCGACCGTTGCTCACTGCAGAAAAAAGGTTGGAGCGATGGTTGAGAGAGATAATCGCTAGCACGACAACAAAATATCAATTCCTAGCTCCTTCCAGGACATTCGAGAGGCTGACAAGTAGAGAGAGAAAAGGAGTGTCGACCTGCCCTATCCTAGTGGGGGGATTGGATGATTTGCCCCACTTTACAAGGGGTTGGATGATTTGCCCTTTGATTGTCTCAATGACAGTGGCCCCGGGCCCCACCTGGTAGCCTCTCAGCGGGGGGGGGGGGGGGGGGGCAAATTATCCAATGGAGAAGTAAAGTGGGGCAAAAGATCCAATTTCTCTATCCTAGTGCCGGCGTCTAGTTGCCGATCCGCATCATCTTGGCCATCGCCGCCCAGCATCGCCAACTCGTCCTTATGGACGAGGTGAGATCTCCATTCTTTGATAAATTTGGGTTGCAAATTTCATTAGCACATGACAAATCATAGTAGCGTCAATGCCCATTTTCTTATTTGGTTTTGCAGGTTCACGTTGTCCCTGCCCATATGTTCAGAAAGGTCATTAACATTACCAAATCTTGGATATAGAGGGGTGGGGTGCTGCAGAGATTAACCTGCACGTTGGCTTCCAGTCTTCCACGCGCAGTCGGTTGGCATCCTCCCCTGTGTCGTTCACCTCACCTCCTCGAGGTTTCTCTTGTGGTCGCCTTCGGCCTCGACAACCTATGAGGGCGCCTCTTCCTGCGATGGGGCGGCGGCGGCAGGCCCGGATACATCGTCTTCCTGCACGGCAGCGACGCACATGCTCAGCCTCTCCTCTTCTTCTTCTTCGATTTGACCATCTCTGAGACCAAATCGAGTAAGCTATTCGTAGAAAACAGGGGATGCACAGAAGGAGGAGAGGTACACAGACCTGTTACCTGTGGATGATGGAGGAAGTGACTCCGGCCGCCGCCGCCGCCATCCCCATGATCCTTCTTTCGTGCGAGATTCGGAGATCTAGAAGGGCAGCGATCTCAGCGGATACACTTCGCATGTGCTTGGCAATCCGTTTGGCCCGCCGTTGCCATCGCTAGCACTCTCTCTCTCTCTCTCTCTCTCCCTCTCTCTCTCTCTCTTGGTGACGACGGCAGTGGCGGCGCATCTGAGGGATCCAGGGTGTGGAGTCGAGGTGCATGCGGGAAGGTGAGGGAAGTGGCTGCCTGGGTGGGGCTACGAATACACGGAGCAGAATTTTTTTTTCAGGAGGCGGAGCAGAATCACATTCATTCATTCTTCATCCAATGTTCGAGAATATCAGTGAACCAGATGCTTTGGATTCGGCCACGGGAAGAGTTGCCCCAGGACAGATCGAACCGGCCCAGTAAAAGCCCACGCGAGAGGAAAAAGTGCCATCGACGGCCAGGGATGGCTGAGAGGCGCAATCCAACGGCCTAAATTTGTGGGCGCGTGAGAGGGCCGGAAAGGATGCGGTTATATTGTCCTTAAATTAAATAAATTATTGCAATTTCTTTCCCTAGAATAAATAGAGTTTCAAGGTGAATGAATATCTCATATCTTAAATAAATAATTTTTAGCTTGGTTGTTGTATTATATCCCTCAAGAAAGGTACAAACAATACTTGTCATCATGTGTAGAATCTATAACAGTAGAAAAATGTTTAAGGCTACTGAAATTTGTTAATCAACAATCTAAGCCATCTAAGAGACGCATGTCGATGTAGTGCTAGTAATGATATTTCACAACAAACATTCTAGAAATATGAATATGGGCCATAAAAGTTTCTAACGACTAAGAGAATACAATAGATACAATGCCTAAGTCTCATGATTGTAGCATGTCGGTCCTTGGGCCGATGGGCCCGGGCAGAGTACCCTCTGGCGAGGTACTCCGTTGTTCATGTTCGTGACGGCGGCGGTGAATTACGGTGGTCACCGAAATGTCTTCGTCAGGATTTCTCCCTCTAGATCCGATGGTTGACTTCAGTAGTGAGATGCAAACTATGGACGATGACTTGACGCAGAGGAATGGTTGTGCAGCCTCGGCGGCAATCGCATGCAATTGCTGGGATCACAGATAAGTGGTGGAGACAACACATGAGTGGTGTCGATGGTGTCGGTACTCCAGTACTTGGTCTCGAGCTCCCGGTTGAAAGCCTAGGTCATACCCGAGTTGGTTATACCTGGCAATGACGAAGTTTTTACATTGGTACCTTGTTGAAGGTATTACTCGGATATGCTCGGACTGTTTTTTCAAGGTGAAAACCTAGATTCTAGACGAATCCGGTGACGGTGGCGCTTGAGCGTCGCTCATTTTATGAAGGCGTTGTTGTTGAACAACCTCATCGTCCATGAGATGGTTGGTGCAAATAAGGTCATTGTTGTAGTTTGCCGATCGCGGATCTGATCGTTTTCTCTCTGTCTCGCCTACACATAGCTTTGGTCTTGTATGACTTTGCTATTTTATGGCGTGTTTTTGTGTGCGTGTGTTGGTATTAGTTGTGTGCATCCTAACTATGCAGAAGCCGTGTGTGTCCTCATTGTGTTTTGTATCCTTATCATGCTTCATTTTGAGCCAATAAAATCCACCCTTTGTCGAAAAAATGTACAATTTTGAAATTTCAGCAAGAGGTATATGCGAATCTAATATATGAAAGTGGCCTAGCATGTGTATCCTCCGAACTCTGATAAGACATGCAAAAAGAACAATTCATGTTGTAGTATCACCCTCTATACACATAAATATTGTAATCAGATTGCGCAACCAATTTTTATTAGTGAAAAATTAGTAATCTACCTGGTGCAAAGCCAACCATTTAGCTCAAAGTTTTTACACATTTAAATGATTTATATAGACACAATAAGTAATCATAGCCACATGGCGTTCTCTGAACATTTTAAAATTTCCACCCTTTCGTTTGATGATGAATGAAGTGGACTTCACATATATGATTTAAGTTTTCAAGTTGACTGTTAATTCATCAGGCTCGGTAATAGTACAATCAGGGGTGAATGGCCGACCACTATTTTTCAGCACATGAGTATACTAATCGTTTGAATTAGGCACTCACAAATATATACTTATCATGTTCACGAAGATTAACTGAACTTCCAAGAACAAATCAAAATCTTGGAGACCTAAAGGAAGCAGGAAGAACTCATGAGTTCCATGCAGTAGCCCAAAACATCTAGGAATTCCGAACACTGCGGAAGAAAATTAGAATCCAATATTCTTGTCTCTACATGGCCCTTGTGAAGTTCATTAAGCCATTGTTGTTGTAATCTTCAGTTCAGAGTTTCAGTAGGGTTTTAGGTGTCAAAAAGTTTCAGTTTCGACAGTAGCTAGTTTTCTTCAGTTTCGTCAGTTAATAACCGAGCTGCGCCCTGACCCGATCGTGGGATGGCACGACTAAAAGGTCATGGCGCCATGACGGGTGACGAGTGGGAAGTGTTGGGATGGCGGCACTCGCGACCCGATCGTGCCCCGTTTTTCTCATTTCGGTTATGTTGCGGTATTTTCACGACAGATGTCCACATAGGACTTAGGCGCGAGGCCGTCACGTCGAGTGGTAGATCGAAGGGGTTAAGTGGACACGAAAGACACGAGGATTTATCCAGGTTCGTCCCCTCTTGCAGAGGTAGAAGCCTACGTCCTACTTTGGGTGTATCGATTATGATCTCGATGCAAGAGGTGCGCTTGGCCAACCCTAAACCTCGAGAGATCGTAGGTTTTTCTGTCTAACCCGGGGCTCCCCTTTATATATAAGTTGAGGCCCAAGGCATATATGAGAGTCCAAGCCGGAACAAGTCTACGTCTTGTCCCTTAAGTAAAGGAAACTCATATGACGGTTTACAAGCGGGCCCAAGCCAGTGCACCTTGAGCCGGCCCATCAAAGGGCGGCCCATTGATACGTCCATTTTGCATCATGCTTTTATATCGTTATTTATTGCATTATGCGTTGTTATTACAAGTTATATCACAATACTTATGCCTATTCTTTCTTATTTTATAAGGTTTACATGAAGAGGGAGAATGCCGTCAGTTGGAATTCTGGACTGGAAAAGGAGCAAATATTAGAGACCTGTTGAAAGTGCAACTATCCCCGGGTGGTTTTGGTAATGATTAACAACATATAGCTCATTGAACTAATGCTATTTCAAGATAAATATTTCAAGAAAGTTTATTGATTGGCATGGCATGGATTAGGATGTGGACCCCTCAAAATGCTAAGGACAAAGGATTGGCTCAAGCTCTAAAGTTCAAGACTCTACATTTTCAATTTCAGTGATCCAAGATCACATTGAGTCCATAGGAAAGCCAATACTATTAAAAGGGGATGAGGTGTTGCTTAATGGCTTGCTTGCTCAAAATGCTTAGTGATATGCTCCAAAAACCCTCAACCACTTTCTCATATCCACATTTGTTCCAAACCAAAAGTCAAACTTGGCCCCACCGATTTGATCTATCCGGCGCCATCGAGTTCAGTTAACATAGCCACTGCCAGAAACCCCAGTCACTTCGGTCTAACCGATAGGGATCTCGGTCTCACTGAGATAGGATTGCAAACTCCCTGTGTCCCTTCGTAACGTTTCGGTCTAACCAGATGAGCGATCGGACCCACCGAGTTTGCATCCTTTTTCCTTTTTCGTAACGCTTCGGTCCCACCAAAACGAGCGAATCGGTCTCACCGAGTTTGCCTGACCAACTCCCTGGTTTGCTTATTACCAAAGTCGGTCCAACCGAGTTTGTGTAATCGGTCAAACCGAGATTACGTTATGCCCTAACCGTAATGATATCGCTCCACCGGGTTGACATGTCGGTCCCACCGAAATGCCTAACAGTCACATTATGAACTAAATCGGACCGACCAAGTTTTCTGATTCGGTCCCACCAAGTTTGGTAAATTGTGTGTAACAGTTGGATTTTGTGTGGAGGCTATATATATCCCTCCACCCTCTCATCATTCGTGAGGGAAGCCATCAGAACGTGCCTACACTTCCAGCATTCATTTTCTGAGAGAGAACCACCTACTCATGTGTTGAGACCAAGATTGAAAGTGCGTTATATCGACTAGAGGGGGGTGAATAGGCGATTTTTATGAAATTCTTCACTGAGGAATTTGCTGGTGAGGAAATTCCTAAATGAAGAACTACTAGCAGCGGAATAAGTACTCAGAAGTAAACATAACAGAATACAAGCATAGTCATCATGGCGAGATGAAGACAAACACAGAGTACAGAAAACGTAAACACGGGATAACACAAGAAAGAAGACGGACAGACTGAAGAAATTGATCTGAGGAAATTGAGAAAGACTTCAGTCAAAGTCTTCAAACAGATATGAATAGGCACACAACAACAGACATGAGGAAATGAAAGAGTTGAGGAAATAGAACCAGTAGGCTTGGTGAAGACAATGATTTGGTAGACCAGTTCCAACTGCTGTCTCAGTTGTACATCTGGTTGGAGCGGCTGAGTATTTAAACTCGAGGACACCCAGTCCTGAACACACAGTCCTCACCGTATTCTCTTTGAGCTAAGGTCACACAGACCTCGCCCAGTCACTCGTGGTAAGTCTTCAGGTGACTTCCGAACCTTCACAAACTCGGTCACTCGGCGATCCACAATTCCTCTTGGATGCTCTAGACCTTGACGCCTAACCGTCTGGAAGAAGCACATTCTTCAAAGGTAACAAGCGTCGGATCCATGCATGATCAATCTCTTCAGTGATGCTCAATCACTTTGGGTTGTAGGTGTGTTGGGTTTGGGTTTTCCTCACTTGATGATTTTCGCTCAAAGTCCTCGGAGGATGGGATGCTCTCAATTGACAAGTATCAGTTTCTCTCGGAGCAGCCAACCAGCTAGTGGTTGAAGGGGGCGCCTATTTATAGCCTAGGGAGCAGCCCGACATGATAAGACATAAATGCCCTTGTCTGTTATGACCGTTAGGTGGGTAGATATTTTGGAACCGCTGGCGCATAGCATAGCAACGGTCGGAATTTTGACTATCAAAATCCTTAGGGCTATCATGTTCCTCACTGTGTAGGCAATTCACACTGGTGAATTCCTAACTCCTCAGTCAGAACAAATTCCTCAGAGACCAGAAGAACTCCGTCTCTATCACTGAAGAATATGACTGAACTATATGAGATTTCCAGTGGCTTCACTCGAAGGGATTGGTAGGTGTAGGATTTTGAGTTGAGCATCACATGGAAAATTTTCCTTAGTATTTCCTCGACCCCCTTTAACAGTACGGCGTTTCCTATGACTCAAGAAAGAAAAAATAAAAATACGAAAACAAAAGTCTTCACGCTTCATGTTCCTCGAATGAATACCAAGTCTTCAAGGTCACACCAATTTCTTCACTTTCAAAGTCTTCAGAAAGTCTTCGGATATCCAAAGTCCTCAGACGAAGAACTTCATTTTTAGGGGTCGACTTTCTCTGTAAATATCAAACTCCTCATAGACTTATAGACCTGTGTACACTCACAAACGCATCAGTCCCTTAACCTATAAGTCTTCAATACACCAAAATCACTAAGGGGCACTAGATGCACTTACAATCTCCCCCTTTTTGGTGATTGATGACAATATAGGTTAAGTTTTCAACGGGGATAAACACGTGAAGTGTAAATACTGATATTGAGGAATTTGATTGCAAGATATAGAAGAACTCCCCCTGAAGATGTGCATAGTGAGGAATTTGCTTTTGAAGCAATGCACACTTGAAGAGTATAATCATGGAGATCTCCCTCTATATCTTGTATTCATACACGCATTTGATATATAGTATGAAGAATTTGAAATGCATGATGAAATATGGTGACTGATGTAATTCAGCAAGCGTGCATTAACATTAATGAGGAATAAGCATGCAGAAGACCACAACAAAAGTATCAGGTCACCATAGAGTTTAAGATTACAACTCGATCCAGCAAAGTCATCAAAAGAACGAGAGTTGTAACTTAGCAAAAAAACGCCCATATAAGATAGACCCGCTTCAAGACTAACTCAAATTTCTCCCCCTTTGTCATCGAATGACCAAAAGGGTTGAAACTGAGGACTAACGCCCCTGAAGAATATCATGAAGATGGAGGAGCGCCAGCGTTGTCAGGATCTTGAGTCGATGTAGGGCCTGCTGCAGTGTCGTCCAAGTCTTCATGCTCGTCTGTGGCGCATGATGAAGAATATGAGTTGGCCACCAAGGGAGGAACCTTGACCCTCTTGAATTTATTCGGAGGAGGAGCAGACCAGTCAAAGTCTTCCTTGAAGCCCATTTGCTTCAGATCTTCTTCACCATATAGATGTGACAGAATAGCCCAGGTGCAATCAAACACCTCATGGAGGTAGTAGTGGTTTTTCTTCACTGCATTATGTGTGGAAGTAATGTTGTGAAGAATAGAGCCAAACTGACGCTTAACCCACTTGTGGTTGCGATCCACCTTCTGGTGAAGACTTATCAGCAGTTCACGATCAGTCAACACACAAGGAGCAGTAGCTTGAGGACTTGTCTTGGTAGCATTGGCAATAGTATCATGAGTGGCAGAGTCATCATTGGTGGAGTAAGATGTAGCTTTGCGGAACTGACCATACAATGGACGAATGCCTTCATCGATCACGGCAGGTGACTTGCCCTTCTCATCAGATGAGGAAATTGTCCACTTGAGGACTTCAATGGGGGGGCAAGTAGCTGAGGTGATTCTGAAAATCAGCCTTGTAGTTGAGTGAAGACCTTGTTCTGAGGAATCTCATGATCCATGGTGCATAAGGCTTCAACTCAAATGGAGAAAGTGCAATATTTGCGAGAGTCCTCATGAAGAAATCATGATAATTGATGGGGATGCCATGAATGATGTTGAAAAGCATATTCTTCATCATTTCGATAATTTCTTCATCGGATGAGTGCCTTTGATGGGACTCATGGTCTTCGTCAAAATGCGGTAGATTGTCCTTGGCACATAGAGCAATTCATTCACGAGGAATTTGGTCCTTGGGGCTTGTCCTGGCTTCAGCGGCTTCATGAGCACTTGCATATAGTATCAGTGAGTTCAGGCTCATCATACAGACAACGAGCACCGTCAAGTGGAGGACTGATTGGTAGGGCACGAAGCAATTCAGTGGCTGGTGCCTTGTAATGAGTGTTTTCAGTCATCCAGTCCAACACCCATGAGTTGACGTCAGCAACATCGCCTGTGATATGCAAGGTTGTGTAGAACTGAAGAATAAGTTCTTCATTCCAATCAACAATGTCAGAGCAGAAATTGAGCAAGCCAGCGTCATGAATCATGCTGAGGACTTGAGAGAAGCACGACATGGATTCCATGTCCACATGAGGAATATGCTCATGATCGAAGACTTTGTCCTTGTTGTACAACACTGAGGAATAGAAGTTTGCCTGGCTGGCAGTCCAGAAACGCTTCCTTCTAAGACGAGCATTGTCATAGGGGTTGAAGTCAGTGAAGAACACATGCTCGCCGAAGAAATCATCAGCCTTGAATTTTTGCTTCTTAGAGAAAGGATCCTTTGGCTTGGGCCGAGGAGTGTCAGTCAATTGCAGCACCACTTCAGGAATCGCAATCTCAGGTTCCTCAGGCTGAGGAATTTCAGGCTCTTCTTCAGCTTCAGCCTGGGTCATCAATTCTTCATTGACAATTTCTTCAGCACTAGTGGCTGGAATTTCTTCATGAACACTCGGGGTTGCATGAGGTTCTTCAGATCCCATTTGCACTTCAGTGGTAGCAGGGGACTGAGGAATAGCTTGAAGGGGAGTGAACATTGGAGAGTTGGGATGTTGACTGTCCCAAAATTCATCATTGAGCACAGGAGTGGTACAACCAATGTCCACATCCTCCTATTCAATTTCTTCAACACCTGCCTCTTCAGCAGTAAACTAAGGCAAGGTGAGGAAATGATTGGGGTTGAAGGGATCTTATCCACTTCAATTTCTTCGTCCAACTGCTTTGAAGAAGCAGCAGAAGGAGTTTCTTCATCAGATTCATCAGGAATCACATAATCTTCACCAAAAGGAACAAGGTCCTTTGATGGCATTGATGAAACTGGAACAGCAACAATTGGATTATCAATCTAACTTATCAGAGTCTTCATCTTCTTTGGAGCTGAAAAATTTGAAGAAGTTGATGCCTTCCTTTTCTTCACTGCTACACGTTCTGCAGCCTTGGTCTTCTTCGCATCTGATGCAGACGGAAGGATTGGAGTTGGTGTAGGTGTTGGGTTTCGTAGTAATTTCAAAAATTTCCTACGCACACGCAAGATCATGTGATGCATAGCAACGAGGGGAGAGTGTTGTCTACATACCCAACGCAGACCGACTGCGGAAGCGATGACACGACGTAGAGGAAGTAGTCGTACGTCTTCACGATCCAACCGATCAAGCATCGAAACTACGACACCTCCGAGTTCGAGCACACGTTCAGCCCGATGACGATCCCCGGACTCCGATCCAGCAAAGTGTCGGGGAAGAGTTCCGTCAGCACGACGGCGTAGTGACGATCTTGATGTACTACAGCAGCAGGGCTTCGCCTAAACTCCGCTACAGTATTATCGAGGTCTATGGTGGCAGGGGGCACCGCACACGGCTAAGGAATAGATCACGTGGATCAACTTGTGTGTCCATGGGGTGCCCCTTGCCTCAGTATATAAAGGATGGAGGAGGAGGAGGCCGGCCAAGGCAGAGGTGCGGCCAGGGTGGGGAGTCCTACTAGGACTCCAAGTCCTAGTAGGAGTCCACCAAGAGGGGAGGAAGGGAGAAGGAATAGGAGGAGAAGGAGAGGTGGCCGGCCCCCTTTTCCCTAGTCCAATTCGGACTAGAGGGGAGGGGGGGCGCAGCCTATTTCTCCTCTTCCCACTAAAGCCCATCAAGGCCCAATACTCTTCCCCGTATTCCCGTAACTCCCCGGTACTCCCGAAAATACCCGAATCACTCGGAACATTTCCGAACTCCGAATATAGTCATCCAATATATCGATCTTTACGTCTCGACCATTTCGAGACTCCTCGTCATGTTCCCGATCTCATCCGGGACTCCGAACTCCTTCGGTACATCAAAACTCATAAACTCATAATATAACTGTCATCGAAACCTTAAGCGTGCGGACCCTACGGGTTCGAGAACAATGTAGACATGACCAAGACACGTTTCCGGTCAATAACCAATAGCGGGACCTGGATGCCCATATTGGCTCCTACATATTCTACGAAGATCTTTATCGGTCAGACCGCATAACGACATACGTTGTTCCCTTTGTCATCGGTATGTTACTTGCCCGAGATTTAATCGTCGGTATCCAATACCTAGTTCAATCTCGTTACCGGCAAGTCTCTTTACTCGTTCCGTAATACATCATCTCACAACTAACATATTAGTTGCAGTGCTTGCAAGGCTTATGTGATGTGCATTACCGAGAGGGCCCAGAGATACCTCTCCGACAATCGGAGTGACAAATCCTAATCTCGAAATACGCCAACCCAACATCTACCTTTGGAGACACCTGTAATGCTCCTTTATAATCACCCAGTTACGTTGTGACGTTTGGTAGCACCCAAAGTGTTCCTCCGGCAAACGGGAGTTGCATAATCTCATAGTCATAGGAACATGTATAAGTCATGAAGAAAGCAATAGCAACATACTAAACGATCAGGTGCTAAGCTAATGGAATGGGTCATGTCAATCAGATCATTCAACTAATGATGTGACCTCGTTAATCAAATAACAACTCATTGTTCATGGTCAGGAAACATAACCATCTTTGATTAACGAGCTAGTCAAGTAGAGGCATACTAGTGACACTCTGTTTGTCTATGTATTCACACATGTATTATGTTTCCGGTTAATACAATTCTAGCATGAATAATAAACATTTATCATGATATAAGGAAATAAATAATAACTTTATTATTGCCTCTAGGGCATATTTCCTTCAGTAGGCGCAGGAGGTGCAGAGGACATTGGTTCATTTTCCTCAGGCGCAACTGATGCAGTTGCCTTGACTTGTTCACTTTCTTCAGGCGCACCACTAGTGGATGCCCTGGCAATATCTTCAGCGGCTGGAATGGAGTCATCAGCCCTGGCACTCTCATTTTCTTCAGCAGCCTGATTTTCATCAGCGGTGCTGCCATTTTCTTCAGTAGGCTGAGCATATACCCCAGCCTGAGTAACTTCAACGTGCACAGGTGGAGCAGCACTTGAAGTGAATTTCTTCGCCAGATTGACGAAACGCACCTTGGCGCCCTTCCAATCAGCATAATAGCGATCAAATTCATCGCTTAGTTGTTTGATTTCCACTTGCAAGGCAAGGAGCTGATCAGGAGTGAGAGTGAGGACATGGCTTTGACCAGGAGTGAGGTTCATCTCTGGCAAAGGCGTGTTAGGGTCCTTGTGCCATAAGTCAATGTAGTCGAGGATCAGCTTGGGATCCAACATCAGTGGCACATTGCTTCCTTTGGCTCTAGCGGCCCTGGCTTGCCTGCTTCTGATGATTTCGGCAAGTTCTTCATCATCAGCCTCATCATCATCAGAAGGTACATGGAAGGCGACCTGCTTCTTATGAGGACTTGGGCGAGTGCCTTGTCCAGCAGTGGCCTTTTTCTTCAGCGGAGAGGGACCAGCTGAGGAATTTCAAGCAGCAAAGGAGCTTGCAGATGCTCCCGAGGCAATAGAGAAGCCTTGAGTCCTTTGGCACATGGCGAGATGCACAGGTGCCGAGGATTTTGTCGGAGCAGCTGAAGACTTTGACGGAGGAGCTGAGGACTTTGACGGAGTAATCTGAGGAATTTGCCATGAGGGCCTTGAGGAGTCTGGCCTTGATGGTACATCAGAGGAGCTTGGCCGTGAGGGCATTGAAGGTGAAGCATTGGACATGTGTGCAAGCTTCTTGTGCATAGCCTTTTTTGGGCTGACTGGCAGAGGCCTCAGCAGAGGCAGCAGCAGCAGCATAATCAGTGTTGAACTTCCTCACTGCTTCCTTTGCTTGCTTAGCCAGTTTGGCTTGGTGCTTTGCCCATTCATCAGGATAATCCTCACCGCACTTGAGGCTAGTGGGATCCACCAACTGGCCTGGTGCCAATGGAGGTCTTGGGCATGGAGGGTTGAGTGCGAATTTCTTCATGTACTTAGGAGTTACATACCTGTACTCCCTCCATTCCCGTGCCCATCTCCTTTCAATCCTCTGTATGCGCACCTTGCGCTGATTTTTGTTCTCCTTACCAAACTTGGCTCCATCAGGTGTGCAATAGCCTGCGTAAATGTCCTCGGGGATCTCAAAAGCAGTCATGACCTCAGGCTTCTTTCCTCCCTTCTGTGGCTTCTTACCATCTGCCATTTTCTTCAGTTGAGGAATTTGAACAATCGAATTCTCTTAAGAAGTATGCATCTTTTCTTCGAGGAACGCTGCAAATGAGTTAAGTTGATGAGAACCTAGTGATTCAGCAGCGGACATTTGTACCTGTGAACATAGTGTAGTTGCGAGGAATTTGGAGAGGTCATATGCGTTCTCAGAGGTTTTTTTTAAAAAGAACAAGCTTGAGGAGTTTGACCAGTTGAGTCTTGAGGAATTTCACTAAGCGTTCTTTGTCTTAGGTTCCAGAGTTGTATAGATTGAAAATCCACACAATTGAGGAATCTTGAAGAAAAATCATAGCTTAGAGAAATGAATCAAGAACAAATGACATGTGAGGTGTTTATGTGTGTGAAGAATTGAAGAATAAACACCTTTGAAGATTTTCAGGAAAACTTGAGAATCAAAGCGAGCAGTTAAAAGTAACTTTTAATTACCCGAAGTGAAGAACACGACGAACTGGGAAGAACAGATGTGAAGTTCACCAGTTCAGATCTTCCACGCCCTAACTTGGCGGAGGAAGACGACTACGGCGGTGGTGGAGTGAAGATTTCCGCGGCCGGTGCGAGTACGACGGCGATGAGGTCGAGGCAGTGAAGCTCTTCCTCACCGGCGACGATGGAGTAGCGGCGGCGCTAGGGTTTGAGAAGCTCGAGCGGGAGAGAGAGGTCGAGCGGAGTAAAGGAAGTGAGGAAGGGGTGATGGGGTATTTATAGTCGCAGTGAAAAACTGTTCACCCGAAGATTTAGGACGAACATGCCCCTGACCCTTCTCATTCACATGACATGTGTCACCCACATACTGTGAGGTGGCGATCGTGTAGGATCGTGGGTGAATAGATAAATATATCGTGGGATGCGGAACGGTTTGAGCTGCAAAGCCGAAAATTCAGATAAGATAAGTTTTAAAGTTCCGTTCGCAATTTCTTCAGCTATCAAGGACACAGTGAAGAATTTAAACGAGTTCCAAATAGAACGGATATGAGGAATTTGTGAATAGACTGGGTTGAGTTTAGCATAGAGGGGGAAGGGTCCGATCACATTCACTTAGCAGAAGAAATCATCTTGAAGAAATAACAATAATTGAATGCTGTAGAGGACTTAAAACTCATATTTATATACTCGAATGAAGAACAACACCGGGAAGAGTGAAGACAATGCAAAGTTGAAGAATTTGAAAAACTGAGGAATTTCAAAAACGAAGAAAAACTCAAATTGAAGATTTTCAACTTTGGTTGGTGGCGTAACCCACCGTATAAGAAAGCTGATTTCAGACACCGCGTACAATTGTCGTAGGGCTCTGAGAATCAATTTCTTCATTAATTTCTTCACACTTAGAGGGTTAGTCTTCATTGATTGAAGAAAAACGTTAATTCGTGTGTTGCGCATCTAAGTCATCAAGTCAGCATAAGTGTTAGGATGTGTGTCCATTTCAGAGAACATTCGAAGATTCTAGGATATTTAGCTCACACCGCAACTTGCTAAATCTCTTCTCATCCAAGGGCTTTGTGAAGATATCGACCAATTGATCTTCAGTGCTGACGTGGTCGATGGAGATGTCGCCCTTCAACACATGATCACGAAGAAAATGATGACGAATTTGGATGTGCTTGGTCTTCGAGTGCTGAACTGGGTTATGAGCAATCTTGATGGCACTCTCATTGTCACAGTAGAGAGGCACATTCTTCACGTTGACGCCATAGTCCTTGAGTGTTTGCTTCATCCATAGTAGTTGAGCACATCACGATCCAGCAGCAATGTACTCAGCTTCTGTAGTGGAGAGAGATACGCAGTTCTATTTCTTCGAGGACCAACAGACCAAAGATCGTCCGAGGAAATGAAATGTACCAGATGTTGACTTGCGGTCCACGCGATCACCAGCATAGTCAGAGTCTGAATATCCAATGAGATCAAAAGTGGAGCCCTTGGGATACCATAATCCAAGTGTTGGTGTGTGAGCTAAGTATCGAAGAATATGCTTCACAGCCTTATGGTGTGATTCCTTCGGTGTAGCTTGAAATCGGGCACACATGCAAACACTAAGCATAATATCCGGCCTAGATGCACATAGGTACAATAAAGAGCCAATCATGGAGCGGTATACCTTTTGATCGAAGTCTTTACCATTTTCATCAGTGCATAGATGGCCATTTGTGGGCCTTGGAATTTTGACCCCCTTGCAATCTTGCATGCCGAATTTCCTCAATACGTCCTTGAGGTATTTCTCCTAAGATATGAATATTCCATTGCGCTGTTGACGAATTTGAAGACCTAAGAAGAATTTCAACTCTCCCATCATAGACATTTGATATTCTTCACTCATCATATAGGCAAATTCATCACTATATCGTTGGTCAGTACAGCCGAAAATGATATCATCAACATATATTTGGCACACAAATAATTCACCATCATAAGACTTAGTGAAAAGAGTTGGGTCGAGTGAACCGGGTTTGAAGCCATTCTTCACGAAGAATTCCTTCAAGGTATCATACCACGCCCGAGGGGCTTGCTTGAGGCCATACAGGGCCTTGTTGAGCTTGAAGACTTTATCAGGATTCTTTGGATCTTCAAAACCTGGGGGTTGAGCAACATATACTTCTTCCTCAATCTTACAATTGAGAAATGCACTTTTCACATCCATTTGTTGTAACATAATATCATGATGGTTAGCATAAGCAAGTAATATGCGAATAGCCTCAAGTCTAGCAACTGGTGCAAAAGTTTCATCGAAGTCAATTCCTTCAACCTGTGTGTAGCCTTGAGCTACAAGCCATGCTTTATTACTCACCACAAGGCCATTTTCATCTTGCTTGTTGCGGTAGATCCACTTTGTGCCAATAATGTTGTGCTTGCGAGGATATGGACGTTTGACCAGTTCCGAGACGTTGTTGAGCTCGAACTGATGTAATTCTTCTTGCATAGCTTGAATCCACTCAGGCTCCAGAAATGCTTTTATCTACCTTAGTGGGCTCTGTGATAGATACAAATGCAAAGTGCCCACAAAAGTTAGATAAATATGAAGCTTTTGAGCGTGTGAGAGGACCTGGTGCTTCAATGTCATCGATGATCTTCTCAATTTGCACTTCATTTGCTATATGAGGATGAGCGGGTTGTCTTCGAGGAATTTGATCCGCATTTTCTTCAGGAGCATTTTCCTCAGCACCATTTTCTTCAGGTGCGCCAGCTCGACGTTCATCACGTTCTAGAATGAATTCTTCAGCAGATTCTTCAGTAGGAATGACATCCTCAGTGGCTTTGAAATTGATAGAATCCTCAGGTGCTGGTTCATCTATCACAGAAGGTAGGTGCTCTCTTTGCGAGCCATTAGTTTCATCGAACCGCACATCTACAGTTTCAACAACCTTGTGAAGAACGTTGTTGAAGACTCTGTAGGTGCGCGAGTCCTTCCCGTAACCAAGCATGAAACCCTCATGTGCTTTCGGTGCAAACTTAGAATTGTGATGTGGATCTCTAATCCAACATTTAGCACCGAAGACTTTGAAGTAACTTACATTGGGTTTCTTGTCAGTGAGGAGTTCATAGGTAGTCTTCTTGAAGAATTTGTGAAGATATACTCTGTTGATGATGTGGCAAGCAGTATCAATTGCATCAACCCAGAACCGACGAGGTATCTTGTATTCATCAAGCATAGTGCGGGACATTTCAGCGAGGGTTCTGTTTTTGCGCTCCACGACGCCATTCTGTTGAGGAGTATAAGGAGCAGATAACTCATGAGTAATACAAAGTTCATCAAGATAGTCATCAAGACCGGAATTCTTGAACTCAGTTCCATTGTCACTCCTAATGTGCTTGATCTTCACACCAAAGTTGAAGCCCTCGAGGAAAATCGTTTGAAGACTTCCTGCACTTCATGTTTGTAAGTAACAATGTGTACCCATGTGTGACGAGAATAATCATCAACAATAATAAAGCCATATAGAGATGCATCATTTGTCACAGCAGAATAATGATTAGGACCAAAAAGATCCATGTGAAGCAATTCAAATGGTCGAGTGGTAGTCATGATAGTCTTCGCTGGATGCTTGGCCTTTGTCATCTTTCCAGCTTCACAGGATCCGCATAAATGATCCTTGAGGAATTTGACATTCTCAATGCCAATGACATGCTTCTTCTTCGCGAGCGTGTGCAGATTCCTCATGCCAGCATGACCAAGTCGTCGATGCCATAGCCAGCCTTCTGAAGCTTTTGCAAGTAAGCACACGGCAGGTTGTGGTCCTGTAGAGAAATCAACAATGTACAAGTCTCCTCTCCTAAAGCCTTCGATGACTTTGGAATTGTCAGCTTCCATGATCACAACACAACGATACTTGCCAAAGACAACAACCATATCAAGATCACAAAGCATTGAGACAGACATGAGGTTGTATCCTAAGGACTCAACAAGCATGACGTTGTCCATGTGTATGTCCTTAGAGATCACAACCTTACCTAGACCCAATACCTGACTTATGCCTTTGTCAGCGGAGATGATATGCTTCAGATGTGACGGTGATAAGGGAGCATCCATCAATAGATTCTTGTCATCAGTCATGTGTTTTGTACATCCACTATCAAGGACCCACTCATTTGCCTTGGGTTGATCATCCTGCAGATGAATTAGTGCAGCTTACAAACTCATATACTTCATCAGTGAAGAATATGACTTCAGTATCATCAGGTCAATTTCATCAAGCAGTTAGAACAGACAATCAGTATGAGGACATGAGAAATGAAAGTTCATTTCATCATGATTAGTCTGCGTCCTATCAGGCACTGTTCAGGTCTCCAGCAAATTCTTCAGTCGTTTTGAGCATGATTGGAGACTTGACCCTGCATAAGAGATTAGTTCTTTTTATTCACCACCCACATCTGGAGGGGTGGCAAAGAATTTATCACTCTGTGAGCACCATATGAGAAAGGTGGCATGGACGCCAGTCCACTTCGTTTCACATAAGAGGGGTTAGGGTAAGCATATGAATAAGCAGAGAAATTCTTCAAGGACTTATGAACATAATGATTTGAAGAATAATGCACATATTCATAGCCCTTAGCTCTACCCTGCGAAACGAAGGGTTAGCATGATGATGATCATATGAGGACTTTGATCCTTTTGAGGAATTTGATCCACGTGAGGACTTGGATCCATATGAAGAATTTGATCTGGAGTTCCTTTTCTTCACAGGCGGTGTCATGAGGACATTCACCTGAAGACTTTCAAGGCAACTTTTGGGAACCCAGATTTTCTTCATAGGGGAACCGTTCCTGCAGTTAGTCCCAACATATCTAGCAAATACTTCACCATTCTGATTTTTGAACAGTTTATAGTTAGAGTCAAATGACTCATCAGAAGAATAAGGAGATTCACGTGTAAAACCAGATAAGTTGGATGGATCAACTGGAGGTCCCTTTGCAGCAACCCATGAGGTTTTGGGGTACTGCTGAGGCTTCCAATATGTTCCATCAGCATTGAGTTTCCTCTAAAAGGCAATACCCTCTTTCCTAGGGTTTCTGTTGAGGATTTGCTTTTTCAGCACATCACAAAGAGTCTGATGCCCTTTGAGGCTTTTGTACATGCCTGTCATGTACAATTCCTTCAACCCTACATCATCAGTGATACCTGCATTGTCCTCAGATGAGGAATTAGTGACAACAGAGACATATGAAGAATTTGTAGCATTAGAAGCATTTGAACATTCAGGTGAAGAATTAGCAGTTTCACGTTCAATGCACTTCAGACATGGAGGAACAAATTCTTCCTGTGTAGCACTGATTTGTTGAGCAAGTAATGAATTGCGCTCCTTCTGAAGATCTTCATAATCCACTCTTAGCTTTTCAAGATCTTGCTTTCTTTGAAGAAATTTAGACGAAAGCTTCTCGTGATCAGACAAGAGAGTATTATGTTGATCTTGAAGGGCGTCAAACTTGGAATGAAGTCTCTGAAGACTCTCAGCCAATGCTTTTGACTAATCCATTTCTTCATCCAACATATCATCACTCTTATTAAGGATGTATTGAACTTTTTCCAAAGCTCTTTGTTGTTTAGTGGCAAGGGAAGCAAATTTGACATAACTGGGGCCAAATTCATCACCTGATTCATCATCACTAGATTCGGAAAGGTAGCATTCAGTTACCTTGGCACCTTCAGCCATGAGGCATGGTGAAGAGGAAGATGATTCAGGTGCGAAAGTCATTTCTTTGAGAGGATCCTTGTAATCCTCAAACCAAGGATCATGACGAGTACGATGACCTTCATAGACATCAGAAAGCCGGTCCCAGATTAGCTTCGCGTGATTGAGGTGCATGACATTCCTGAAATGATTTCGGGACAGACAGGAGCAGTTGACATCCTTCGCCATGAGGTTCAGTAGAGTGTACTTGCGAATGTCATCAGCCTCCGCCATCTTGCATAGTTCGCTGTCCATAGTTCGCTGTCCATAGTTCGCTGTCCATAGCCATGAGTCGCTTATTCATCATGGCCTTCCACCGAGGATACTCATGACCGTCAAAGATAGGGAAAGATACGTTCCTCAATCCTGCAGTCGACATAACTAAAACTCCAAGCGGTTAAACCAAAATCACACAGAACAAGGGAGTACCTTGCTCTGATAACAATTGAAAGTGCGTTATATCGACTAGAGGGGGGTGAATAGGCGATTTTTATGAAATTCTTCACTGAGGAATTTGCTGGTGAGGAAATTCCTAAATGAAGAACTACTAGCAGCGGAATAAGTACTCAGAAGTAAACATAACAGAATACAAGCATAGTCATCATGGCAAGATGAAGACAAACACAGAGTACAGAAAGCGTAAACACAGGATAACACAAGAAAGAAGACGGACAAACTGAAGAAATTGATCTGAGGAAATTGAGAAAGTCTTCAGTCAAAGTCTTCAAACAGATATGAATAGGCACACAACAACATACATGAGGAAATGAAAGAGTTGAGGAAATAGAACCAGTAGGCTTGGTGAAGACAATGATTTGGTAGACTAGTTCCAACTGCTGTCTCAGTTGTACATCTGGTTGGAGCGGCTGAGTATTTAAACTCGAGGACACCCAGTCCCGGACACACAGTCCTCACCGTATTCTCCTTGAGCTAAGGTCACACAGACCTCGCCTAATCACTCGTGGTAAGTCTTCAGGTGACTTCCGAACCTTCACAAACTCGGTCACTCGGCGATCCACAATTCCTCTTGGATGCTATAGACCTTGACGCCTAACCGTGTGGAAGAATCACAGTCTTCAAAGGTAACAAGCATCGGATCCACACAGGATCAATCTCTTCAGTGATGCTCAATCACTTTGGGTTGTAGGTTTGTTGGGTTTGGGTTTTCCTCACTTGATGATTTTCGCTCAAAGTCCTCGGAGGATGGGATGCTCTCAATTGACAAGTGTTAGTTTCTCTCGGAGCAGCCAACCAGCTAGTGGTTGAAGGGGGCGGCTATTTATAGCCTAGGGAGCAGCTCGACATGATAAGACATAAATGCCCTTGTCTGATATGACCGTTAGGTGGGTAGATATTTTGGAACCGCTGGCGCATAGCACAACAACGGTCGGAATTTTGACTATCAAAATCCTCAGGGCTATCATGTTCCTCACTGTGTAGGCAATTCACACTGGTGAATTCCTAACTCCTCAGTCAGAACAAATTCCTCAGAGACCAGAAGAACTTCGTCTCTATCACTGAAGAATATGACTGAACTGTATGAGATTTCCAATGGCTTCACTCGAAGGGATTGGTAGGTGTAGGATTTTGAGTTGAGCATCACATGAAAATTTTTCCTTAGTATTTCCTCGACCCCCTTTAACAGTACGGCGTTTCCTATGACTCAAGAAAGAGAAAATGAAACTACGAAAACAAAAGTCTTCACGCTTCATGTTCCTCGAATGAATACCAAGTCTTCAAGGTCACACCAATTTCTTCACTTTCAAAGTGTTCAGAAAGTCTTCAGATATCCAAAGTCTTCAGACGAAGAACTTCATTTTTAAGGGTTGACTTTCTTTGTAAATATCAAACTCCTCATAGACTTATAGACCTGTGTACACTCACAAACGCATCAGTCCCTTAACCTATAAGTCTTCAATACACCAAAATCACTAAGGGGCACTAGATGCACTTACAAAGATATTCCAATCCAACCATACGAATCTTGATCTCTAGCCTTCCCCAAGTTGCTTTCCACTCAAATAATCTTTCCACCAAATCCAATCCTATGAGAGAGAGTTGAGTGTTGGAGAGACTATCATTTGAAGCACAAGCGCAAGGAGTTCATCAACAACACACCATCTATTACCTTTTGGAGAGTGGTGTCTCCTAGATTGGTTAGGTGTCACTTGGGAGCCTCTGTCAAGATTGTGGAGTTGAACCAAGGAGTTTGTAAGGGCAAGGAGATCGCCTACTTCGTGAAGATCTACCCTAGTGAGGCAAGTCCTTCATGGGCGATGGCCATGGTGGGATAGACAAGGTTGCTTCTTCGTGGACCCTTCGTGGGTGGAGCCCTCCGTGGACTTGTGCAGCCGTTACCCTTCGTGGGTTGAAGTCTCCATCAACGTGGATGTACGATAGCACCACCTATCGGAACCACGCCAAAAATATCCATGTCTCCAATTGTGTTTGCACACTCCAATCCCATCCCTTTACTTTCTTGCAAGTTGCATGCTTTACTTTCCGCATCTCATATACTCTTTGCATACTTGCTTGAACCGTATCTTGATTGCTTGACTTGTGCTAAGTTGCTAAAATCTGCCAAGAACTAAAATTGGGAAAAGGTTAAGTTTTTATTTGGTCAAGTAGTCTAATCCCCCCTCTAGACATACTTTCAATCCTACAAGTGGTATCAGAGCTTTGGTCTCCATTTGCCTTGATTTTGATAGGTTTTGGTGATCATAGACTTGGTTTCACAACCTAGGAGAGTATGTCGTCTAGCGAGGGAAATTACCACCGTAGAGGTCCTTACTTTGATGGTACTAATTTTGCTAGTTGGAAGCATAAGATGAAAATGCATATTCTTGGACATAACCCCACCGTTTGGGCTATTGTGTGTATTGTCTTGCAAGGTGAATTCTTCGATGGGAGAGAACCAAACCGTGAAGCTACCATGGAAGAGTTGAAGATGCTGCAATACAACGCTCAAGCTTGTAATATCCTCTTCAACGGATTGTGCCCCGAAGAATTCAACAAAATCAGCCGCCTTGAGAATGCAAAGGAAATTTGGGATACTTTGATTGATATGCACGAAGGTACCGACTCCATCAAGGAATCCAAATTGGATGTGCTTCAAAGTCAACTTGACAAGTTCAAACTGAAGGATGGTTAAGGTGTCGCTGAAATGTACTCTAGGCTTGCTCTCATCACAAATGAGATTGGTGGCTTAGGAAGTGAAGAGATGACCGATAGGTTCATCATCAAGAAGATCCTAAGAGCTTTGGATGGAAAATATGATACCGTGTGCACATTGATCCAAATGATGCCCAACTACAAAGATCTCAAGCCAACGGAAGTCATTGGAAGAATTGTTGCTCATGAGATGTCACTCAAGGATAAGGAAGAGCTTCACAACAAGTCAAGTGGTGCTTACAAAGCCTCATGTGATGCTCCTACATCATCAAGTGAGAAACAAACCTTCAATGAGGAATTAAGCCTAATGGTGAAAAACTTCAACAAGTTCTACAAGAGTAGAAGCAAGGAAAGAAGTTCCAAGTCAAGGTCCTACAATGACAAAAGATCTTCGAGTCGTGAACGTAATTGCTACAATTGTGGAAGACCCGGACACTACTCCAATGAGTGTATGGCTCCCTACAAAAGGAGAGAAGATTCACCTAAAAGAAGAAGTAGAAGAGAAGAATCACCACCAAGAGAGAGAAGGAGTAGAGATGATCGTTATGAATGAAGAACCTCCTAGAGAAGCAAGGATTCGGAAAGGAAGGAAAAATCATCAAAGAGCTACACAAAGCGAAGACATCAAACTCATGTTGGTGAATGGGTATCTAGCTCCGACTCCGACCATCACTCCGAGAGAAGTTATCACCCCGACTCCGAATATACTCAAGATGAAGGTGTTTCTGGTCTAGAACTTGTGTCAACCAACTCCTACGACATATTTGACTCACCAAATGAAGGAATTGGAAGATTCTTCATGGCTAAAGGCCCAAAGGTATCACATCCCGAGTATGTTGATTTCAATAGTGATGAAGATGACTTGTTAGGTGATGATGATTTACTTGTTGACAATTCTAGTGATGAATACTATGATGAAACGTCAATTAATCATGCTAATCAAGATAAAACGAATGACAATGATAAGGAGAAGATTGAGCACCTAACTAAAGAACTAAACACTCTTAAGTTAGCTCATGAAACTACCTTGGAAGATCGTCGAGAACTTTTATAGACTCATGAGAAGTTACGCTTTGAAAAGCTCAACCTAGAGCAAGAGCATGAGTTTTTAAAGGCAATCAATGATGATCTTCGCAAGAAAAGTTCTTCTTACATTGCTAAGAGTTTACTCTTGTCTACTTACATGCCACAAGTAAAATCTAGCAACAAGAGTAAGAAAGATTCTTCTTGTAGTAGTAACAATAATCATGCTAAATCCAATGTTGTTGCTTCTAGTAGTTCTCTTGATTCCACTAATGATTCTCTTAGCCAAGTTACACTTGAGCAAGAAAATAGCTTATTGAAGGGAATTATAGAGAAAGGTGTTTATAAGAGCCTTGCCAGAAGTAAGCAATTTGAGGAGATTGTACGCAAGCAAGGAAGGCACCAGAAGAATCAAGGTGTTGGTTTTGAACGAAAGTTCAATGCCAATGGAGTTGAGTGGGAAGAAGATCAATACCCCAAGATGAAGTTTGTTCCTCAACAAGAGAAGTATGATCCTACTTCTTTCCAAGGGACACAAGCTCAAGATGATCTTACACCACAAGACCACAAGCAAAAAGGCAAGGACAAGCTTCAAGAGGAGATTGATGCATTTGAAGAAGCTCCCAAGGCCTTGGTCAAGTGGGTTCCCAAGACTACATCAAGTTCTACTTCATCAAGTATGACTGCAACCCCAAGGATTCCCATCAAGATGATGTGGATCCTAAAGTAGAAGGAGTAGAGAGTTCTTGAGGGTGACTCCGCCAACACACTTCACTCATATCATTTTTGCAAGGACAAGGGGAATCAACTTCCACATCTTGCAGTAGTTCAAGGAGTGACAAACCCTCTTGTTGATAAGACAAGGGACAAGGTAACCTAATGCTTTCATGGACATCATCTTGTGTGTGCATCACTCTATGTCTATGGATATCCTTGTTTGTTCCTTGTGGGACTAACCCGTGTAGGTATTGAAAGTGCAACTCACTCCAATGGATAGCTCCAAAAGATCTACATCAACATTGATCATCCACATCTTCAACACCTACATGAAGTCATCATCGACAAAACCCAAGGTTAGTTTATCCCTCTTAGGGGGGATATCATATCTAGGGGGAGCTTTACTCTAAGAATTGAGCTAAAGCAACTCTAATGGTGTGAACACAACAATGCTTTATGTCAAAGTGGTAACCCCACGTGTGCTTAACCGATGAGTATGACCTACGATCAAATGTCCCCAAGAAGGGAGGTATTACTGTTGTTCCCAATGATAAAAATGAATCCATTTCACAAAGATTAGTGACTGGCTATAGAATGGTAATTAATTTTAGAAAATTAAATAAAGCTACTAGGAAAGATCATTACCTCTTGCTTTTCATTGATCAAATGTTAGAAAGATTATCTAAGAACACACACTTTTGCTTTTTGGATGGATATTCTCGTTTCTCTCAAATACCTGCATCACAACCTAATGAAGAGAAAACCACCTTTACTTGTCCTTTTGGAACTTATGCTTATAGACGTAGGCCTTTTGGGTTATGTAATGCACCTACTACCTTTCAAAGATGTATGACTGCTATATTCTTTGACTTTTGTGAAAAGATTGTTGAGGTTTTCATGGATGATTTTTCCGTTTATGGAACTTCTTTTGATGATTGCTTAAGCAACCTTGATTGAGTTTTGCAGATATGTGAGCAAACTAATCTTGTCTTGAATCTGGAGAAGTACCACTTTATGGTGAATGAAGGTATTGTCTTAGGGCACAAAATTTCTGAGCGAGGTATCGAGGTGGATAAAGCTAAAGTAGATGCCATTGAGAAAATGCCATGTCCTAAACATATTAAAGGTATTCGTAGTTTCCTTGATCTTGCTGGTTTATTAAAGACTTCTCTAAAATTTCTAGGCCTCTTACTAATCTTTTACAAAAGGATGTTTCATTTGCTTTTGACGATGATTGCGTAGAAGCCTTTGAAACACTTAAGAAAGCCTTAACTTCTGCACCTATTGTTCAACCACCAGATTGGAACTTGCCTTTTGAAATTATGTGTGATGCTAGTGATTATGCTGTTGGTATTGTTCTAGGACAAAGAGTTGAAAAGAAATTAAATGTTATCCATTGTGCTAGTAAAACTCTAGACAGTGCCCAAAGAAATTATGCTACTACTAAAAAAGAATTCTTAGCAGTTGTGTTTGCTTGTCATAAATTCAGATTGTTCACACCGATCATGCTGCTATTAAATACCTTATGGAAAAGAAAGATGCTAAACCTAGACTCATTAGGCGGGTTCTTTTGCTACAAGAATTTGACTTACACATCACTGATAGGAAGGGAGTTGAGAATCCCATAGCTGATAACTTTTCTAGGTTAGAAAATATTCTTGATGACCCACTACCTATTGATGATAGCTTCCCTGATGAACAACTAGCTGTCATAAATGCTTCTCATAATACTCCTTGGTATGCTGACTATGCTAATTATATTGTTGCTAAATTTATGCCACCTAGTTTCACATACCAACAAAAGAAAAAAAAATCTTCTATGATTTAAGACATTACTTTTGGAATGATCCACATCTATATAAAGAAGGTGTAGATGGTATTATTATACGATGTATACGTGAGCATGAACAGGAACAAGTCCTTCGGAAATGTCACTCCAAAGCCTATGGAGGGCATCATGCGGGAGATAGAACTACACATAAGGTATTGTAGTCTGGTTTTTATTGGCCTACTCTCTTGAAGGATGCCCGTAAGTTTTTTTTATCTTGTCATGAATGTCAAAGAATTGGTAATATTAGTAGACGTCAAGAAATGCCTATGAATTATCCACTTGTTATTGAACCATTTGATGTTTAGGGCTTTGATTATATGGGACCTTTTCCTTCTTCTAATGGATACACACATATTTTGGTTACTGTTGATTATGTCACTAAGTGGGTAGAAGCTATTCCATCTAGCAGTGCTAATCATAGCACCTCCATTAAAATGCTTAAAGAAGATACTTTTGCTAGGTTTGGTGTCCCAAGATATTTAATGACTGATGGTGGTTCACATTTATTCATGGTGCTTTCCATAAGTTGCTTGCTAAATATGATGTCAACCATAGAATATCTAGTGGTCAAGTTGAACTTAGCAATGAGAAACAAAGCTAATATTACAAAAAATTGTCAATAGGTCCCAAAAGAATTGGTCTAAGAAACTTGACGATGCACTTTGGGTCTACAGAACAACTTATAAAAATCCTATGTGTATGTCTCCATATAATATGGTTTATGGAAAGGCTTGTCACTTGCCTCTTGAGTTACAACATAAAGCATACTGGGAAATTACAGAACTCAACTATGACTTCAAACTTGGCAGTGAAAAGAGGTTATTTGATATTAGCTCACTAGATGAATGGAGAACCCAAGCTTATGAAAATGCCAAACTGTTTAAAGAAAAAGTCAATAGATGGCATGATAAAAGAATCCAAAAGCGGGAATCCAAAGTTGGTGAATATGTTCTATTGTACAATTCTCATTTTGGAATTTTACAGGAAAACTTCTATCCAAATGGGAAGGACCATACATCATTAAAGAAGTTTACTCCTCTGGAGCTATTAAAATCAATAATGCCGAAGGCCCTAGTCCGAAGGTGGTTAATGGGCAAAGAATTAAGCACTATATTTCACGTACACCTAATAATGTTGAAACTAATATTATTCAAACCATGACACTAGAGGAACACATAAGAGAGACCATCCAGAACACTCCAAAACCCTAAAAAGGAAGGGGTACATGATACGGTAAGTAAACGGACTCTGAAAATTTTGCAAAAATATTTTTTGTCAATTTTGGAATATTGTAAAAAATAAAAAATAAGAAACACTCGGGAAGGCAACCGAGGTGCCCACTAGGCACCAAGGCGCACCTGCCCCACCTGGCGCACCATGGTGGGTATTGGGCCCCACGGGCACCTTCCCAACTCCGTTTTCCTGTACTATACTTGTTTCCCAAGGTTAAAAAATCTTTGTATACTCCCCCGGGCGATTTGACCACTACATCGCAGAAATATCCTCTATTCCTTTTTCATGTTGTTTTCCCGTCAGATCTAGATCGCCATGACTTCATCAAGCTCTTACAAGGACAAGTTCTTCGAGACGGTCATCAACGCCTACCTGTTGGAGGTGATGAAGCACCGTCAAGCCATTGAGATGCGTGAGGGGGTGCTCCTCATCCGGGATGTTCAAGGACCTAAGAAGACATGAACCATGGATGCTAGGGTCGAGGCGGTGGACCAGGAGATCTTCAAGTGCCAAGGGATGGTGGAGCGTGGACTTAGTGCCAATCACTCTATTATTACGGAATTCACCCGTGATCACAAGGTTGATGGCCGGTCTATTAAGGACATCATCTTCACCTTCAGCGAGCAAATCAAGTTTGTGCAAAGCCAAATCTATGATCTTCAAAATCAAGTTTTTGAGTATGAAGCAAGATTTATAGGTATGAGTTTAGCTGCCGGTTTCAGGACTCGGGAGACTTGTGCATCCTCTTATGATGGTGAACCCCTGCCTTGGAAGCCAGAGGACAAGCTTACTACCTCATCATCACCACCATCACCAAAGAAGGAGACTTGAGTACACGGGTATGGGCACTCCCCTTGGCTTGTGCCAAGCTTGGGGGAGATGCCCTGGTATCATATCACCATCACTTTTATTACCTGTATCTATCTTAGTTCCATCTTTAGTTATTTCGTGATTTAGTTGAATAAAAGTTTAGTATGATCTATTTAGAGTGTTAGTTTCATGATCTATCTATCTATGTAATTGAGTGAGAGTTATATAATAAATATTAGTTTGAGTTTTTGCTTCTTTACTCTTTTGTTTCAATCAAAATAAAGAAAATAATGAAAAAGACCATATGCTAATCGTATGGAAAGTAATGACATCACATAAGGAAAAGTATAAGTGGTAACATTTATCGAAAGTTGACAAACATAGCATTGGTCAATGATGCAATTCATGAAAGAATTAATAAGGGAAGAGAAGATTCACATGCAAACATACTATCTTGGACATCTTTTATGATTGTGATCCCCCATTAAATATCTTATGTCAAATTGTTGATGTTGGACAAGGAATACAACGTAATGATTTATGTTTGTTCATATTCACATATAAGTTATATTGTCATAGATCCTCTAAAATGTGGTGCTTGCCCAATATCTTTGCTAGCCAAAAAATCGCACTAAGTAGAGATACTACTTGTGCATCCAAAAAACTTAACCCAATTCATGTTTTGAGAGTCCACAATACCTACCTATGGATTGAGTAAAATCCTTCAAGTAAGTTTTCATTGGTGCAAAAAGGGCAATAAAAATTGCCTCCAAATGTGTTTGATCTTTTAGTGTCAAGGAAAATAAGTGTTGTACGAATTTGTGATGGCAAAGTAATAAAAGTGATAGACTGCATAATAAAGGTTGCTATCATAAGGGGAAATATAACATGACGTTCTTTTGCATTAAGAGATTTTGCATACAAAACCAAAAAGCACATGACAACCTCTGCTTCCCTCTGCGAAGGGTCTATCTTTTACTTTTATGTATTCACTTTTTATGGAAGAGTCAAAGTGTTCTCCTCTATTCCTTTTTATTTTTCTCTTTTACAAGCATCATGTGGTGGGGAAAGATCTAGGCACATATATCCAGTTGGATGTGAGTGATCATGAGTTATTATTGTTGACATCACCCTTGAGGTGAATAAGTTGGGAGGCAAAACTATAAGCCGCTATCTTTTTATGTGTCCAGTTGAAAATCTTTGCGCATATATATGTTGTGAGTGTTAGAAATGATAGAAGGCTAAATGATGGTTGAGTATGTGGACTTGCCAAAAGGCTCCAACATGAGACCCTTCCTGAAAATATGATGAATTGTAATTGCAAAGTTGACTGAGAACATAGTTTGATTGCTTTCAAGAAATTTTATGCTTTATACTCTGATGTTGTGATGAATTGTTACTTGCTCATGAGAAGTTATATGATAAGGTTTATTTGTTGTTATAATAATAAGCATGATGCTACCATGTCCGTATTTTGTTTTTTATCGACACCTCTCTCTAAACATGTGGACATGATTTTCGATATCGGCTTTCGCTTGAGGACAAGCGAGGCCTAAGCTTGGGGGAGTTGATACATACATTTTGCATCATGTTTTCCTACTGTTATTTATAGTGTTTTTATGAATTATAATACTTTATGGAACAATTCTAATGTCTTTTCTCTCATAATATGCAAGGTTTACACAAAGAGGGAGCATACCGGCAGCTAGAATTCTGGACCTGAAAAATCTATGTCAGAGATACCTATTATGCACATCTCCAAATGAGCTGAAATTTCAAGGAAAATTATTTTGGAATATATTAAAAATACTGGAATGAATAAATACCAGAGGGAGCCACCTAAGTGCCCACTAGGCTCCTGGCGCGCCCTGGTGGGTAGTGGGGGCCCTGGCCTACCTCCGGTGCCCATCTTCTGGTACATAAGGTCTTTTGACCTAGAAAAAATAAGGAGAGGACTTTCGGGATGGAGCGCTAGTCTCGAGGCGGAACTTGGGCAGCTGGCAGAGCGATTCTGCCGGGGGAACTTCCCTCCAGGAGGGGGAAACTGAAACCATCGTCATCACCAACAACCCTCTCATCTTTGGGAGGACAATCTTCATCAACATATTCAAAAACACCATCTCATCTCAAACCCTAGTTCATCTCTCGTGCCCAGTCTTTGTATCAAAACCTCAGATTGGTACATGTGGGTGACTAGTAGTGTTGATTACATCTTGTAGTTGATGCTAGCTGGTTTATTTGGTGGAAGATCATATATTCAGATCCATTATGATATTTATTACTCCTTTGATTTTGAGCATGAATATTAGTTGTGAGTAGCTGCCCTTGTTCTTGAGGCCACGGGAGAAGTCATGTTGCAAGTAATCATGTGAATTTGATATTCGTTCGATATTTTGATGATATGTTTGTTATGATTCCCTTAGTGATGTTATATGAACGTCGACTACATTACACTTCACCATCTTTGGGCCTAAGGGAATGCATTGTGGAGTAGTTATTAGATGATGGGTTGCTAGAGTGATAGAAGCTTAAACCCTAGTTTATGTGCTATTTTGTAAGGGGCTGATTTGGATCCATATGTTGAATGCTATGGTTAGATTTTATCTTAATACTTCTTTCGTAGTTGCAGATGCTTGCGAGGAGGTTAATCGTAAGTGGGAGGCTTGTTCAAGTAAGAACAGCACCCAAGAACCAGTCCACACACATACCATATTATCAAAGTAGCGAACGCAAATCAAACTAACATGATGGAAGTGACTAGATGAAATTCCCCTGTGCCCTCAAGAACTTTTTACCTATTATAAGAGACCGTTCCGGCATCTCCTTTGCCACAAAAGGATTAGGCAACATTGTTGCACTTTTATTACTATTACTGTTACTTGCTCGTTACAAATTATCTTGCTATCAAACTACCTGTTACCGATAATTTGAGTGCTTGCAGAAATTACCTTGCCGAAAACCGCTTGTCATTTCCTTCTGCTCCTCGTTGGGTTCGACACTCATACTTATCGAAAGGACTACGATTGGCCCATATACTTGTGGGTCATCAGTGAGCATCATGAAATTGGTGATGGAGGAAGGTTGATGATGACGACGACATCGATTTCCCCTCTCTAGAACCCCGAACGAACTCCAGATCAGCCTTCCCGATGAAGAACAGGGGGTGGCGATGAATCCATCTCTCTGGTATATTTTTTCACCAATATGGAGTCAAAGTTAGGGTTGCCGGAGGTCTAGGGGGGCCACAAGCTCGTAGGACGCGCCTTGGGGGTGGGCATGATTCTCCAATGTATCTATAATTTTTGATTGTTCCATGCTATTATATTACCCGTTTTGGATGTTTATGGGCTTTACTTTACACTTCTATATCATTTTTGGGACTAACCTACTAACCTGAGGCCTAGCCTGAATTGTTGTTTTTTTTCCTATTTCAGTGTTACGAAGAAAAGGAATATCAAACGGAGTCCAAACGGGATGAAACCTTTGGGAGCGATCTTTTTGGAACAAACACAATCCACGGGACTTGGAGTGGACGTCAAGCAACAGAGGAGGCGACCACGAGGGTGCCTGGCGCGCCCCCTGGGGGTGGGCGCATGCCCCACCCTCGTGGGCCCCTCAAGCGTCCACCGACCTACTTCTTCCTCCTATATATACCTACGTACCCTGAAACCTTCGAGGAGCACCACGAAAACCTAATTCGACCACCGCAACCTTCTATATCCGCGAGATCCCATCTTGGAACCTTCGCCGGTGCTCCGCTGGAGGGGGAATCAACCATGGAGGGCCTCTACATCATCTCCAAGGCCCTTCCGATGAGTTGTGAGTAGTTTAGCACAGACCTTCGGGTCCATAGTTATTAGCTAGATGGCTTCTTCTCTCTCTTTGAATCTCAATACCAAGTTCTCCTTGATCTTCTTGGAGATCTATTCGATGTAACTCTTTTTGCGGTGTGTTTGTCGAGATCCGATGAATTGTGGGTTTATGATCAAGTTTATCTATGAGAAATATTTGAATCTCCTCTGAATTCTTTTATGTGTGATTAAGTTATCTTTGCAAGTCTCTTTGAATTATCAGTTTGGTTTGGCCTACTAGATTGATCTTTATTGCAATGGGAGAAGTGCTTAGCTTTGGGTTCAATCTTGCGGTGTCCTTTCCCAGTGACAGCAGGGGCAACAAGGCACGTATTGTATTGTTGCCATCGAGGATAAAAAGATGGGGTTTATATCATATTGCATGAGTTTATCCCTCTACATCATGTCATCTTTCTTAATGCGTTACTCTCTTCTTATGAACTTAATACTCTAGATACAGACAGGAGTCGGTCGATGTGTGGAGTAATAGTAGTAGATGCAGGCAGGAGTCGATCTACTTGTCACAGACATGATGCCTATATACATGATCATGCCTAGATAATCTCATAACTATGCACTTTTTTGTCAACTGCTCGGCAGTAATTTGTTCACCCACCGTAATACTTATGCTATCTTCAGAGAAGCAACTAGTGAAACCTATGCCCCCCGGGTCTATCTTTTATCATATAAGTTTTCAATCTACTTTTATTTGCATCTTTTACTTTCCAATCTGTATCATAAAAATACAAAAATATTTATCTTATCATATTAACTCTATCAGATCTCACTTTCGCAAGTGGCCGTGAAGGGATTGACAACCCCTTTATTGCGTTGGTTGCGAGGTTCTTGTTTGTTTGTGTAGGTACGTGGGACTTCTGAGGAGCCTCCTACTGGATTGATACCTTGGTTCTCAAAAACTGAGGGAAATACTTACGCTACTTTGCTGCATCACCCTTTCCTCTTCAAGGAAAACCAACGCAAGCTCAAGACATAGCAAGAAGGATTCCTGGCGCCGTTGCCGGGGAGGTCTTCGCTCAAGTCAAGACATACCAAGTACCCATCACAAACTCATCTCCCTTGCATTACATTATTTGCCATTTGCTTCTCGTTTTCCTCTCCCCCACTTCACCCTTGCCGTTTTATTCGCCCTCTCTTTCCCAATCTTCTTTCTCTTTCGCTTGCCTTTTTGTTTGCTTGTGTGTTGGATTGTTTGTCGCGATGGCTCAAGCTAATACCAAATTGTGTGACTTTTACAATACCAATAATAATGATCTCTACTCCTAATGGAGCAGTTGGTAGTCTCCGCCGGTCAATTTTCGTCCCACCTACCCTGGTTAATTTTGGTACTTCTTCCCACCTCCCTTTGCCCACCGAACTCCCGCTTCGTCCCTCCCGATCGTTAAAAAAATCGGCAAGTTACAACTAAGATCACTGCAAACCGCGTCGGTTCAGCGGTAGAAAAACGACCTAAAAAATCTACTACGGTTAACCTACGAAATTAAAACCCTCACACCCGAATCATCCTGGCCTCGATGCACTTGCCCATCACCGTCATTCGTCCCTATCGTCCCTCTCTACAGGCCGCTCATCCCCTTCGCTCCCTACATCCCCCATCTGCCGTCACCGCCGTTCACATCCTTGGCCACCGTCATCGCCGCGCAAATCCTTGGCCGCCTTCACCGCCCGTCAAACCCTTCGCCGCCGCCATCTATTTGCAACGACTCAAAGAGCCCGTCAGATCTGCCTCCGACCATCGGATCTGCGGCCGATCCACTTGACTGGACGCTATCCGGTCCGGCGGTTGAAAAGTCTGAAAGATCTCGTATGATCCCTCTAATTGACCCACACAGGTTTGCCTATTCTGTATTTTAATCCTTATAATTCTTATTGCTAATTGCTAACCCTTACAAATCTGGACCAGCTTTGGTAGCGTGGTCATACTGTGCAAAAACTGACATTGTGGACTCCTGTCCACTCCTCGCTAGGTAGATTGAGAACCTGGAATTGAAATATACAGTTTCAATCACCATTCCATGTCTCTGAAATAGGAAAGGGATAAACTGGAATAGAGAACATGGCTCATAGGCTGATTCCATACCTGCTTTGAATGCTTGCAGGTGGTGAGCCATGTCTTTGCCGGTGTCAGTAGATTCATCAAGTGGCAACAGTTTACGATCAAGAGGTACGTTTAATTCCATCTGCATATAACTAACACAAAGTTTACTTGCATGTATGAAATATGTACTGAATTTGTAAGGGTGACAAATGCTCTAGCAGTTTTCCTGTGGTGACGGCCCTTGGAGACGGTGACATCAGTACCAGCATCTGCCAAGGAACTCGAGTTTGAGTCTCACAACTGCAGAAGATCTCCAGTTTGCAGCTCACAACAGGATCACATGCAAAAAGTGACACCAACAGAAGGTAGTCAAGACACTTGAATATAATTGTTTCCATCCAATAGTCAAGGTTTGTATTCCAACAAGAAAACGAGTAAGGTGAGCATCAGATTGTTGCAACAGTTTACGATCAAGAGGTGCGTATAATTCCATCTGCATGTAACTGATAGAAAGTTTACAGCTGAAGAAGATCTCCAGTTTGCATCTCACAACAGGATCACATGCAACAAGACACTTGAAACTAATAGTTTCCAACAAGAAAACGACTTAGGTGAGCATCAGATTGTTGCAATAGTCAAGGTTGGTGCAACACAAACTGATCCATTAGGTTGAGCTGGCTCATGCATAAACACTGGTACTGCAAGCTTGCATTTTTACTGTATAATATAATACCATGAAAAGTGTTCACTTCGTGAAAATGCAAGTGTAAGACCAAATGATGAATGAATATGGACCACAGAAAAATGATTGAAAAAAAACATCCACCGAAGCTTGTGCCATTTCCTTACTTCACTTCAAGCAAAGGTCATTTAATGTCAGTTATGTGTACTTACATAGGTGTGTATGGGTAATTCAAGAGGCAAGGCAGTTGATCAGCAACCTGAAGAGGACGTTACTCAGGGTATGCTGCATTTCTATCAGAAAGTGTTGCACCTTTGCCCAATGCATAAACGTACATTCGCAATATTTTATGATCATGTTTTGCAGGCCTTAAATATTTTATGATCATGTTTTGCAGGCCTTAAAAGCATGATAACTGCTGAAGATAATACTACGGGCATGCTTATACATATCATAATGTTATACACATGTGTTCTGTGCATTTCTGATGTTCACATGCTTAATGCATAATGTTTTGCAGGCCTTACGAGCTCTATAATAGTTGAAGATAAACCCTTTTCAAGCATCATACCCGTAGCTCAAAATGCTGGGGAAAACTCAGCTACAGTTCCAGGTATAATGCTTTTCTGAATAATTTTGATAATGTTGATAATGTTGCCAGGTAGATACGACATTTGAATCATTTCCTTGTATTCATCCTCTTTACAACCCTACACTTGGAACAATGTCATTTCCGGATGGAGAGCATAATGAGGCTTTGTTTACGGCTCCGAGTATACTGACTTTGGATTATTGCACAAATGAAAATGGTACTGACTACCTTTGCCCACCGATATGCCTAAATTATTAGCTGCATATATTGTCGCCTATATATCATTGATTTCCTTTCCTACTGATTACAACTCTACAGATGGAACAAGTTCGCAACGGATAGGCGGTGAACTTATAGGCGATGAACCTTCAAACGATGATATCGATGGTGCGACAAATCTGACAGGTATGATCAAGCATGCTTATCTAACATCCATATTGACATGATCTACTGATGATGCGGCAGAGCATTATGGGCATTGTGTTTTATACTTTTGACATGATGCAAGCGACATCAGATCCATAGGTGTAAGTCATATAACAAGGGAACAATTCAACACACAAAGGCGTGCAACTTATCAGAAGAAAAAAGTCCTAGACAATGTGTTGTTGCAAGAGATTCAACAGCCCTGCTTGTCGAAATCTGGTAACTTGGTAAACTGCAGTATGCTGACTAATATTTGCGGCATCCAAGTTTTTTAACTATTTTCTTATATTTTGTGACATTGATATCTACATGAGTTTTTAGGATAAACTGGCTACAAGTAGTGGCTGTTTTTATTCACTAACTACCATATTTTTATTTCATCTTGTAGACCAGAGGGAACTTAACAATGCGTGGAGGCGGGCATCTTATCGCATTAGCAAGTTAGAGGGTTTGAATGAACAACCAGTCGATGGCCACATTGTTCAACGTCGTACCCTAGGTGATATCACCAATGTTCGTCAACCTAGACATGTGATCTCAGGTACATCAATTACTCTTTATTTATCAATTTGTAGGGTCAGCGTCCCTTTGGTATATCACAAAAGATTACTTATCTATCATGTTGGATCAGATGACTTGAATGTCACCAAAGAGAATCCAGCAAAAACGGATGAAGATCGCAAAAGAGATCATAGAAACGCCCTCAGGAGAGCGTCTTATCGGAGGAAAAAAGAGCGGATTCTCCAAGAAGATAAACTCCACGTCCTTAATTTATCAGGTAATAACTAAATGTTCTAACCATTATATTTAGTACCTTCAAGTCATGTCTTAACCATTACATTTTCCTTATGTTTTATTAACCATATTTAACCAGACAACCCAACTAGCTCCTCCTATACAACATTATCGCATATTGATTCAGCATTTACTACTAAAACTACGGAGACATTTGGTCTGGTTAATGACAATGATCTACATGGTAATCGACTTGTGAATAAGATGTCATCAATGTGGTTATATTATGTTTTACTCACTAAATTAAAATTATGTCATGAATGACACCAGATGTCGACGAGAATATACTTGAAGAAACAAATCATATAACCGAGGAAGAGCGCAAGAGAGATCATAGAAATGCTCTTAGGAGAGCTTCTTATCGGAGGAAAAAGGATAAGATACAAGCAGATGAAAATTTACGGCCACGACCTAAAACAGGTAAGTAGGATTTTTATTAATGCACGGTGCATACCTTATCATACCAACTGTTTCTTTATGTTCACGTTGACTGACAAATTTGCTCACAAAGCGTACCGTCATATGCTTGATCTTACAAAAGGAATGTTCTGATTTTCATTAGTCACTAAAACAGACTTGTTCTAATGATCATTTCACATCTACTTTCATAAAGGCACCGTTGATAGCGCTAACTATCCAGACTTATTGCATGATGATGCAACATTACCAAACTCATCATTAGACGCCTCTGGTGTTACCCATGAAAACGACCGAGATAGGAGGATACAGAGAAACTCTCGTAGCCGAGCATGTTATCAGAAGAAAAACAAGGAATTGACGGTTGATGATAGAGAAGATCTGAATGAAAAGATCCGAGGGAAGCGCGTAGAACGCTGCAAAAGCATGTCCATGATTGAGAAAGGGCAGTCAAGTGCTCAAAGGAAGGCCAGTTATGCTAAACGAAAAAACACCCCGTGCAAAGAATCCATCACACTCCCACGTCCAGACATAACAAACTCAACATCCGATAGTCTAGCAATACCCCTCTCTCTGCCTGCCGAAGATGATTCATCAGATGGCGACCCTCCCCCGGTCATGCCGAATTACGGTGTTTGCACCAATGGTATGTACATGCTTGTGTTTGGTTCTGTTGCTCATTCTCATCCACCTTGTTCTCACATGATGCGGTCTATTGCCACATTCTCCGCAACTTTTTTGCAGACGACATCGATGTGTTCCTAGAACCCATCATGGGCGATGAGCCAACACCAGCCAAATTGATGGATGAGGAGTACTACATGTATCGCAACCAAGGTATGGTCAACTCGGAACTTGGAAGGCGTGGAGCTTTATTCTAATTGTAGTACTATGTGAATATTAGTTTGAAAATCATGTTTCAACAAATACCTGTAGGATCCGATAATGACACATTCGAGGATGACGAGGAAGCGAGCATGTCATCTACTAGGCCTAGCGAGGTTGATCCATTAGACTATGTGTACACAAACATACCAGACAGCACTCACATCCTCAAGCTCGACGCAAACTGCAAACACTGCAATGCCAGAAAGTTTGTGTCTGAGACAGATAGATTCTGCTGTCGCAATGGACAGATCGAGCTTAAACAACCGGAACCAATCCCAGAGCTTATGAGGCTATGGCCTAGCATGGATGCAGATTCTAGACATTTTCGTGAGAACATACGGTTCTTCAACGGGCATTTCGCCTTCACAACCCTTGGCGTCAGCCTTGATGAGAACTACATCAACATGAAGTCTGGGGTGTACACATTCCGGGCACACGGAACCATCTACCATAATGTGCACTCATTCAGGCCTAGCTCACGTCCAGAACATCTGCAGTTGTACTTCTATGATGACGACCCGAGCATAACTCATCGTAAGGCGGCCACCAAGCAATTAGACCAGGATGTCGTGAAGATGTTAGTATACATACTAAAAGAAAACCCGTACTCCCAGCAATTTAGGAGTTTGGGTGCACACAAGGACAACCTTGATGATTATGGGATAGACCTAAACATCGATAAGAGGCTTGACCAAAGAACATATAATAGACCATTGTCATCTGAGGTTGCTGCAATTTGGGTTGAGGGCAGCGACCTGACAAAAAGGTTTGACCGGAGGATAACACTTTGTGGTAACAACAATGAAAGGCATAGTATACGCGTGTCATCCGGAGCATATGACCCGTTGTCTTATCCCCTATTCTATCCAAGGGGGGAACTAGGTTGGCATCCAAAACTACCTAAACAGGGTGTTCCTTGGGAGGCTGTACAACATCCTCAACTGGTCCATGATGATGATGAGGATGCAGGTATGACGTCTGTTTCCCTTTTTGTCCAAATAATAAATTATTTCTCAAATATATCATCATTTTGAGACTATTCCATCATGTGTAGAGGGAAATAGCAGGTTGTGCGTCTCTGTCAGAGACTACTACTGTTATATGCTGCAGACACGGCCTGCAATCTTTAATCCCATGCTCTGTGGTGCACTCCTGCTGCAGCAATGGGCGGTCGACATGTACGTCAAGATTGAGAGTTGTCGGTTGAGGTGGTACAGGAAGAACCAGACGCAGATTCGTGCCGACTTGTATAAAGGAGTTGTTGATGCGATCACATCTGGGGAGACGCGAGCAAGCATTGTTGGGGTTAGAATAGTTCTCCCTGGGACATACCCTGGTGGCAACCGCGACATGAAGAAGAGGCATATGGATGCCATGGCAATTGTCCATACATACGGGAAGCCTGACCTTCCTCACCATGACTTGCAATCCTAAATGGGAAGAGATAAAGAATGAGTTGCTGCCTGGTTAAACGGCGCAAGACCGACCTGATATTGTGGCTCGGGTGTTCTATGGCAAACTAGAACACATGAAATACGTGTTGTTCAAGAAGCATATCCTGGGTGTTGTTGTCGCTTACGTATACGTAGTCGAGTTCCAAAAAAGGGGCCTCCCCCACGCACATTTTTTGTTGATCATGCACTCAACATATAAGGTTATCGTCCCGGAGCAGTATGACCGACTCATTTCCGCGGAGCTCCCAAACAAGCGCAAGTATCCAGAATTGTATGCAATGGTGGTAAAACATATGATGCACAGACCATGCGGTGCTCTTAATCCCAAGAATGTTTGCATGCAAGAAAATGGTTGCAAGTGTAGATATCCACGGCTGTTCAATGAGAACACAGCACAGGGGAAGGACTCATACCCAGTTTATCGACGGAGAGATGATGGAAGACGTGCTAAGGTCCGAGGGAAGATGTTGGACAACCGTTGGGTTGTGCCTTATAACCCATACCTTCTGCGGATGTTCAATTGCCACATAAACGTTGAGGTCTGCTCTAGCATAAAGGCCGTCGAATATCTTTACAAGTACATTTACAAGGGCCATGATAAGGCTTCTTTCAGCATCGACCAGCCCGACGCCAATGGTAACATTGATGAGATCAAGAGATACGTTGATGCAAGGTGGGTCACCCCTCCGGAGGCTATGTGGAGGATATTTGGATTCCCACTTTGCGCCAATTACCCGCCTGTCTTGTAGTTGCCTCTTCATCTCCCAAATATGCACAGGGTTGCATTCAATGCGCATGCTGATTTAAAGAATGTTGTCGCCTCCGAAAATGCTTCAAAATCCATGTTAACTGAGTATTTCAAAGCTAACTAGGAACACCCTCGTGCTAGGCATATATTGTACAAGGATTTTCCCAGAAGCTTTACGTGGCAGAAGAAAAAGAAGTATTGGAAGCCGCGTGTCGAGCGTTTTCAAATTGGCCGCATTGTGTTTGCCAATCCCGCCGAAGGGGAGCGATACTACCTGCATGTGTTGCTTAACCATGTTATGGGCAAAACATCCTTCAACGACTTGCTCACCGTGGACGGCGTGCTATGTGGGAGCTTTAGAGAGGCTGCTGAAAGGTTGGGACTCATCGAGGCAGACAACACGCTCGACGACTGTCTTAATGAGGCTGAGCAGTGGGCGATGCCATGTTCACTTAGGAGGCTTTTCGCAACCATCTTGGTGCACTGCGAGCCAGGCAACGTGCGTGATCTATGGGATCGACACTTCGAGCCTATGTCAGATGACTATCATTGATCACGCACGTCCCCTGACGAGGTTGAACAGATGGTGTTGCTTGACATTAGGGGTATGTTGCAGTCCATGGGTAAAGACATTGTTGATTTCGCTCTTCCAATCATAGATGATGCGTTTGACCCAATAGAAGGCGAGGCAAGAGAGGTTATCGAGGAATCAACCGTTGAGTTTGATGTGGATGACACAAAATTTGCATCTTCACTGTACATGGAGCAGAGGGCCGCATACGATGAGATACTAGGGGCTGTTGAACGCGGTGACGGGGGTGTATTCTTTGTTGATGGCCCTGGAGGTACAGGGAAGACCTTCCTATATAGGGCGATGCTTGCCACGGTGAGGAGCCAGAGCAAGATTGGTATCGCTACCGCGACGTCCGGCATCGCCGCTTCTATCATGCCTGGCAGCAGGACTGCCCACTCGAGGTTCAAGATCCCATTGAGTTGCGATGATGGAGCCTCGTGCAACTTCACCAAGCAGAGTGGGACCGCCAAGCTGCTACGGATGGCCTCATTGATAATATGTGACGAGGCCAGCATGACGAAGCGACAAGCAGTTGAGGCATTGGACAATAGCATGCACGACATCATGGGAATATGCGACCGACCCTTTGGAGGAAAGACTGTTGTTTTTTGTGGGGACTTTAGGCAGGTTCTTCCGGTCGTCAGGAGAGGGTCGCGGGGCCAGATAATTGATGCAACCCTGCGAAGTTCTCATCTATGGAAGGGTATGCGGCAGCTTCGGCTCATCACCAACATGAGGGCTCATAATGACACGTGGTTTGCCGATTACTTGCTAAGGGTCAGCAATGGCACTGAGGATGTCGATGATCAAGGCAACATAGTACTCCCTGAAGATATTTGTCTGCCGTCTACTGGCGAGGTTGACGACCTGGAGAAGCTTATTGACCATGTATTTCCGAGTCTAGATGACAATATGGCTGATTCGAAATACATGACATCTCGAGCAATCCTTTCCACAACCAATGACAATGTAGACAAGATAAACATCCGCATGATAGAGTGTTTTCATGGAGATGAAGTAATCTACCATAGCTTTGACAGTGCGGAGGATGACCCATATGGCTACTATGCTCAGGAGTTTCTGAATGGATTGACTCCTAATGGTCTTCCTCCGCATGCTCCCCAACTAAAGCTGAACTGCCCTGTCATACTTCTAAGGAACATTGATCCAGCTAATGGACTGTGTAATGGCACTAGGCTTGTTGTTAGAGGTTTTGAGAAGAACACCATTGATGCAGAAATCGTGATTGGACAACACGCTGGCAGGAGGGTCTTCCTTCCTCGAATACCTCTCTGCCCATTTGAAAATGACATGTTTCCGTTCAAGTTTAAGAGGAAGCAATTTCCTATAAGGCTTAGCTTTGCTATGACCATTAACAAGGCTCAAGGGCAGACCATCCCGATTGTTGGTGTCTACCTACCCAATCCCGTGTTCTCACATGGTCAGCTCTATGTTGCTTTGTCTCGAGCCACCGCGAAGAGAAACATAAAGATACTCATTCAGATGGAGAAGTCGAAGGAGAAGACCAACAAGCAAAAGGACAATCCAAAGAAGCGCAAAAGAACGACTGTGTCCTTACTGACCTCGATGAAGAACTCGTCTACAAGGAAGTCCTTACAGGCTGAAGACCAGTTTTAATAGCAAGGCATGTTTTGTAATGACAGGTTGATTACTCTTGCGATTGTCAAGACATGTTGTAATTCGTTTTTTTACCACTATCTTTTTATCCGTTATTTTGATAGCTGGATGTCTACTCGATCAACTTGAGCTACGCACTGCAGTTCAATAATCAGCCGTCGTATTGGCACCATCATCGTTGTTATGATTTTTCTACTATCGTTGTTTTTATTGCAAAATGCGCATGCTGATAGCAGCGTAGTTTTTTGTGTGTAATCTGTGATCCAGATCTAATGATTGGCCTGCTAAATACCTTGGACATGCAATGAACTTTTTGAATTTAGGCAAGTTATCATACCCGTTCTTATTTATTTATTTTGTGCGTCCTTATTATATACCTATTATTCTGATATGTCACAACTAAAAGATTCAGATTTTGTGCATCAGATCAGTTTGTGCAACTTTTGAAATTATATTTTGCATATGTACTTTTAATAAATAATAAAATGCATGTAATGCGTACTTGCGAATAAGTTTAATAAGGACGCACGACTATGTAGATTGTGAAAATGCACATGTCTGTTCGCTTAAGTGTGTAATATTTGGCAAAAGTTATATTACTTGTACTTTCACACAGCTATACTGGTTATTTAACAGTTCAATTCAAATTACATATTATATTTTGCAATTGGTTCATTTAACTTTATGAGTTTACTGCGGATCTGAAAGAGTTCTAAACTTAAAATGCGTACAAGGCTGCATTAATCTAGGACATGGTTATTTTTGGTCCAGGGAGGAAGCATCGTTTCATGGATTTCTGGTCCATGAGAACTTGTGTTAGGCTGATATCAAGCATCGTGTGTTATGGTGCCTTAGCGGGACAACAAGGATTCCACTAAGATGTCTGGTTGGTCTGAGGGTGGTCGACTTATAGTTGCACCCAGCCAATACGATTTGCTGTGTTGGCATCAAATAATTAAATGTGAATCAAAATGTGTATCCTTTTATAGGTGCCATGTAATACTAGGATTCTCTTATATATAGAGCTCATTATATATAGAGCTCCTATCCATGCTAAACCGAGAGCATTTGCCTAATAACGTTGCTACTAATGCATACGCATAAATAGACGTGCTCTACTATTGTTTCGAGTGTTGTACGTATGTGTGTCATTAAGACAGCTGTGATGAAAAAGAATAAACAATATTCTCCCGTAGTGCAATTATATTATTTGATATAGATGATTATTGTAAAATTATGTGTTAGGCATGATATATGTGAAAACACAAAAATTGTCTATTGTCCCATAGTTACGCACGGGCATTTACCTATATCATAATTTTATATATCATCAAGGTAATGGAAAATTAAAATATAATGTAATTAATCAATATATTAATGTGAATATCAGAAAGGTTAATAAATATCCATAAAGAGGAAACTATGTTTTTCAAAGGCTAGTGATAATCAGATGCGTTTTCATAGGCAAGTGATCATAATGAATATTAAAATGAAGACCACTAAACGATTTTGATATGTATGTTTCCTTGATTAATAATCAATATTTAATAGGTTGCCGAATATTACATATCTGAATATAGATATGTCACCCACGGGGCCTATCCAGCCAAAAACAAAATTTGATCACTATTTCATTTTCCCGCCGCCCACTATGCTTATATAAATAATCACCGCTGCCCACAAATTTTCTACATTGTAACTAGCATCTCCTCCACGACGACCATGGTGATCTCATACGGATCGATCACATCTAAGAGGGTGGTGGCGCCACCGCCAGCTCCTATCATCAGTCAACTCATCTCCCCTCTGATGAACAGGCAAGATAAAATAATCTTTTAGTACGTCTATTTGCCATCACTATATAACGGTTTTTTTTCTTGAAATAATCATCATTGTTTTGCACATGGGATACACTAGAACATAGTAATAGGCTTGGCGATCAAATCATCTATTGTCGGCTTGTTTTCATCTTGTATATTAGTTAAAACCAGATGCACAGTGAGTCTGAATTACATAATCTTTTATTTTGATCGTGTACAAACCAGATGTAGCAAGCACTAACACAATCACCTGAGTATATTACTATTAGATTAGCATTCATTTATATAGTTTTTTAAGTTGGTAGATTGATGGTCTGGCTGTAATCTCATTGGGGTTGTTTTTGGTAAGCATAGGGTATTGCCTGTTTTCAAAACCATTTTTATCCCATATTCAATAGATCTTTTTGCAAGAAGAAAACAAATAAGTAGAACATGAATAATATGTATAAATTTGGCATGATGTGTGTTGGGCCACTAGAATGTTATGCTCCTTGGCTGCTAAATTTTATGGTCCCCTTGGAAAATAATTTTACCTGATCCTTTTGTTTTTTTATACGCACAGGAACATGAATTTTCATCACGTTCAAATGGAACACATATATCATAATTGCTGGATTATTCAAGCTAGTGTCATGTGGAAGGCTCACATCAAAGAGAATGGCATGGGAAACTTGTACTTTCAGTGCATACTACTCGATCGGCATGTAAGAATACTTTATAGCCCACATTTTTAAATATAATTTTGATATACATGTTTTTTTGCTCATTGTTGTTATGTTCATGAAAATATATTAGGGAACAAAGATGGAAGCGATTGCATACAACAACCAGGCAGTCGGTTTCAACAACGTGCTAGAAACGGTAGGACCTATGATTTCAATCGCGTCGGGTTCAACCCCACAGAAATGCCAGATGGACATTTCTGGTACCTATCCATGGACTTTGTCACCACGCTAAGTTCTACGACCGAGGTTATGATGTCGGCGCAACAGATAACGTCGACAATTTTCTCACCGTGCTTCCCACTGTTTGGAGAAATCTTTGAGCTACAGGATAAAACCATCACAGCTGCATTATTTAGTTAGTTGTTTTTGCATATTACTCCGTACAACTCAGAGTCTCATTGTGATTTCATATTTGCAGATGTGGTTGCTATCCTTGCCTATGTTGGTCATATAGAATTTAAGTGGGATACGATATATAGGCGCCGCGTCCCTTCCCTCGAGATTGGCCTCATGAACTTCCAGTAAGCGCCAATTATAATATGAGATTACCATATGCTTATTTTTGTAATTCTATTGTTGCAATGATAGAAACATTTGTATTTGTTTGTAGACGGCAGATAATTTTCTTACGTGTACGTGAGGAGCACGTTGGACCTCAGTTCTGGCGTTTGCAATGCACTGACAATCTGTTCGAGAAGTTTGTTGTAACTTACATACAGGTAAATCAGAGGCAGCGTTGCTTGCAAACTATGAGGGAGAGCACATTCTTCTTCTCTCCCAACATTAATTATGATCATCATTATCTACAAGGTAGGGGCTGCGTTATATTTTAAATTTGTTTTCAATATTTTTTTCTGTAATAGTATTCCACTACTATATAACAATGATTGTTATCGTAGATATCCATGAAGCTAGCCTGACTACACTTGATGAAACACGTGCGTACGCGAATCATGTTGTTCAAGGAAGGAACAATGGACGTCAGAAGTATCACAGAAGAAATTAGAGCATCCTCGTGAGATCCCAACACATGCATGATCCTGGGATAACAACGCGCGCATCCATGTCTAGAACGATGCATGCTTGCCCCCATCCGCCCGAGTTCTCTGGTCCATGTTCTCCCTCTCTTATCCCCCCTCCATTTATGCCTTATCGATCCTAACACGATCGTGCACACATGGCGCGCATGTAAGGATTCTGTTCCAGTTGGAATATATATCAAACAATATTTGCTTCATTTTTTCCTTTACGACTTCTATTTTTCTCAAGGCTATGAGCATTATAAACTCTTACTTGATCTTTAAAGATTTGCGCGAATAAAAGGCCAACGTGAGGTGTTTCATGCACTATTATATTCTGACAAGACTCACTACTGCTGTATTTTATTGATCAAGTAAACTATAGACATGTTTTGCGGGAATATTTCTGTCTATAAGGCGTCCTATGTGTCTTAGTTATTCCACATTGATACGAGGCACTCAAACATAAAACTAAAGAAAAAAGCTACCCACGCCAATTACATGTGATTTAGATGTGCAATACTACTTAAAGCACATGTAGACGTGCATCAGCAAAAATGTATTTTATAACTCAAATTTTTCTCTCCATCGAGATATACCCGTGCGTTAAGAATATGGAACAATACATGTAAACGAAGTGGGCTATAGTTGCATAATTCAATTAACGGTAAAGTTATAGATTTTTCCACATGTGATAGGTTATATTATGTGATATAGGTGTTCAACCAATGAAAATATATATATACCCCGTTGCAACGCACATGCGCCTATGAATTATATTGTCATGTCTATAGTTTTTGTTATGGCAACTTATAATTATGGAAGGAAATGGGCCACCTTCCGAGTACATGACAACGGTTCATTAAAGTCATTTCCTTCCAATACGATGTAGTATCCAATCTAACGGTGTGACCTACCATACGTTCACTGGGTTTCCCAGTTTGGCCATTAATTTTTTCCTTAGACGGTTTTGCTTATAAGGAAAGTTAAATCCTCCTTGTTCCAATCTGGAAAGGGAGACGTATATAATAGAATTATAATCGGCATTTATTTATTTGCCTATTGTAGTATGGAATAAAAATAAATGCTTGTCCGTTTATTAGGAAGGTTTTGTAATGGATACATGCATGGATGGAATGATATGGGCACCTTCCAATCCATACAACATGCTAATGCCTCACCGACCGGGCGGATGGCCAATTCCCCTCCGACTATGTTATATATGGCCCGTCTGTGAGTCCACCATTGTCTAATGCCCTCTCGCTCGCTCATCCTGGTGCTAAGACGACTTTCTGCCTGCGGTAATGGCCGCTATGCCGATTTTTTATGGAGTGGACGACGCAGTCGAGTACATCTACAACTACATCATGGTGTCCTTAGACGAGAAGGAATTAGAGTTTGTTCTGGCAGCCCTAAACTTCATCTGTACTTTAATTGCAATTGTTAGCTGTAGATCACTGCCATTATAGTTTGTATTATTGTCTTTTTATTTTAAACCCGAGTAAAAACCCGTTCTTTCACATAATCCAGGGCGATTAGTTGGCCACGTTCATAATTTGTTACATGCATTTACTGGTTAGGATCATACTATCCTTTCTAAATACATAAGGTTTTATGATCTAACGTAGTGGTTGCAAAAAAATGGCCATGTGCTAATATTATCCTTTTACATTACCCCATGATAGTACCATCCACACCACATTATTTTAAACTACCATGTTTTTATGAACGGTAGTATATTGCAATGAGTCCTGGTGTATGATACATGTGCCATCTACAGATTTGTTCATAACTGTCATAATAGATTTGGTGATCTCAATGAATAGTACTTCTCTCCTGTTTTTGACACTACAATTCCAATTAGAAGATACATACATTCCACACCAGTCTAAAGTTTAGAAAAAATGTACTATTGTTTGCCCACTAATTGAAGTATTACATTATTTTGTTACCCTTATTTTTCTAACAGCTTTGCTATCATGCTGTTTTGTTTGCAGCACAATATGGATAAGGAGCCCTCGTCCATTCGTGATCGAATTAAGCCTACGAACTATCCAAGACACCATGCGAGTTGATACATGGGTCAATCCGAACTGCTTCGATCTTGCAGTGCGTAAGCTTACTAGCGACGCAATACAGAGGAATGCAGGAACAGACTTTGTTGGCTCCACGCATATGTTTGATTTGCGATTCCATCGCCTAGCACGGGTGCTGATTCAGACTGGCTTAGGCCAAGCTGAACGCACCAATTTGTTGATTAACAATGTCATTGTACAGCCTTTGCCGAAATACGACGTGCTCATGACCCCGTCCATTGTAAGGATTTTCATTCTTAACAATTGGTTTGTATACTATCTGTTCACCATTAACTTTGTATACCTATCGCAGTACCTATTGCCGTTGTATTTGGTGGATTCCTCCTACGGCCTCATTGCAGTTAATATTGAAAGTAGGAGGACTCTCCTGATTGATCATTCCAATGAGTCATTCTTAGGCTCAGAGGACTTTCATGACAAGGAACTTAAGAAGGAAGCACGTATAGTTTTGCAAGAATTTGGCAGTGTGTTGCAACAGGGGAGGCCTGGTTTGAATCCCCATCTCGTGGATTGGCCACAAGATCATACATTTATTACAGCCCCGCGGTAATTGTTTAAATTGGTCGTGCATATTATAGCCACACAGCTATAGGTTCTAATATATGTAGACTTTTGTTCACAGCCTAGACTCTGGATTGATAGTCCTACAGGAGATGGCTCACCAAGATGATACTCGCAGGCATAACATGTCCAGGACTTCGGTACGTGCATATATAACAAGTTTATGTCTTCCATAGCTTTGTTAAATATAAATTTATGTTCTTCCTATCACGTATATCTGTTGTGCAATTAATTTTTCAACAAGTTATTAATTTTTTGTTTATGTTTTGTAGGATTCAATACAGCTCAGAAAGCAATTGTTGGTCCAGATGCTGATGATCAAAGGCAATGAAGCAGCTGGAAACATCCCAGCTGAAATTACATCGTCCTTGAGGTTTTTGGATGAATGACTATGTATTGATGCATAGTCAAATGTCGAAAATATAATAAGCTAATAGAACTTTGGTAGGGATCAAATAGAGATTTATCCTTTTGGCAATATGAATAATGTATTGGATGCCATATATATGCAAGGAATAAAGGATTTTATGGATCCCTCTAGCTTCCTATTCGCTTCAACGTTGTCTGCTCGTGTTGGTTCTATCTATTAATTTTGACTTCTATGTATATTTTGTACTATAATACCCGTGCGGTCAGGAGCAGGTTTGTTGCTCTAGGTGAACCAGAGGCATTTCGTAATGGACCATGGCAGGTTCAGCCGGCAAGTGAGGTTTACAGACATGCCTCACATCATATACTAACTCGTATCGTGTAACTCCATTCATACACGCACTGCTATACGATACGAGGTTTATTTTGGCGGCCATCCTCACATATAATCTATGGAATAGCCAAATTAAAAACATGCTGGATATAATGCGCGTACCTTCAATTGCCTTTGATCTTCAAGTTCGCACATGATCCACATTTCTCTGTCATGCTCATGATGTCTCTGATAACCAGCTGATTATATTGTATGTGTTCCTGATTAGAGTAACCAACATAAGCCCCTGCCAAAGTGTTTTCTTATGGACTATATAAAGTACAAGACGGTGCCAGCATTTTTCCACAAACATTATACGTTACCAACATTTTCAAATTTGAGGGGGGGTGGGTGGGTAGGAAGAAAACATTTGTGTTGTATGGATGAATTTTCTCTAAACATAATAGCCATATATACCTACCTATGACGTTAAATAACAATAAAATAAAGGAGGCACTAATGACTGCTTCAGAGGACGGAAAAATAGGCATATGCATCTCAATAGGTATTACACATTAATTATTTCCCTAATTCATGTTTATTTTTTGATGTCCTCTTTCCTGTTTGAACCAGGAAATGTAAGAAAATATTATAGCTGTCACCAATTTGAATGAAGTGTTCATGCATTTGAAGAAAACACCGTTCAACATATATTTCAGAATTTGGCGTGTATTAGTAAATTTTAGAAGTATTTTTTAAAAATGTACGTCATGCACTAAAAAAATAGTAAGAAAAATATAAAACCAATCTACATGCATTACAATAAATAATGTGTAATAGTATTCTAACAATTCTATAAACACGATTGCCATGTCTTAACATATTTATAGACTTTTTTTATGCACGATCATTTTTAACACACGTTGAACATTTTGCAAATATATGTAGACAACATTTTATAGTACACGTTGAACAGATTAAATACACATAAATTATATAGAAAGTTTGTTTGGTATAGGGGCCCGTTTTCTGTATATGTTTTGATTCGGAAATATATGGGACACCTTCCACTTATCGTATAAAGACATGATCCGTCCGCAGCTAAAAATAATTTCTACTAGGAAATGAACAATATAGACATGCACGGATGGAATGATATGCACGGATGGAATGATATGCCTTAGGTACCATGTGTTGTGAGACTTAATGCATCCGATGCTGAAAATCAGGTGTAATGAAAAGTTTGCTTATTATTTGGCTTTCAACAATGGAAGTTGCCGTGATATTTGGAAGGCACTTAAGTCTATATGATGCAGCTGCCAAACAGTATCTGATCGTGGCATATAACCGACGAGGAGCTCCTGTTTCAACACCCACCCGAGGCTTCACCAATTTTCGATCACTCACTACTCTCATCAATGGAGGTTGTGCACGAGCCAGTGGATGTTTAGCTCGCACCACATGAGGCTTTGCCTGCCCCTCAGGAGGCCGCGGGCAACATGAATGCACTAGAAGATGCCGTTGAATACATTTTTCAATTTATCACTGTTGTCCAGGACGGTGAGGCACTAAAGTAAGTTGTATTGCTCTTCATATTACTCTCGTACACAGCAGGCTAGATATCAGTTGGGCAACACAGCACGCTAGACATAATTTACCATGGTAGTCCACTATATTATGTTTGGTTGTCTATGTGTTATATATTTTAGTGTATATATTTTTTGAACTGTTACACCGTTGTTTATTTTATTTCCTTTTCTGTTGTAATTACAAAATAAATGGCTAAAATAATGGAATCGGGAAAATATTATCTGATACCGGGAGAAAGATCAGATCCGTCCACAAGTAAAAATATTTTATACATGGAAATGAATAACTGCTTTAATTAAACGACGTTGATCATTTGGAAGGCAATATCAACTCTCCAATATATTAGATGATATGGTAACAAAATGATAAACTCCATATGCCTACTATTTAACCACCCACCCAAGTTCACATATATCCCATCAGCAAATTACGATCGAGAACTAATTTTCTATCCCATGGAGGAGATCATTGGGAACGCTGCGCACGCACCCCAAGAGGGTGCGCCTGCGGCCCAGGAGAATGTTCCCGGGCCCCATGAGGATGTGCCTGCGCCCATGGTTCTTTTGGCCCCACCAATGCATGCCGTGGAAGATGCACTTGAATACACATTTCACTTTATCATGGGCATTCGAGACCAAGATACATTAAAGTAAGTTGTCTTATTATAAATTCTTTTGCTATATACAAATCATGTTGGAACACTCTTTTACACAGCAAAGGAAGATAGCTAGATTGGCAATCCTAAAACATTCATATATACTTGTATACGTTTTTAGTTGAATTCGACGGTACATGAACAATGTCATGCAAAGCCCATGAATTAGGGTTCTATATTTGATACGTGTAGATACATCTAGGTGAGGACAATCTGACCTCGTTCAATGTCATCCAATCTAAACATGAATTCGGTTTATAGGTTAGTATAGACAATGTTAAACTAGAAGATGACCATTGAGGTCTTTTCCTAAATGTTGTTGGGCATTTTTTTTCCAGCTCAATATGGATAAGAAGCTCCCGGCCGTACCAGATCGACATCAGCCTCCGAATGATCCAGGACACCCTGTTTTTTCATACAAAATTTCATCCCGAATGCTTCAACCTTGTTGTACGTAAGCTTGCAAGCGCTGAAATAGAGAGGACCGCAGGCACCAACTGGGTTGGGAGCAAACATTATTTCGACTTGCAGTTTCATGCTCAGTCACAGGCCCTGAGGTACTCCTGGATGACTCTAGGAGAGCGCATCAGGACGCTGATTAACTATGTTGTGGTCCAGCCTGTTTCTAAATATGATGTGTTCAACTCTATAATTGTAAGAGATGCTCATTCTTGAAGTTAGTTTTACTTATTATAATAGCAATTGACATGTGTCGACCTGCCACAGTATCTACTACCGTTGAAACTTTTGGATTCGTCATACGGGTTACTTGTAGTGAACCGACTGAGGAGGAGGGTTGTCATGATGAATCCATCCTTCAACACGTTTGATCCTGAAGATAGCACTCATAACATATTGACGAGGAAGGAAATCACACTACTGAAGGAAGAATTCAACACTGTGTTGCAGACTAGGATCGCTGATTGGAATACCCAAATCATGGATTGGGAACAAGATACCATGTCCTGTGTTGCTCGTCGGTAAGCTACTAAATTGATCGCATACATAAGATGCAGACCGTTATAATGTTTATTTTTTTTGTCGCAGCAAACACTCCGACTTCTTTGTGCTACAGGAGATGGCCCACCAGATTGGTCGTTTGCGTAGCATGGGCTGGATGAACACTACCGTAAGTACATAAATGATGAGTTGATGTGTGCTACTTATTATCCAACCAGTTTATTAAATGATTGAGTTTTTGCACCTTTCATAGGATCCAATACATCTTAGACGCCAAGTTACGGTCCAGATGCTAATGTTCAAAGACAATGAAGCTGCTGCAAACATCCCGCCAGAGATTAGAGCGGCCCTGAGGGTTTTAAGTAACTGAAGATGGACTGATGCATGCAGATATGCCAATAATATTTTCCTATACTTCAGATTTGTTAGGGATCGATTTGATAATTATTTATTTTTGATACGAATACTTAGATAATAACTTTATGGGGTCTTCTATAGACGTATGTTCAAAAAATTTAGGATGTTTTGGTATTATCAAACTATTCAAACATTTTGTGGTTTTGGTATTATTGAAGTTTGGTTTTACTACCATATCGTTGGATTATTAATTGATTTTGTTGCAACATCATGAACGAATCATTCGGTTGTGTGCCATGGATGATTAGTGAGCCCCATTTGGGAAGCTGTACAGGGGTAATATGGCATGACGCTAGATGAGATGAGGCGCCAGGTTTAATGGTTTCTATAAAATAGGCAAATGCATGTGTGTGCACAGGATATTTACATCCTTCGGCGGCAACAATGTTCCTCCAACTGTTTCTGCACCTACTGTCATTTTCCTCTAAGAGGTACAAAGCGGAAATCGTCACATCTATCAATGCCCGCATCCAGCTCAAAACCCCCTATCACTTCCTCTACCGTTGAATTTTAGACACGCTATCATCATGTAGAACATTCAAATAATATTAAGAAAACAATGGAAGCACACATTAGTAAGTTAATATCTATACTACTATTAACCAAAATAATATTTTTTTATATAACCACCCCATTATGTGTACCAAGATTAATTGGTGCCATCAGATTATCCCACTTAATGATATCTAACGGCCTAAAACGGAGGTTAGGATTGCACGTAGCAATTAATTGACGGTCTATACTCTGCCGGGCGGACGAATATTCACCCGCTGTGCCCCGCTCCAATCACGAAAAATTATGCCGAGGATCACTCCCATTGCGGACGTGGGTTAGCTATGGATCATGAGCGTCTTGGACATCGACGAGCGGTCGTTGATGGCAAAGGGGGTGGCGCATAAGGAGTTCTCCTTCTTCCTCCATGATCCTATTCCACTCGCTTGCCGGCACCATGCGCCTCTACCTCGCCCTCTGCTCTGACGTCTGCCACACTAGGAATTTGGGATGAGCAGGAATACTGTAAAGAAGAAGAGGACAAGCAAGAAGCCGAGGTAGTGGGTACGACATCCGGGTCGAGAGTAGGTCGCAGCCATGCTTCATGGTTCAGGTGAAGATTAATTCAGCCATTGCCTCGGACAGGTTTCGTTTCGTCGGCGGCGCGGTCAGAGAGCAGATGGCATGAGCGCGCGGCCGGCCTGCTGTACGCGGTTGGTGCCTTGGTGGGCAGGGGCATGACTGCGCCCGAGCATGGAGAGGGGTTTCCTGTAAGTGCGTGAAGCAGGCGTGTTGTCGTGCTGCCGGCTGTGCTCTGCTCTGCTCTCGGAGGATGTAGAGGGGTTGGCGGCTTGGCGCTGAGAAGAGGAAGCTGGTTGTGCTCTCTCATGTAGTTCATCCAACGATTACTCTGTAGCATGTACTATTCCTCTATGTCTTCCTCCCTGCTAATTCCTCTGTCTATGTCAGTTAATTTCTGACTATTTTTGTGCACTGGTCGAAATCATAATAGCAAGGAAAACTTGGAATATGTGGGACCATTATTAAACTCGATCTGTTTATCTCCCTCTCAAGTCACAGTTTGGTTTCTTCTTTTTTGGGGGAGCTAATGTTGATGTGTAGTGATTAATCATCCATTTGATTGAAAGTTCAGGTGGTCTTGGGGCTCTCTAGGTGGCAGAAGATAGATTTTTGGTGCCTTTTTGTTGCAAATATTTATCTCTTTCTAGGTAGGCCAAGAGTTCTCAAAATTCTAGAATATTCAGTAGTTGTATGTTGTCTTAGGCTCACACCAAATGCTGAATTATAGCAGTGAATGTAAGTTGTATTCCTACCATAGTACGTAGCAGATTTATAGCTTACTATACTTCTATAAATCATACAACTCCCGTATTAATGCACGAACCATAAAGTCATGACTTATATTTGGCAAAAGAACTATATATAAATATCACGTCAATGCCTACTGATCAACATCAGCGCTAAAAGAGAAAGTTAATTTCATGCATCCAGAATTAGTATTGGTTACCTTTGGCATTTGGAAACCTTGGAGAAACTGGAATTGAACGCATTCATCGAACTTGTGTGGTCTCGCCGATGTTACAACTGCAAATAGTATATTGAGACTGTACATTACTACCAAATTATGGAATTATAAGTATTAGTACAATCTGTTAAATCATACAAAAGTAGCTAATCAGGAAAATGGTTAGTGTGCATGCCGTGAATTAATTAATACAATAATTTAATTATTTTTAGTAAGTTATGATTTTTTACATCTTTTCTAATTTATTAACAGGTATGCATTAGATGGAAAAAGGAAATATATCTGCACCATCCACAATGGTATATATGGTAGAAAACAATGGTATATATGGTAGAACTAGATTCAGCCATGATCTGCTACCCAGTTATTCTCCGTGTGGCCTACCTATATATGTTATTCTCCTCTATCATCCGTCCTCGCTCTCCTTGCTCTTCCTTCGGCCATCACAACAGCAGACCTGGAGGAAAATTTCCCAAGGAGTACCTTGTTTAAGCAAGGAGCATCAACAAGGCGAGTTCCTCTAGGTACAAACAATTCTGGATCTTTATCTTCTCTATAAAAGTGTAATAATTGTTATATTAGGATCATGTTTGGTTGATGTATAGTATCAAAAGTATGTTTTATCTTGCATTTTATGTATGTCGTGCTAAAATCAAGTGAACAGTCAAAAGTTGAACATAAAGTTAAGCAAGCAGAACAATTTACTAGAGCAATCTGTCCATTTGAGGTCCTCATGGTTTTATCCATGCCTGTCTTGTAAGTCCATCTTAGTGATTCCATCAAGGAGCTCTCAGCGAGAATATCTAGGCTTGGGAAAGATCTGTCATGAGAAACGTAAAACAGTTAAGGTATGTGCATAACTACAGGTAATAGATGATAACACCTAAAAAGTCTTCCTTTTGAAATCTTTAAAATATACACAAGATGTTCTAGAATAAAAAAATATGGTGAGTATTTACAATCAAAGACTGTTTTTATCTATAACAAACTCATATTCCCAAGAGATTCTTCATGGTGATGCACATGGGACATAGGGAACAACAAATATTGAGGATGATAGTATTACTAGGTTGTACTTTATAGATTTATTAACTGTTAGCAATCTAAATTTTGACAAGCATGTGAAAAAAGAAGTCAATGTAAACTTGCAGTAAGAGGATTCAAATGTAAAGAGTGAATCCGTTATCCACCATCAGGAATATCAGCATTGGGGCTATTCTGTTTGGGTTTAGTTTAATTCAATCCCAAAATTCACAAACACCAATTATACACTGCTAGAAAAAATTATTAGATATAGAGGGGTCACCGTATGGATTTCCCTGAACAATATCTGCAGTAATTGAGGTCACGAACCTGGGATGGTGCCACGTCTGCGTAAGTCGTATTCCGTTGCTTGTCGAAGCGCCCTGGCAAATGCTTTGAAAGTTGCCTCCATAATATGGTGTGAGTTGTTCCCCGCAAGCTTGGAAAGGAAAAAAAATGAGTGACTGCAGGGTTATCTATGTTATTCAATTAACTGGGGTGAAAACAATTATATTGACTCCTATATCACCAATAAACATTGTAACATTGACCCAAAGCTGACGAGGAGTATTTCTTTGAAACTGAAGCAACATATACCTGACGGATCTGAAGCGTCATGCCAGATGTATTCACAAGGGACTGGAAAAAGTGCGCAACTAGCTGTCATAAAAATAATTAATTTATAGTTCGCCAAAGTTGATAGCAGCGACATATAGATAAGAGAATCTCATCACCCTAACTCAAATAACAACCAACAGATATTGCGAAGATCTGTCAGAAATATCGTTTGGGGAAAGGAACATTTGAATTAACAAAACTTGAAACAGAAATGATGATCTAAAGTAAACTTGAACTTAATAAGTCATGTTTTGGCAATGAAAATCATCTTAAGCCTGACATAAATAGCAGACAATTGAAAATGGCTGTCAAAATTTTACCAAATACCTGTGTATCATATGTGCCAACTCTCTCGGTAGGAATACTTAAGCCGCAGCTCAAATGAGGTCGACCAGATAGATCCTGGATACAGGAGGAAAAAGAATGACTAGCAAACATCTAAGCTCAACAAGGCACAGTTTAATTATTCAGTAGATATTTGTATATTTACAAAATGTCAGAATTGTTGAGCAAAAAATAGGTAACCCAAAATTAAGATAGAGTAAAATAATTACAACTTCATTGCTATCATTCAAGTCTTCAGCCTATGTTAGATGGATGAGTCAGAATAACTATGACAAAAATAAAGCCAAAGGACTAGCATTCTTGATAATAGTCCTCAACAGTCAAAATCTTCATACATACCAATCTATCATAACATGAGATGCTCATGAAATAAGAGAACAAAATTATTTAATGCCTGGTCATTATCCAAGTTAAGAACCAAACAGATGGAAGTTGTAATTCAGTTATGTGTTAGCAAAGGTTGAGAGCTTCATAAGCTCATAAATGCCCAACATAGACATGCACCCTCCTGAATGGAGGTTGTAGGCATAGTATCTAAATGTAGAAGATGGTCCTGCATACCAGTATAACCTCAACTGCTGCCTCCTCAAGTGGTGCTGTAAAATGCCCAAACCGGTTAATCCCTTTTCGGTCACCAAGTGCTTGAAGTAATGCCTAAAAGAAAATTCCAAAACAAGTCACCACAGTAAGTTCCAAAGATAGCAGGACATTAAACTTAGGATAGTTCAGAATCAGGTAAAGAACAGAAATATAGCATGCAAAATTTAGCAGTGAGGTAAAGATGGATGTTCCAACTTCTGGTAGACAATAATTCGTATAACTGTTTCTAGAAGTACTGATGCCAAGTTAGAAAATAATGGTAGAAAAAAAATTACCATTCCAATTGCTAAAGCAGTATCCTCATTTGAGTGATGATCATCAATGTGTGTGTCACCCATCGCCTTCACATATACATCAAACAGACCATGAGATGCCAGTTGCTGTAAGCTGCAAACTGAAAGTTAATGCCTAGCTTTGACCAGAAGAAAAAACACTCACACGGCAAGAGTTAGAACCTTCTACTATCAAGCAGAAGATATACACAGAACATAATACTGGACCATTCAGAGTGCATCAATCTGAAAACAGAAATACTTCTCAATATTTTTTTCTCTACTTGTGTTGGTTTTTGCTACGCTAGCACATTACTGCAGTTGCATTTCACGTATTGATTTCAGATGTAAGGGCTTGTCATCCACAGTGGTCATTGCTGTCAGTTTGTCACTGATGTGGAATAACAAAAGCCTTACATTTCACACATACAAACACTAGTTAATAAGAAGGGAGTAACAATCTTTGCATGGATCACATCACCCTAGGGAAAGAGAAATCAAATAGGAATTCCCATCCTAATTGCTCAGTCGTCTGGAACACGTGGAACTCATAAGGAAACAGACTTTTCTACAGCAAGGACCCCTTCAGGCTAAGTCATGTATACATCACTTTCTCCTAATAATAACAGGATTGTACTAATCATGCTCTTAAACATTTGAAGTTAGCATGCCCTCTATGTAGGCTTTAACCAACACAAATTCAGAATGCTACTTGCCATTTTTGACTAACAGAAAGCTAATTATATGCCACACCACAATCTAGGATAGTTTAACCTCTATGTTAGCTTTTTAAATCTTGATTCACATGTATCTGCATATTAGTTTGCTTGTCCATGCATATAGGTAGTTGTAGCAGGTGAAGCCTTGGAGAACATGCAGGAGGTGAGATGCGAGGCGCCGTGAGATATGGCGCATGGCGAGATGCCGAACGGTGGCGAGAGGCTGCTGTGTATGCATGTCCGAGGTTGTTAGCTGCTGCTGCATGAGTGGCCGGGTCGTGTGGTTCCTAGAGTGATTCTAGGAGAAGATCAAGTCATTAGTTAGTGGTGTGCGTGGGTGCGTGCATGCAGTTAGTGGGCGAGTGTGTGGCCCGGCTACGTGAGCGTGAGTCTACTTAAGCACTTGTATGCATATTTGCTTTCAGAAGAGAAATAGAGGCAAAGAGAAAAGGTTGGGCTGTGAGAGTCCGACGCCAAACACCTGTGTCTCCATTTTCTTGAGTTGGTTGTGTGAGGCAGCCGTGAGGGAGAAGAGGGGCTGAGAGAGTTAGCTCCAACATTTGGTATCAGCGCTAGGTGATGACGAAGACGATGCCGCGTGACTCTTCAGCGAGTGGAGCGTTGGTGCCGAGCGACTCGGCGGCGATGGCGGCTGCCGCGACGGCGGCGACGACGGCGGCGGCGGGGAAGCTCCCGTTCCCGCTGCTCACGAGGACGAACTACGCGGCGTGGGCGATGAGGATGAAGTACCTCTTGCGCGCCAATGGCGCGTGGGGTGCCGTTGATCGCGAGGCCTCATCGGAGGTCGACAAGGGCAAGGAGGAGATGGCCATGACGATAATCTCCCAGTCCATCGACGACTCGACGCTGCTGCGGGTTGCAGAGAAGGAGACCGCAGCCGATGTGTGGGCGGCGCTACGCTCCATGCATGTGGGCGTCGAGCGCGTCCGAGAGGCGAGGATTCAGTCCTTGCGCTCGGAGTTTGACGGCCTCAAGATGGGTGATGCCGAGTCCGTGGATGACTTCGCGGCGAGGTTCACGACGCTCGTGGGGCGCATCCGTGAGCTTGGTGATGCGATGGAGGAGAAGTATGTCGTGAAGAAGCTGCTCCGAGCCGTCTCCAACAAGTTCATCCATGTTGCGTCGTCAATTGCGTTGTTCGGCGACACCAACAAGATGGCCATGGAGGAGGCCATTGGTTCACTCAAGGCACACGAGGAACTCGTCAAGGGGCGTGAGACGGGACGCGAAGAAGAGCAGCTCCTCATGGCGAGAGGACACGACTCGTCGCGAGGACGGGGTCGTGGCCGTGGACGCGGTGGAGGGCGCAGAGACAAAAGTGAGGTACAGTGTTACAATTGCCGCAAACTTGGTCACTTCGCTTGGGAGTGTCCTGAGAAGAAGAAGGAGAACGAGGAGGAGAAGGCGCTGCTGGGACAGTACGTCGACGACGAGCCAACTCTCCTTTGAAGCTCCATGAAGAATTGGGAATCAAGATTAGGGGGTGATTGTTAGCTTTTTTAATCTTGATTCACATGTATCTGCATATTAGTTTGCTTGTCCATGCATATAGGTAGTTGTAGCAGGTGAAGCCTTGGAGAACATGCAGGAGGTGAGATGCGAGGCGCCGTGAGATATGGCGCATGGCGAGATGCCGAACGGTGGCGAGAGGCTGCTGTGTATGCATGTCCGAGGTTGTTAGCTGCTGCTGCATGAGTGGCCGGGTCGTGTGGTTCCTAGAGTGATTCTAGGAGAAGATCAAGTCATTAGTTAGTGGTGTGCGTGGGTGCGTGCATGCAGTTAGTGGGCGAGTGTGTGGCCCGGCTACGTGAGCGTGAGTCTACTTAAGCACTTGTATGCATATTTGCTTTCAGAAGAGAAATAGAGGCAAAGAGAAAAGGTTGGGTTGTGAGAGTCCGACGCCAAACACCTGTGTCTCCATTTTCTTGAGTTGGTTGTGTGAGGCAGCCGTGAGGGAGAAGAGGGGCTGAGAGAGTTAGCTCCAACATTATTGGTTCGTGACTTGTTTTCTGAACATCTGAGGGTAGTTGATAACATAGTTTTTAGAGAATGGGCAAGAGCTTTGCGCTTCTTATTTTAATCCGAAAGCATTACCGATGATAAGAAACTGACTAAGAAAGGATTTTTCACTCAGAAAGGTAAGGTGGGGGCGGATCTGCCATGGGGAGTGGCGTACCGGAGCTATGGCGTTGCAGATCGGGACGCGTCGCCTCGGATCCACCTGCGACATCGCCGGAGAGGAGCGCCGCTGTGGATCCGTGATTAGTGCTTGTGCATGTCATCCCTCCTTGCCGAGGGCGGCGGCGTTGGTAAGCAGTCGTCGTCCTCGCCGTGCATGTGAGGTTTGCTCATGGCGCCGCGGCACAGAGAGAACAGAGAAGGAGTTCAGTGGCTAAGAAGACGACGAGGGGGCGGATCTGAGCATCCCGCGTTGAATGGATTTGTCAGGCATAGGTAGTGGCTTACCGGAGTTGTGTCGTTGCAGATAGTGACGCGTTGATGCGGATCCAGCTGCGACATCGCCGCAGAGTAGCGCCGCCGCGGATCCGACCGGAACGGCACCGCATGCATCACCCGCAGGTGCTCCAGGAAGCGCGCCCCGTCCGCCCCGCTCTGTCGCGCAGCCCACACCAGGCAGCCCCAAGGCCAGTGGATGTTGTAATCTGATGCGGGGGTCGGCGGGCGGGACAGTGGGGATTCCTGCTCGTCAACGCGGGCGGCGATGCGGCGGGGGAGGGGAAAGGGCGAGAGGGTTTGTGTGAGTGAGATGAGAGAAGATGAGAGAGTGAGCGAGACGAGAGGATAAGGTAGAATGCGGCGGGGGGAGGGGAACGGGCGACGCCGCGTCGCTTTAGTTCTGGTTCCGCCCTAGAGGCCTGCGTGCCAGGTGGGCCATGGTGGCGGGCCGCGCAACAGGCCTGTCGTGGCGGACCTGGCTTTTTTTGTTTTTTTCTTTTCATTTTTCTCTTCATTTGTTTGGGTTTCTGTTTATATTTTATTTCCCTTACTTTTTTATTCTTTAGTTACATTGCTTTGTTTTTATTATAACATACAACGTTCGTTGCATGTCACAAAAGTGTTCAATAGTATTAATGAAATGTTCATGGTTTTTTTCAACAGTTCATCATCCATTACAAAATTGTTCAACAGTTATTATAAAATGTTCAATGAATATATAATCACTGTGTTTTTTAAATTTGTTAACTGTATATTACAAAAATTTCAAATATGTATTAAAACATGGTTCAACTTATATTACAAAAGTATATAATCATTGTGTTTTTTTTGTTTATTTTATTTTCCTTTATCTCTTTTTTTATTTTTTTTATGTTTATATTTTTTTCCTATACTCTTTTATTCTTTATTTATAATGTTTGGTTTTTATTATAATATACGGAGTTCAATGCATGTCACAAAAGTGTTCAACGGTATTAAGGAAATGTTCATGTTTTTTTGAAAAGTTCATCGTCCATTACAAAATTGTTCAACATTTATTATAAAATGTTAAGTGAATATATAATCACTGTTTTGTTAAAATTTGTTAATTGTATATTACAAAAAATTGAAATATATATTAAAAAATTGTTCAACTTATATTACATAAATATATAATTGCTGTGTTTTTTGTTTATTTTCTTTTCCTTTTTCTCTGTTTTTTTCTGTTTATATTTTTTTCCTATAATATTTTATTCTTTATTTATATTGTTTCATTTTTTATAATATACATAGTTCATTGCATGTCACAATAGTGTTGAACTTATTTTAAAAAAATGCCCGTGGTTTTTTACAATAGTTCATCATCCATTACAAATTTTCTCCTTACATTTTTTTAAGATATATTACATGTTGTTAGTTTTTAGCCAGTTTTCTACACGGCTGGAGCTCGTTACATCCAAATGGGCCGGCCCAGTCGCCCCCTGCCTTCAGTGAAGGCTCCCGTGTTTTGCCTACCGCATGTTAACCTGGCCGGAGTGTGATTATTCTTATTACATATACTAAGAGGATCAAAAACATATAAAAAACACATATCCTTGGTTAATGTTGGTTAGTTAGCAAGTTCTTTTTTGTTTCTCAAATTTCAATAGCATATGTAATTAATTTAAAATCATTTAAGCAATTTCAGATGACCACTTACTTATATATGAACATTATAGTTTGTTGTTTCTTTCAATTGATGTATTAGTAAAATGTTTTGAACTATATGTTTTTCTAATATAATCAAAAGCATTTTTATCACATATAAAATAGTTGTGTTAGTTTCACATTATATGATGCAAAAAATATCCTATTTATATTTCAGCATAGATATAAAGTGATGGGTTCCGACATACTCACTGATGTAATGATGACAGTCCGCACTGAAACACCACGAGAAGAGGTGCATATAGCTAACCTTACTTTGTATGTATATTATAGATGATAATATGAATGGTCTATTTATATTCTTGTTTAATCAGAATATAGGAGACATGGATATGGACTTTGGAGATGCACAGAAAGAATACATGGAGGTTTCAGATGCAATGTCGCTGGAAGGGGCCGGATATTCACAACATAATAACGTCGAAGAGGTTACATCTCATAACAAACCAAAAAAGGATGCTAATTTGCATGTTATCCCACAAGGTATATGTTTATATTATTATCGATCTTATTTTTGTGATCTTGCCTTTTGTATTCAACTAAGTTGGCTCATTTTTTGTTACTAAGTTGTCTCATTTTTTATGAATTTGACAGACTATGTTTGTACCCCTAGAGATATTACAGTTATCGAATCAATAAAGTCTGCCCCCAATAATACCCAGTTCGTGGACATTGGAGATGCCTTGTTAGCAACCGACGATTTTAAATGCCTTATAAAAAATGATATGTTCTTACATGACGGTGTAAGACCAATTTCACAAACTTTGTAATCAATAATATGAACAATATATAATATCATAAAATATTAATATATTATAAATATTGTTTATAGGTGATAAATGCTTACATATATTGCATGCTTGCTCACGACCATCTACAGGACAGAGCGGGTGAAAAGGTACACATTATTAGCATGTTTGTATCTGGCCAGATAAAAGAAGACGGTGAAAGAGACATCGACCCATCAAAATATCATCGCATTGTGCATCATGTTAATACTTATCTACAGCAAGATATGGTTAGTTGTTGTCTTGTTATCCATGCATATAATTATGGATTATTTTTATTTAGTTCATATGTCTAATGATTTGTTAATAATTATATCTAATTGTGATTGTGATTTGTATGATATTTACACCAGTTATTCATTCTGATTAACATGCCGGGCTAACATTGGTATCTAGCTGTCGCCAATGCCAAAAAACGAGAGATCCAAGTATTGGACTCACTTGGTGAGAATGTCAAACGCAATGACCTTGCTACTACGGTAACTATCTATTTTTTTACTCATCTTAACATTTGTTTTGTTTGACTTCATCCCTAACATTTCTCATATGATAGTTACGGGGGCTCGAGAAATGGCTGAAACTTGCAGAGCAGAGTCCGGAGTTTATCAGAGGTGATAAGTGGCCCGATCTCAATGTTACAAAATGGACGGTTGAAGAGCAAGTTTAGGAGGCAATACAAACCGATGGGTAAGCAATTGTTAAAATGGTTTGTTTATTTGATTCATCTGAGTGATATTCTAAAGCATTATTTTATAATATTATAGCATATCATGTGGATTATTTATGCTAAATTATATGGAATATTGGACATCACATGGACTGTCAGACCAGTTCACCCAGGTATTTCATTTTTATACATTATCTCGTTATTCTATCTGAAAATATTATATAACTTTTTTGTATAACATGTTTGTAGGAGGATATGAAACATTTTCGTCAAAAATTAGCAGTCATTTTGCTTGATTCAGAGCTGAATAAGCTAAAAGGATGTCCCATATACCATCGACCTGTCAGCGAAGAAACTTTAGGTAATTCTGATATCAAGATCCTGGATAATCCTTCTGACGTAGTCGAAGAAAAACGTCCTGCCCCAGTCACTATCATTCCCATGGAGCAACGTCAAATACTTGCCGACCTCTGCAAGTACATCATGTCGATCGATGATGCCGGGTGTTTGGAGTAAGTATCATGTATCAATATTTAATGTGCGGATGTATAATATTGTTCTTCTTACCAACTAGATTACAGGAAGGTATGGGTCCGGAGCTACACACCCAATCCAATGAGCTTAAGTCTTAAGAAACTTCAGTGCATACTTAAGATGGAGCAGCCTATGGACAATGATTGCTTCAACACTGTTGTGCGTATGCTGGCATGTGATGAGGGAGTATTGTTCACATACCCTCCTATACACTACATGGATCTACGATTTTGTGTAAGTTATCGTAACTCTTCATTCTATGTGCCATTAGTATCAACATGTTTAAACAATATTTATTCTTTTACTTAGTCCATGATGCTAGAGTCAACACGAGGTCAGAAGTTTTGTGAGAAGGAAACTATCCAGATGTTGGCAACATTATTTGATAGCTGGCCTGGGATGGAGAACAACATCTCATCTTGCAATAAGGTAAATAAAATATTTTGTCCATCGTTATAATGGTTGGTTGTTGTTTCTAATAACTCCACTTGTAGATTTATCTTCCCTATGCATCCATCGGCCGATACATCTTGTACGTCATCGATAAAGAGGCACGTCGTTTATATATTATGGATCCTATTCAAACATCACAATTGTCAAAGGATAAAAACTTGAGGCATTCACTGAAATTAAAAAGTTTTGCAAGGGATTTCAAAGAAGCACTCGAAATAAAGATGCCTGGTTGGAATTATGATATATCTAAATGGCAACGTTTATTTCCATTTGGTGTTCCAACGAGTGTAGACGGGTAATGAATTCATAACAATAATATTTACTTTTGTTATCACTATATTTTTTATATTATTAATTTAAATTTTTGCAGGAATGTGTCTGGCTATTTTATTTTTCATTTTATGCTCTGGTGGAACAGTAAAGAATTGGTGAAGCCGATTTGCGCGGTAAGTATTGTGCGTTACATGTTTTAAGACCTTCGGCGTGAAATTGTCATACTAACTACATGTCTTGTTTCTGCAGGATGGGTATGAATTGAGGAATTATTTTTTATTATACTTGCTAAAACATCGTGGGAATGAAGCTAGAGGAAACTTTCCTGATATTGTGAAAGAATTTCTTAAGTGCATCATCTAGATATTAATAGTTTTATAATAGATGTTCAGCTGGAACATCACTCAGTTTGTTACATGGACATGTCGTTATTTTTTTCTTTTATGTTATCCAATTACATTGCAATAATGGACTTCATTTATTAAATAATTGTGTTTGTGTTATATTGTTTGTATGTGTGAAATATTTCAAGAGCCCGTGGCAACGCACGGGCATTCTACTAGTTTCCTTAGTACTCCGATTGCTCCTCTTAATGATGTTGAGTCTTGTGAAATCAATGCTGCTTTGCTGAATCTTGTTATGAAAGATCAATTCTCCGGCGTTCCTAGTGAAGATGCCGCTACCCATATAAACAACTTTGTTGATTTGTGTGAGATGCAAAAGAAGAAAGATACGGATAATGATATTGTTAAATTGAAGTTATTTCCGTTTTCACTTAGAGATCGTGCTAAAATTTGGTTTTCGTCTTTGCCTAAGAATAGTATTGATTCTTGGAATAAGTGCAAAGATGCTTTCATCTCTAAGTATTTTCCTCCCGCTAAGATCATCTCTCTTAGGAATGATATTATGAATTTTAAACAACTTGATCGTGAGCATGTTGCCCAATCTTGGGAAAGAATGAAATTAATGATTCGCAATTGCCCTACTCATGGTTTGAACTTATGGATGATCATACAAATTTTTTATGCCGGATTGAATTTTGCTTCTAGAAATCTTTTAGATTCGGCCGCGGGAGGCACTTTTATGGAAATCACCTTAGGAGAAGCTACTAAACTCCTTGATAATATTATGGCTAATTATTCTCAATGGCACACCAAAAGATCTACTAGTAAAAAAGTGCATGCTATAGAAGAAATTAATGTTTTGAGTGGAAAGATGGATGGACTTATGAAATTGTTTGCTACTAAGAGTGCTCCTATTGATCCCAATGATATTCCTTTGTATACTTTGATCGAGAATAATAATGAATCTATGGATGTGAATTTTGTTAGTAGGAATAATTTTGGTAACAATGCTTATTGAGGAAACTTTAATCCTAGACCGTTCCCTAGTAATTCCTCTAATAATTATGGTAATTCTTAAAACAACTCTTATGGAAATTTTAATAAGATGCCCTCTTATTTTGAGAATAGCTTTAAAGAATTTATGATCTCTCAAAAGAATTTTAATGCTTTGCTTGAAGAAAAACTGCTTAAAGTTGATGATTTGGCTAGGAACGTTGATAGAATTTCGCTTGATGTTGATTCTTTGAAACTTAGATCTAATACTCCTAAGCATGATATCAATGAGTCTCTCAAATCCATGAGAATTTCAATTGATGAGTGCAAAGAAAGAACCGCTAGATTGCGTGCTAAGAAAGACTGCTTTGTAAAAGCGTGTTCTTCTAGTTTCCATGAAAATAATGATGAATATCTAAAATATATTGATGTGTCCCCTATTAAATCTTTGTTTTGCAATATGAATCTTGACAATGATGGGACTGGAGATGAGTCAACTTTAGTTAAAAGGCGTCCCAATGCTTCAGAGTTTTTAGATCTTGATGCTAAATTTGGTAAAAGTGGGATTGGAGAGGTCAAGACTTTAAATAGCATTGAACCCACTATCTTGAATTTCAAGGAATTTAATTATGATAACTGCTCTTTAATAGATTGTATTTCCTTGTTGCAATATGTGTTGAATTCTCCTCATGCTTATAGTCAAAATGAAGCTTTTACCAAACATACTGTTGATGCATTGATGCAATCTTATGAAGAAAAACTTAATTTGGATGTTTCTATACCTAGAAAACTTTATGATGAGTGGGAACCTACTATAAAGATTAAAATTAAAGATCGTGAGTGCTATGCTTTATGTGATTTGGGTGCTAGTGTTTCCACGATTCCGAAAACTTTATGTGATATTCTAGGTTTCCATGATTTTGATGATTGCTCTTTAAATTTGCACCTTGCGGATTCCACCATTAAGAAACCTATGGGAAGGATCAATGATGTTCTTATTGTTGCAAATAGTAATTATGTGCCCGTAGATTTTATTGTTCTTGACATAGATTGCAATCTTTCATGTCCAATTATTATTGGTAGACCTTTCCTTAAAACGATTGGTGCAATTATTGATATGAAGGAAGGGAATATTAGATTCCGATTTACATTAAGGAAAGGCATGGAACACTTACCAAGAAAGAAAGTCAAATTACCTTATGAATCTATCATGTGAGCTACTTATGAATTGAGTGCCAAAGATGGTACTACTTAGATCTATCCTCACTTTTATGCCTAGCTTGGGGCGTTAAACAATAGCGCTAGTTGGGAGGCAACCCACTTTTATTTTTTTCTTGCTTTTTGCTTATGTTTAGTAATAAATATTTATTCTAGCTTGTGTTTAGATGTGTTTTCATGTTTTAATTAGTGTTTGTGCCAAGTAGAACCTATAGGATAACCTATGGTGATAGTTAATTTGATTCTGTTGAAAAACAGAAACTTTGCGCGCACGACAATAATTTTAGTAATTCACAGAAACGAGCTTTTGCGTTTATTCTTTTTTCTGTAGATCACTAGACAAATTGCCCAGGACTTCCTATTTTTGTAGGATTTTAGAGTTCCATAAGTATTCAAGAGTTACAGATTTCTAGAGACTGTTCTGTTTTTGACAGATTCTGTTTTTCGTGTGTTGTTTGCTTATTTTGATGCATCTATGGCTAGTATCAAGGGGTATGAACCATATAGAAGTTATAATATAGTAGGTTTAACACCAATATAAATAAATAATGAGTTCATTACAGTACCTTATGTGGTGGTTTTTCTTTCTTGCACTAACGAAGCTTATGAGATTTCCTGTTGAGTTTTGTGTTGTGAAGTTTTCAAGTTTTGGATAAAGATTTGATGGATTATGGAATAAGGAGTGGCAAGAGCCTAAGCTTGGGGATGCCCATGGAACCCCAATATATTCAAGGATAACCAAAAGCCTAAGCTTGGGGATGCCCCGGAAGGCATCCCCTCTTTCGTCTTCGTCCATCAGTAACTTTACTTGAGGCTATATTTTTATTCACCACATGATATGTGTTTTGCTTGGAGCGTCTTGTATGATTTGAGTCTTTGCTTTTTAGTTTACCACAATCATCCTTGCTGTACACACCTTTTGGGAGAGACACGGATGAATCGGAATTTATTAGAATACTCTATGTGCTTCACTTATATCTTTTGAGCTAGATAATTTTTGCTCTAGTGCTTCAATTATACTTTTTAGAGCACGGCGGTGGCTTAATTTTGTAGAAATTGTTGATATACCATGCTTCACTTATATTATTTTGAGAGTCTTTTAGAACATCATGGTATTTGCTATGGTTATAAAATTGGTCCTAGAATGATGGGCATCCAAGTTGGGTATAATAAAAACTATCATAGAAAGTGAATTGGATGCTATGATCAATTTGATGCTTGATAATTGTTTTGAGATATTAGGATGGTGATATTAGAGTCATCCTAGTTGGGTAATTATGAATTTAAAGAATACTTGTGTTGAAGTTTGTGATTCCCGTAGCATGCACGTATGGTGGACCGCTTTGTGATGAAGTTGGAGCACAATTTTATTTATTGATTGTCTTCCTTATGAGTGGTGGTCGGGGACGAGCGATGGTCTTTTCCTACCAATCTATCCCCCTAGGAGCATGCGTGTAGTACTTTGTTTTCAATGGCTTGTATATTTTTGCATTAAGTATATGAGTTCTTTATGACTAATGTTGAGTCCATGGATTATACACACTCTCACCCTTCCACCATTGCTAGCCTCTCTTGTGCCACACAACTTTCGCCGGTACCATACACCCATCATATACCTTCCTCAAAACAGCCACCATGCCTACCTTATGGCATTCCCATAGCCATTCCGAGATATATTGCCATGCAACTTTCCACCGTTCCGTTTATTATGACACACATCATCATTGTCATAGTGCTCTTTGCATGATCATGTAGTTGACATTGTATTTGTGGCAAGGCCACCTTTATAATTTTTCATAAATGTCACTCTTGATTCATTGCATATCCCGGTACACCGTGGAGGCATTCATATAGAGTCATATCTTGTTCTAAGTGTCGAGTTGTAATCTTGAGTTGTCATTAAATAAAAGTGTGATGATCTTCATTATTAGAGCATTGTCCCAGTGAGGAAAGGATGATGGATATTATGATTCCCCCACAAGTCGGGATAAGACTTCAGACTTTATAAAAAAAGAGAAAGGCCAAAAAAAAGAGAAAGGCCAAATAAAAAAATGAGAGAAAAAGAGAGAAGGGACAATGATACTATCCTTTTTACCACACTTGTGCTTCAAAGTAGCACCATGATCTTCATGATAGAGAGTCTCCTATGTTATCACTTTCATATACTAGTGGGAATTTTTCATTATAGAACTTGGCTTGTATATTCCAATGATGGGCTTCCTCAAAATGCCCTAGGTATTCGTGAGAAAGCAAGTTGGATGCACACCCACTTAGTTTCTTTTGTTGAGCTTTCATATATTTATAGCTCTAGTGCATCTGTTGCATGGCAATCCCTACTCACTCATATTGATATCTATTAATGGGCATCTCCATAGCCCGTTAATACGCCTAGTTGATGTGAGACTATCTTCCTCCTTTTTGTCTTCTCACAACCACCATTCTATTCCACATATAGTGCTGTTGGATGTTGGGTTCCGGCAGACCCTTAAGGTTCGAACTCTGGGGTGCACATGAAGATCTTCCCCCTACCAATTCACGTCTGATCGCCTCGCGAGAATCTAAGCTAAAATGATGAACAACACAAGGGACACACGATTTATACTGGTTTAGGCCACTGTTGTGGTGTAATACCCTACTCCAGTGTGTGGTGTGGAGGATTGCCTCAGGGGCTGATGATGAATAGTGCAAAGGATGAACAACCTCGCGAGAGGTGTTCTTGAGCTGGTGCGATGAACTACTTGGGTGAGTTTGATCGCCTCTCGGTCTAATGAGCACTCGATGAGTTCTCCAGATGCCCCCTACTGCGGTGGCTAGTCCTATTTATAGAGGCCCTGGTCCTCTTCCCAAATATTGAGCGGGAAGGGTGCCAACAACGGCCATTTTGAAGGGGAACATCTAGTACAAGTTATCCTGACTAAAGTTGGTCTTCGGCTACCAAAGGCACTGGTGATGACGCCGTCCTGGGCTCCACGGTGACCTCCATCCTGCCGCTCTACTGGTCTTGGTCTCATTGCACTGAAATGGAAACCTTTTCCTGATGCCTCAGTACTCCATGCCTGTGCTTGCCCCCTTTGCACCAAAGAGGAAACAAGGACACTGCGCAGGCCGGCGCCCGCCTAGTCTCGATCGTCATGGCTTGCATCACGAGCACCTCGCGAGGTACCCTACCTTGATCTCTCCGCCTCCTCGCGAGCCTGCCTGGCGAGGCCGTCCCTGAGGAAGTCGTATGTCGTCCGCCTCATGAGGCTTGGCCCCTCGCAAGGGTCTTAAGTCTTGCGCTGATGAAGATGGGCTGTACTGGGCCACCACTTGAACCACGCCGCAGGCCGCAGGCAGACAAGTCTGGGGACCCCCATTCCCAGAACGTCGACAGTAGCCCCCGGGCCCAAGGCGCGCTCGGACTTTGCTTAGCGGAGAAGCGAAGGGGCAAGTGCGGAGCGCCGCGGGCTCCATCAGCCTGCGGCCTTGGGCGCCGCGTGGCGGTTGATTGTACGTCGGTGCCTCCGCTTCCCCATGCCGCCTCGGCAACTGCTCGACTTGACAAGTCCCTACATGCAGAAATGGGTCATGATTACCTGTGATCGTGGAGGCCGACGGTTGGCCTCCTCCGGCTATAAAGGTGGGAGAGCGCTAGTGAAAGAACATGCGATGCCCCCATGTTTGGTTTTGGTAATTGATGACAATCTCTATGTACTAATGGTTGCCTTGAGTTATATTTGAAGGTTTTGTCCATAGGCTTTTCTTGAAGTCCATGTGTTGGTTTCAAGGAGTTTATGAGTTGACCAAGGTGCTATTAAGGAATTATCCAAAGATTGGTCATGTGAGTGTTGAGCTTATTGCAAGCATGTCTTGAAGAAGAAGATTATGTGATCATTCATGTTTACCTTCAAGACATCATCCAAATGAAGAGAGTTGGAAAGATTCAAGGTTGATCTAGCCTAAGTACAGAGAGTGATTCAAGTTGATCAACACACAAAGCGCACAAGTTGTACCAAGAGGGACCAAGTGTTCCCATGGTATGGTAAGCATTGTTCATTACGCTTTGTGTACTAACCCATGGTCTACGTGAGAGTTCTTTGTGGGGTTAGGTATGTTTACATGGTCTTGCGTCAAGAGGAAGATCCCATACAACCCATGGAGGATGACATCAAGTGGTGATCGTCATCAAGTTTGCTGTGTGCAAGTTCAAGTGGAGCAACACGAAGAGTGGCTCACCCATAATGGAGTATGGGGGAGCATTCAAGTTTGAATCTTGCCATCCATTGTGGTGTCAATGGACTTGTGAAGATGTGCCGAAGAGTCGCTCACCCATAGTGGACTATGGGGGAGCAATCATCTAGTCTTCATCGAGCCAACGCAATCAAGAAAGGTGGTCCAACTTGAGGGAGTCAAGATCGTCTTCATCTAGCTCAAGTGGACCATGTGCAAGGCAAAGGTTTCCCCTTGATAGGTTTTCTATTTTACCGGTCTCATGGTGATAGTTGGGAGACTGGGTTATAGGATCGTTTGCCGTACTATCAAGGGGGGCTCTCAAGTTGGTAGCTTGATCGTATCGTTAGTAGAGAGCTCAAACCATTGCATCCTTGCATCATGTTTCTTTGTTCTTGTTTTGTTCTCTTTGTGAGTCTTAGAGCTTATGGTCATCTTGATGACAAGCTTGATTTCATCGAAAACGGAGTTCACATGCGTCTTCTATGATGTTTTCGGTGTTGGAGGTTTTACCGGTCTTATCCAAGGAAGGGTTCTCACCTTTTTCTTATGGGCCTTTTATCATTTGCTTATTATTGATATTTCTATCAAGATTGTGTTAGCCCTTGTTGCTAGCTTTCCAACAAACTTGGTTTCATCGAATTCGGAGCTCGTATGCGAAAGTTGTGGCTGTTTTGATATTGCCTGTTTTACATAGAGAGGTTGTACCGCCCCGTAGAGAGGTTGTACCGGTTGACCGGTACAACCGGTGTTTGGAGCGGTTGTACCGCTCCAGAATTGGTCCGGAGGTTGTACCGGCCATGTACCGCTCTACCACCGGACTAGTTTCTGTTTTGGAGCGGTTCTTGGGCGGTTGTTGACCAGTTTAACCGGTACTACCGGTTCCCCAGGCTGTTGTACCGCTTAGAGGTTTTCCCAGGTTGGTTTTTCCTCTGCTTTGGCCGGTTGTACCGGTCCTTCAGGTTTCTGCACATAACGGGTAGATTCGTGGGGGCCTATTTAAGGGGGTCTTCTTCCCCAATGGTTCCCCATCTCTTGAGCTCGTTTTTGCCCCCATTGTTGACCTTCTTCGAGCTTGCTAACTCTCAATCCCTCCATGGATTCTTGCTAGTTTTTGAGGGAAAAGAGAGAGGAGATCTAGATCCACATTTCCACCAATCACTTTCTCCTCTATGTGAGGGGAACCCCTTGGATCTAGTTCTTGGAGTTCTTGGTGTTCTCCTTCTTGTTCTTCCTCTCATTTTCCTCCCTAGCATTAGTTGCTTCGGTGGGATTTGAGAGAGAAGGACTTGGGCACTCCGTGTGCCCTTGCCATTGCATTTGGTGCATCGGTTTGAGTTCTCCACGGTGATACGTGGATGTTACAAGTTGAGAAGCTTATTACTCTTGGGTGCTTGGTGCCCTTGAGCTTGTTCCTCTTGGGTGCTTGGGCGCCCTAGTCGGTTGGTGGTGTTCGGAGCTCAATCATTGTGGTGTAAAGCTCCGGGCAAGCGTCGGGGTCTCCAATTAGGTTGTGGATATCGCCCCGAGCAATTTGACGGGTTCCGGTGACTGCCCCCAAGGGTTACCATTTGTATGGGTTCGGTGACCGCCCTCAAGGGTCCCTGAGTGGAATCACGGCATCTTGCATTGTGCGAGGGGGTGAGGAGATTACGGTGGCCCTAGTGGCTTCTTGGGGAGCATTGTGCCTCCACACCGCTCCAAACGGAGATTAGCATCCGCAAGGGTGTGAACTTCGGGATACATCGTCGTCTCTGCGTGCCTCGGTTATCTCTTACCCGAGCCCCTTTACTTATGCACTTTACTTTGTGATAGCCATATTGTTCTTTGTCATATATCTTGCTATCACATAGTTGCTTATCTTGCTTAGCATAAGTTGTTGGTGCACATAGGTGAGCCTAGTTGTTGTAGGTTTTGTGCTTGACAAATTAACCGCTAGGTTTATTCCGCATTTGTTTAAGCCTAAACCGTAATTATTTTAAAGCGCCTATTCACCTCCCCTCTAGGCGACATCCTCGATCTTTCAATTGGTATCAGAGCCTCGTCTCTCTTTGTTGGGCTTAACCGCCTAGAGAGTAAAGATGTCGACTAGAGGTTTAGGTTTCTCTGACACTCTTAGTTTCGATGGCACAAATTTTGATGTTTGGGTAATTCGCATGCTTAACCTCTTTAGGGTCATGGACCCAAATTTAGAGCGAATTGTAGATATGGGTTTTTCTCCTCCAAAGGATCCCCAAAGATTATCTTTAGAGGATGAGAAAAACTCTTATCTCAATGCTCAAGCTTCTAATGTGCTTTCCGATGCTTTGAGCAATGTAGTAATATTTCAACTCATGCCGTTCCGGGATGCTCATGAGTTATGGACAAAGCTTCAAGATAAATATGGTGTGTCCAAGATTTGTGGGGATGATTGTTCTCCCTCCACCTCCGGTCGTATAGTCTTCTCAACTTCTTCTACTTCACCTACATGTGGTTTGCCACAAGGTAATGATATGGTGAGTAGTGTTGGTCATTGCAATGATGATAGTATGCTTATTGTGGATGATCCTTCATCACTATATTATTGCAATGCTCCTTCTTTGGGCTTTAACACTTCGAGCACTCCAAATGTTTCACATGCTTGTGTTGATAGTCCTTGCATATCATGTAGAAATTGCTTGACTAAATCTCATGATGATATGCTTGCTATGTCTTGTTGCCATGATAAAAATGCATCTATTTCCTCGAATTGTTGTGCTAACAATGTAGAGGAAACCCAACACTCCATGGAACAAGATGTGGTGTTTAATGGTGCCTCAAGGGATCCTACACCATCATCTATTGCTTTTTGCCTTATGGCTAAGGCGTCAAAGGTATCTCCTACTTTGTACCCCAATATGTCTCTTGATGATGATGTTGATACTAATGATGATGAGGATAATGATGAAGAGAATGATAATGTTGCCTCCTTAAAAACTAAGGGGGAAATGATTTTTAAAGCTCTTCATAAAAATAAAATTGCTCGTTCCAACTTCATGGAAATAATGTCCATTGCCATTGATGGCAAGAAATACATTGAGGAGTTGGAATCTCATCTAGAGGAGCATGAGGCCACCATTGAGAAAATGGAAGCTCATGGGCGTGATTACGCAAATGAGATCGCGGAGCTATCTCAAGCTCTTGAACATGAACAAACCACCTCCGAATCTCTTGAGGAGACTTTTGCTCTAGAATTATCTAGAGTGAGGGAATCTCATGATAGAGCTCTTGAGGTGGCCAACGATTTCAAAACTAAAAATGCTAAGCTTGAAGTTTCTCATGCTAGACTCCGTGAGGATTTTGAGCACCTCGAAAATGGCTCAAGGGTCATCAAGGGTGAGCTCATCAAACTCACCGAGTCTCATGCCCAACTTGAAGCTTCTTATTTAAAAGAGCTTGCCAAGTTGCCTTCTCCTCTTGTTGTTAATGATGATGCTTGTGCTACTAATTCTATTACTTGTGAAGCATCCATTTTGAAGGAGAATGTTGAGCTACGGGCTCAACTTGAGGTGCTATCTAGCAATTATGGGAAATTGGAAGAAAGTCATGAAAAGCTCTCAAGCTCTCATGATGATCTTCTAGTATCCCATAGTGTGCTAAAGATAGCTCATGAGGCCATGATTGCTAAGGTAACATCTAGTGAGCCTCATGTGGGTACTAGCACTACTTCTAGTCAAAATAGTATATTGCCATGTGCTAGTCCTTGTAATTCATCTACTCACAATGTTGGTACATCTTGTGATGAATTGCTTTCCTTGCCTTGTTGCTCTAACGATGAAGCTTATACTTCCTCTAGTACTTGTGTTGAGACTAACCGTGTAGAGGAAATCAAAGAGCTCAAGGCCCAAGTCACTTCTTTGAAGAAAGACTTGGAAAAGTGTCATGAAGGGAAATCCACACTCAACAATATCTTGAGTGTGCAAAAATCCCCCAATGACAAAGGTGGACTTGGATTCAACTCCAATAAGAAGAAGAAGTCCAAGATGAACAAAAAGAAGGGCCAAGAACAAGTCAAGAATTCGGCCAAGATTGTTTGCTTCAAGTGCAAAGTAGAAGGGCATCATGTTAGATCTTGCCCATTGAAGAAGAAGGCCATTAGTGTCAAGCAACAAGGGAAGAGGGCACAAGTTCAATCACATGCTCAACCTCAAGTTGAAGAAAGGCCTCTTCCCAAGAAGACTCAAGTTAATGCTTCTCAAGTTGAGAAATCAAGTGAGAAGAAAGTGAAGAGTAGACGTTGCTACCTATGCCGTGAGAAAGGTCACCTCGCTTCTTCATGCACTAGTGGTAACTTATCCAACCCAATTATTATTGATGATGTCTATTCTCTTGGGAAGGATAAGGTTGGCAATGTGGTTGCCAAGTTTGTTGGTACTCAAAGTGGTTTGAAGCAAAGAACCATTTGGGTAGCCAAGCCTATTGTGACTAACCTCTTAGGACCCAACTTGGTTGGGGACCAACTAGCTCAAACTTGATCAATAGGTGTTGTTGGAGGGCATTGGAGACTTGGCTACTTTATGAAGAATTAAGGGGACTTCATCACTCTTATTGTCTCAAGCCAAGTCAATTGAATCATCAAGTTTATATCTTATATCCAATGTGCCTCCTTGCGGTAACTTGTACTTAAAATTGCTTACATTGAAAGTTACTTGCTCCCTTGCATGTTTTTGGTTTTGTTCCTTGCATGTGTTGGTATATGTTGTGATTCCAACTTGCTTATCTTGAGCAATCAAGTATGTGGGTGTTGGTTTGCACACCATGTACGTGTGTGTCGTGCGTTGAGCCTTTATGCTTCTTGTTTGTATCCTAGTTGGCTCGTGTGAGAGATTAATGGAACATCCCATTTAGGGGGAGTGATGTGCTTTGTGCACCTCACAATCCTATAAATGTGTGTACATGAGGAATACCATCTAGTATTGATATTACAAGATTATCTAGTCGCTAGGTGGTATATCTCTCATGAGAAATTCAAATTCTAGATAGTCCATTAATTATCTCTTGTTTGTTCCTCTTATTGCCTCTTGTTAAGTTCTTATTGGTATCACATTATGGGGGAGTAATATGCTAAGTGCATATTACAAGCCTAGAAAATGTGTACATTTGAGATATTATCACCTAGAATTGATATTGTAGATTATCTTGTTCCTAGGTGGCATGTTAGCTCTACAAGTTGCAATTTGCTTGTGTTTGTTGTGAAGATGATGTTGGACATCCTTGCTATCTACCACCGGGAATTATTTCCAAATACTTCTTGTCTTTTGACAATTGGTAGTCACTTATGTGTGGTAGAATTTGTTGATCATCTTTACTTTGGCTTTTGTTTTTCTTTTTCTCTTGCCAAGGTTTGTGTCAACTCCCGGTGTCTTCCCTACCACTTGTGGATCTTGTTTATTTCTTGTTCTTGTCTAGTGTTTCCTAGATATAGTGAAAGTAGTGATCCCACCTTGTGCATTTTGTATTCAAATGCAAATCCCATATAATGCACAACTCGTGGGGGAGCTATCCTATTTTCTTTAGAACACTCTTCTTGTGATCCTTATCAAGTGTGTTTTGGTGGAAGGCAAGCCATTTCTTTTTGGTACTTTGTGCCATCATGAAACTTTGTTGAGAGCTTGGTTTGTTTGGAACCATCCTCTCTTTGGGAGTTTGACATCTTTAGTTTAGTGTGTATCAATGGATATCTCATTCCTTGATGTATCTTTAATGATATCTTCCAAGTGATGATTTCTCCATTTGGTATCCTTTTCACTTGGCATTTCTTTCTCTTTAGGTTTCGGGTTTTGAAAGTCTTGAGCATGCATGTTTACTTCATGTATTTTATTTGGCATGCTTTCTTTCTTTGACTCAATATATAGGGGATCTCCACCAAGTCTCAAATCGGATGAGATGTGTATGAAATTCATTTTCATATCTATATGCACATATTTATGTGGAGTTTGTCCTATGTATTGGTTTTTCTAACTATTTGGTCCCAATGAGTTTGGGTATCGTTTAGTTTGTGTTGTTCTTCTAGGAACATTTGGAGATGCATTGGATGCTCGGCTCACTCACAAGGAAGGTGTTGTCACCATGTGCATATTGGAGTCAAGCTAGGATGATCAATGAACTACTATCTACCTTCAATTGGTATCTACTACATCCTTCCAATGATATCTCGGTAACAAGTATCTATTCATGCTTTCTCCTCTTGCATTCAACCTTGTGTAGGTTGCATCTTGGCATGATATTCATTTCATATCTTGTGATACTTGTTTCCTTTCTCAAAGCATCCCAACGATGATCTCTTGTTGCTAGTTGTGATGCCTTTGATGGATGTGTGTTTGGACTTCATTTATATACAATGAGACCATATCTAGCCAAGTGCTATGCTTTCAAGCAAATATCTTATTGGTATATTTATGACTTCCTTTTGGATATCTCATTCCTTCTTGTTGTAACTATTTCGGGTGTACATCCTTCTTTGTAGATATGTATCATCATGATTTCGTCTACCTAGAACATTATACACTTGAGAGAAATTACATCTCTAGTTGATATCCTTTCTTTCACGTCCACCTTGTCTTTCTTATGTTATTTCTTTGGTGGCTCCGTGAAAGCTTTTGCCTTGAGTGCGTGTCATATCTCATTGCATCTTGATGCACTCTTGTGTGGTGAAGATTATTTTCCTCTTGCTTATCTTTACGAGGCTTTTACCATCTTAATTGGTATCCCTCGTCTTGATGAGCCTCCCCTCGTCTATCTTCACCACGGGTTGTCACAAGCATAGGTTCTCTTTTGCTTATTAGCAAGCTTGTGAACCCGTTTGCCAATTGTGTGTGGGAATGATAGGCCTTGCACCGTGTGCATCATTCTTTCAAGACTATGTTGATGCTTAATGCTCATCCTAATTTTAGTCTTCTCAAGTGCTTCGCCCTGACTCACACACATCTTTTTGGTTGAGCCTATTCTTAAGTTTTCTCTTTTACTTGTTGCTCAACCATGTGCTTGTTGTAAGCACTAAGTTTGCTCAACCATGTGCTTGTTGTAAGCGCTAGGCTTTGTTTCCTATATGCTCACTTGCACTGGATGTGAGTTTCTATTGATTTTGGGGGAGCTATGATCCTATTTTGTTCACCTTGTATTCAAATATAAAAATTCTTATGTGTGCACAAATCATGGGGAGCTTCTCTAGTTTGTTTAGAACACTCCTTTGCGCTTATCATAATGTATTTATTATTGTGGCTTGTAGGATCATTGGCCTAGTTGGTTCAATTGGTATCTTTTGGTAGCTTGCTTCAATTGGTATCTTTTGATTGCTTGATTGCATGTTTCTCTCTTTGATTATGTCTTTGTGGCATATCTTCCTTTTGCAATCTTTGGGCCTCAATATAGTTTGTCTTCCTCCAAGTATTTACCGTTGGATATGTGTATTGCATTCCACTCTCTTGTTGAGAAATACACAATTTTTGGAGGAACACATTTTATATTGGCCTTCTAAGCTTTTAGCCCATTTTGGCAATCGATGCCAATGGGGGAGAAGTTTCAGGGAGTTGTGTGGAGAAGTTTAGAGAGTTGTCTCCTCTTGCTTTGGTTTTGTTCCTTAGCATTTGCATCTCATTTGCATGCACCATTGGTTGTTGTATTGCATGGTGATGCATAATTCCTTATATAAACTCTCTTGAAAGTGATTGTCATCAATTACCAAAATGGGGGAGATTGAAAGAACATGCGATGCCCCCATGTTTGGTTTTGGTAATTGATGACAATCTCTATGGACTAATGGTTGCCTTGAGTTATATTTGAAGGTTTTGTCCATAGGCTTTTCTTGAAGTCCATGTGTTGGTTTCAAGGAGTTTATGAGTTGACCAAGGTGCTATTAAGGAATTATCCAAAGATTGGTCATGTGAGTGTTGAGCTTATTGCAAGCATGTCTTGAAGAAGAAGATTATGTGATCATTCATGTTTACCTTCAAGACATCATCCAAATGAAGAGAGTTGGAAAGATTCAAGGTTGATCTAGCCTAAGTACAGAGAGTGATTCAAGTTGATCAACACACAAAGCGCACAAGTTGTACCGAGAGGGACCAAGTGTTCCCATGGTATGGTAAGCATTGTTCATTACGCTTTGTGTACTAACCCATGGTCTATGTGAGAGTTCTTTGTGGGGTTAGGTATGTTTCCATGGTCTTGCGTCAAGAGGAAGATCCCATACAACCCATGGAGGATGACATCAAGTGGTGATCGTCATCAAGTTTGCTGTGTGCAAGTTCAAGTGGAGCAACACGAAGAGTGGCTCACCCATAATGGAGTATGGGGGAGCATTCAAGTTTGAATCTTGCCATCCATTGTGGTGTCAATGGACTTGTGAAGATGTGCCGAAGAGTCGCTCACCCATAGTGGACTATGGGGGAGCAATCATCTAGTCTTCATCGAGCCAACGCAATCAAGAAAGGTGGTCCAACTTGAGGGAGTCAAGATCGTCTTCATATAGCTCAAGTGGACCATGTGCAAGGCAAAGGTTTCCCCTTGATAGGTTTTCTATTTTACCGGTCTCGTGGTGGTAGTTGGGAGACCGGGTTATAGGATCGTTTGCCGTACTATCAAGGGGGGCTCTCAAGTTGGTAGCTTGATCGTATCGTTAGTAGAGAGCTCAAACCATTGCATCCTTGCATCATGTTTCTTTGTTCTTGTTTGGTTTTCTTTGTGAGTCTTAGAGCTTATGGTCATCTTGATGACAAGCTTGATTTCATCGAAAACGGAGTTCGCATGCGTCTTCTATGATGTTTTCGGTGTTGGAGGTTTTACCGGTCTTATCCAAGGAAGGGTTCTCACCTTTTTCTTATGGGCCTTTTCTCATTTGCTTATTATTGTTATTTCTATCAAGATTGTGTTAGCCCTTGTTACTAGCTTTCCAACAAACTTGGTTTCATCGAATTCGGAGCTCATATGCGAAAGTTGTGGCTGTTTTGATATTGCCTGTTTTACATAGAGAGGTTGTACCGCCCCGTAGAGAGGTTGTACCGGTTGACCGGTACAACCGGGGTTTGGAGCGGTTGTACCGCTCCAGAATTGGTCCGGAGGTTGTACCGGCCATGTACCGCTCTACCACCGGACTAGTTTCTGTTTTGGAGCGGTTCTTGGGCGGTTGTTGACCGGTTTAACCGGTTTAACCGGTACAACCGGTTCCCCAGGCTGTTGTACCGCTTAGAGCTTTTCCCAGGTTGATTTTTCCTCTGCTTTGGCCGGTTGTACTGGTTCATGCACCGGTTGTACCGGTCCTTCAGGTTTCTGCACATAACGGGCAGATTCGTGGGGGCCTATTTAAGGGGGTCTTCTTCCCCAATGGTTCCCCATCTCTTGAGCTCGTTTTTGCCCCCATTGTTGACTTTCTTCGAGCTTGCTAACTCTCAATCTCTCCATGGATTCTTGCTAGTTTTTGAGGGAAAAGAGAGAGGAGATCTAGATCCACATTTCCACCAATCACTTTCTCCTCTATGTGAGGGGAACCCCTTGGATCTAGTTCTTGGAGTTCTTGGTGTTCTCCTTCTTGTTCTTCCTCTCATTTTCCTCCCTAGCATTAGTTGCTTCGGTGGGATTTGAGAGAGAAGGACTTGGGCACTCCGTGTGCCCTTGCCATTGCATTTGGTGCATCGGTTTGAGTTCTCCACGGTGATACGTGGATGTTACAAGTTGAGAAGCTTATTACTCTTGGGCGCTTGGTGCCCTTGAGCTTGTTCCTCTTGGGTGCTTGGGCGCCCTAGTCGGTTGGTGGTGTTCGGAGCTCAATCATTGTGGTGTAAAGCTCCGGGCAAGCGTCAGGGTCTCCAATTAGGTTGTGGAGATCGCCCCGAGCAATTTGACGGGTTCCGGTGACCGCCCCCAAGGGTTGCCAAAGTGTACGGGTTCGGTGACCGCCCCCAAGGGTTGCCATTTGTACGGGTTCGGTGACCGCCCTCAAGGGTCCCTTAGTGGAATCACGGCATCTTGCATTATGCGAGGGCATGAGGAGATTACGGTGGCCCTAGTGGCTTCTTAGGGAGCATTGTGCCTCCACACTGCTCTAAACGGAGATTAGCATCCGCAAGGGTGTGAACTTTGGGATACATCGTCGTCTCTGCGTGCCTCGGTTATCTCTTACCCGAGCCCCTTTACTTATGCACTTTACTTTGTGATAGCCATATTGTTCTTTGTCATATATCTTGCTATCACATAGTTGCTTATCTTTCTTAGCATAAGTTGTTGGTGCACATAGGTGAGCCTAGTTGTTGTAGGTTTTGTGCTTGACAAATTAACCGGTAGGTTTATTCCGCATTTGTTCAAGCCTAAACCGTAATTATTTTAAAGCGGCTATTCACCCCCCTCTAGGCGACATCCTCGATCTTTCATCTAGCCCCCGCTGTACATCTTCCGCCCCTCTTCCTTCTTTCTCCCCATCTCAGCTGCTCGCCGTCTTCTATGGTGCCGCCGAAGAGGTTCTCGGTCGTGGAGAAGGGAAAGGCTCATCGGGAATGGCCTGACTCTCCCCCGCCCAAGCGCGGCCGGGGTCATCCCGGCAAGCATCGTGCGTCTCCCCGCGGTCGCGGCTGCGATCTCCCGCGCGGTGATGGGCACCTGGTGGGTGAGGGAAGGCACGCCGTGGCTGTGCAGCCTCCTAGGCCGCGCTTCCACTCGGCGAAGGTGCTGCTGGAGTTCGTCGTGTGGTCAGTGGACCCAACCGGCAGCTGGCTCCAGCTTCCCCGCTTCTTTGTCGGTGAACTCCTGGCCGACGCTCCTGGCGGCCTCTGGCTTCAAGCGGATGGTTGCTGCAGCAGGGCCTCCTGGGCCTCACTGGAGATCTCTGTCGCCGGGAATGTGGCCCTGACCCGTGGCTGGTAAACGTTTGCCCGCGCGCGTGGCCTGAGCCGGCGGTGCACCCTACATTTCAAGTTTGACAGCGACGCCACCCTCTACGTGAGGGTGTTCGGAGAAGACGGTCGCCGCGTTGGGTGCTGCCCCGAAGACGACGACGGCGGCCGGGTGCCCAGTCTTGGCGATGGTCGGGATGAAGATGGAGGCAGGCGTGTGGCCGGCGGCGTTCGCAGCTCGCCAAGCCTCGGCGGCTCCCCTTCAGACGGCAGCTCCTCCAACGGTGGCCGCGACCAGCCTCCGCGCCATCGCGCTCGCCTTGAGGGAGGTAGCGGGTCGGCCCACCGTCGCGCCCAGGTGAAGCGTGAGGAGGGGTCTAATTGAGCTCCGAAGGTAGTACGAGCCCTCTCCACGAGTCGGTGCCGAGCAAGCCGTGTCTATTTTGTTTTTCTCCCTTCCCTATGCAAAGAGAGAGTAGTGTAGGGCCCCACAGGGGCGTGCGGGACTGTTGCCGTTAACTGTTATGCTATTTTCGTTATTCCTGTGCTGTGTTTTGGTGCCGCATGCTTGCGTGTAGGAATTACTTAGCTCGGGGGGAATTGCCGCAGTCTTCGCTTCTCGAGGCTGAGGCCTCATCACGCGCTTTGTGGCCTGCAAGAATTAGTCAGGAGAGGTAACTTCCGGTCTCGTTCGTGAGGGCAACCGACTCAAGTCCTGTGTTCGTGTCGCGATGCCTGTGGGGCATGGACGGGGAGGAGTGCTCCCGTGGTGGACTTGGATAGGAAAGCCTCACAAGACTGGGTCAGGAAACACTCGTGAGGGCACCTGCGTAGCCCCCTCGCGAGACTTGCGAGAGAGAAAACGAGTCAAGTAGGCGACAAAGACAAAGAGTCACAGGTCGGGGACGGCAACAATGCTAAAAGCAACTTCCAATAAAACTTCAAATAGGGACGAACAAGCCAACTGCAGAAAGCAAATGAAAAAGCCGCGTCCAGCACCTAATCTAGTCTTCGATGTCTTCTCACCAGCACGGAGCTAATGCTGCCACTGGGCATGGGCGGGAGCCCCCAAGGCCCGAGGGCGGCTCTCCGGAGACTCCGGGACGTGTACAGCCCCAACTCATTCTTACGTGAGAGTGTCACGGGCGGCGAGCTTCACAGGCATTGGCCTTCTTCACAAGCTCGGGGCCTTTCTCGGGGCGATGAGCTTCACAGGTGTTGGCCTTCTTCACAGGCAGCGGGCCTTTCTTGGTTCGTCTAGCTTCACAGGCGCCGGGCCTTCTTTACAGGTGCTGGGCCTTTCTTCAAGGGTAGAACTTCCGGAGGTGCTGGATGTTCCACGCGTTCGGCATGGGCACCCCCTCCTGAGTCTCCAAGCGTGCGACGCCAAGCCTGGAGACATGAACAAGCTTGAACGGGCCCTCCCACATGGGCGAGAGCTTGTGCAGCCCCTCCCTGGAGAGCACCCGTCTGAGCACGAGGTCACCTACCTCGAGGGTCCTGGGGCGGATGCTGCGGCAGTGGTACCGCCATAGCGCCTGTTGGTATCTTGCAGCCTGAAGCACAGCCTCCCGATGGCGTTCCTCTCCCAGCAGGAGGTCCACCCCCCGCATGGCATCCTGCTGTGCTTCGTCGAAAGCCAGGACCCGCGCGGAGTGATGCCTGACCTCGTGAGGAAGGACCACCTCAGCACCATAGACGAGGAAGAATGGGGTTTCGCCTGTCGACTTGGTAGCGGTTGTGCGGATAGACCATAACACGGACTGAAGCTCGTCGTGCCAGCCCCTGCTACAGGCCTCCAGCTTCTTCTTGAAGGTCCGGGTTTTGAGGCCTTTCAGGACCTCCGTGTTGGCGCGTTCAGCTTGGCCGTTGCTCCGAGGGTGCGCCACCGAGGCGTAGCATATCTGCGTTCCAAGGTTAGCACAATATGTTTTGAAGAGATTGTTGGTGAACTGCGAACCGTTGTCGGTGATGATGCGATTAGGCACCCCAAACCGACTCACAAGGCCCTTGATGAACTTGACCGCCGAGCAAGCCGGGATGGTGCAGACAGCTTCCACCTCTGCCCACTTTGTGAACTTGTCAATGGCGACGTAGAGGTAGCGGTAGCCCCCTGGCGCCCGAGGAAACGGGCCAAGGATGTCCAGTCCCCAAACAGTGAACGACCATGAGAGGGGAATGGTCTGAAGGCCCTGAGCCGGCTGATGGATCTGCTTGGCGTGGAATTGACTGGCTTCACAAGCATTCACCAGCTCGATCGCGTCATTGAGTGCTGTTGGCCAATAGAACCCGCTGCGAAACGCCTTGCCGATGAGTGTCCGTGAGGATGAGTGGTGCCCGCACTCTCCATTGTGAATGTCTGCCAGTAACTCTTTCCCTTGCTCCCCGGAGATGCAACGCAGGGTAACGTCATTCGGCCGCTTTCGATAGAGCTCTCCGTCTTGGATGCAGTAGGCCGTGGCCTGCCGTGCCACACGTTCCGCGTCCTCCTCCTTTTTTGGCAGAATCCCTTGCATCAAGTAATCCTTGAACTCCACGGTCCTACATCCCTCCTGATGCTCCAGCTCCTAGAGGCCGGGGATCCCGAGGCAGGCAATTGAGGGAGCTCCTCCCGAGGCTGCGCCGTGCTTGATAGTGATGGTGCCGCTGAGGTTTGAAGCGTTCCTTGAAGACGCCAGGCTCCTGAGGCAACCACCTAGACGCCCTCCTGGCGATGTCATCAGCCTCTTGATTGGTGCCGCGAGGCACATACTGCAACTCCAACCCACAAAATTGTTTCTCCATCCTGCGGACCTCCGCAAGATATGCTTCCATGTGTTCGTCCTTCGGCTCGTACACCTTGTTGGAGAAGTTGACGAGGAGTTGTGAGTCGCCCTTGATGATGAGGCGCTTTACCCCCAAGGCGGCTGCAGCTTTCAAGCCTGCTATCAGGCCCTCGTATTCTGCTATGTTGTTGGAGACCTTCTCTCCATGCTGGAAGCAGAGCTGCACGACATAGTAGAGCTTGTCATGAGTGGGAGATATGAGCACTGTGCCAGCCCCCGCGCCATGTCGCGAGAACGCCCTATCGAAGTACATGACCCAGCCGTCCGACGCTTCAATTCCTGGGGAAAGCGACCGATCCTCGCCCGCTTCGAGTCCTGGTGCCTCCATCCATTCTGCCACAAAATCTGCAAGTGCGGCTCCCTTGATGACTCTGGTCGTGCTGAATTCCAGCTGAAACACTTGCAACTCGATGTTCCATTCAGCGACCCTTCCAGCTGAGTTGGGGCTCCTGAGTACCCTTTCCAAGGGATATGCCGAGATGACCTTGATGGGATGGCCTTGAAAGTAGTGCCGCAGCTTGCGTGAGGCCACTAGCAACGCATGGAGAAGTTTCTGAGGCATGGGGTATCGCGCCCTTGCGTCCCGCAGCACCGTGCTAATGAAGTACACAGGGTGCTCGACGAGGTTGAGGGTGCTGGAATGGCCTGCATCTTCCTGAGGTCGAGGCGCCTCTCGAGGCGACGGAGCCCCCAACGCCTGGTCGCCTGGCGGGGCCTCCTCCGCTCTGGGTGTGTCCTCCTGCAGAGGCCGATCCCCATCTGCCACAGTCGCGGTCTTCGCGAGGCTTTCTTGGCTTTGCTCCGCTTCGGCCGGGGCTGCGGCCGGCACGGCCTTGGCCCGACGCTCCTCCCTAACCGCCACCAGGGCTGCGCTGGCGGAGTAGGGCATGGCTGCAAGGTAGAGCACTAAGGGCTCCTAAGGGCGCGGAGCCACCATCACCGGAGGGCTGGTAAGGTACTTCTTGAGATCTTGGAATGCCTTGTCGGCCTCCTCCGTCCATTCGAACGAGCCCTTTCTTCTTCATCAGCTTGAAGAAAGGCAGTGCTCGCTCCCCCAGCTTGGAGATGAAGCATCCCAACGCGGTTACTCGCCCGGTGAGCTTCTGCATTTCTCTGAGGCTCTTCGGCGGACTCATGTCTTCGACTGCCTTGACCTTCTCTGGGTTAGCCTCGATGCCCCGGTGGGACACGAGGAAGCCCAAGAGCTTGCCCAAGGGGACTCCAAATACACACTTCTCCGGGTTGAGCCACAGATCCACTTCACGGAGGCTCGCGAAGGTTTCTTCTAGGTCCTGTATCAGGGTTTTCGCCTCCCGAGACTTCACCATGATGTCATCGATGTAGGCCTCGGCGTTCCTCCCGAGCTACCGGCCCAAGGTGATGTGCATCAGTGTGACACCCCAAAATTTGGCCTTGTTTTAATGGAATAAAATTTTGCCAGGATTTAGAACTTTGAATTTTTGAGCTCCATTTTTGATTTTTTTAAATCATTTCCTTCCCTGTTATTATGAGTTTTTCCCAGAGAGAAAATTTTCAAATGTGTTATTGGACTTGATTAACCTCTCAAGTAAAACTTTCCCTTATCCAATATAACTAATTAACTAATTTAGTTGCTTGATCATTGTTTTCTTGAAAAATGGGTTTTTAAGGTTAAATGGCCTTATTTGAACTACAACCATTTGATAAATTCACTTAAAATTCCCACAAAAATTTGGAGATGTCATGTGATGTTTTTAAATCACTTTTATGCAAAAATATATTTCATTCATGAAATATTTTGAGCCCTACACTCAATTTTTCTTCTCTGGTCCAGAGTGCATTTTGCACTACAACCTATTTAAATATTTCTTTAAAACTTCTACCAAAATTAGGGGAGGTTAGTAGGAGCCTATTATTTCACTTTGTGCAAAAACCTATTTATGTTCTTTGAAAAATTTGAGTGAATCAACCTCATCTTCATTCTGGACCAACTTGATGGTTTGTACAGCAACCATGTTTTTACTTGCTCTTTAAACCTTGATTATTTCTCCTACTTGTAGTCCCCCATGTTAAACCCTTAAGTCCAGGAGCATGCACCTTTTGGATCATTTTTGGTTCATGAAATAATGTCATTTATTCCCTGTCCAGAATTGAAATTCTGCTAAAATTACACTAGCAAGTTTCTGCTTTTGGCCAAATAACCTCACCACTCTCTCTTGCATCTAAGGAGATCTTGATCTGGAGATTTGGGCCACCCCAAGAGTTGCTTAGAAGCCTTTAACATTTTGTCAAACACCTGGTGTGCATGGCCAGTTTTGACATGATTTTGTCTTTGCATTGTGACCTTGCACCTCGGATCATACTAGCATGTCCACTAGGATTCCAGTTGCTCCTAACCTGGGTCTGTTAATTGCCAGCCTCGACCGCGACCTCTAGCGTGCTCTGGCATAGTGTCGAACACGTCCCGTGCACACCCGGAGCGCGAGCAGAGCGCGCGTATTGCACGACCCGCGCTCGAGCTGACACACTGGCCCCACGCCTTTGGCCCGCTCTGCAGCACCTCGCCACGCACTCCCCTTCTCACCACAACACGCCAAGCAGCCCCGCCGCGCCCGACAGGCCAAGCGCTAGCCGCCGCCGCCGCCCAACAGCCTCTGGCCATGTCGGTGCCGCCCAAGCCACTCCCACTCGCCACCTGCCCCTGTGAGCAGTGCGTGCTCATCCACAGCTTCGTCCCCTAGCGCTCGTCGCCGCCACGTCGCCCTAGCCACAGAGAGGCGGTTCGCCGGAGAGCTTATCCACGGCCGCCGCGGAACCGACCTCGTCGCGCTATAAATGGACACCCCGAGCCCCTCTGAGCACGCACGCGACCTCAGGCCACCCCCATGGGACCCCCATAGCCCGCAATCGTCAGGGAAACACCGCCTTCCTCATCTCCGGCAACTCCTGCCGCCGCACTGTCTCGTTCACTCCGGCGCCATCAGGGCTTCCTCCTCTCCGTTCTCTTCACCAAGAGCTTCCACATCCTCCCGTGAGCCTTTTCCCCTACTTTATTTTGATCGGGAGCCAACGCCGCCACAAAGTCACTTCGCCACCGAAGCCTTCTTCCGCCGTGGAGCTCGCCGCCGGCAGCTCACTCCGTCCCCGCCGACCCAACGACTACCGGGAGGACCGCCCCAACCTTACGGATCCATCCCCACCCTCGGGGGCCCGCGAGGAGCAGCCAAACGCCGGCGACGATCGCCGGAGCCCCGCTCCGCTCGGGCAAAGGAGGGAGACGACGCGCGGCGACTGGTCAAACCTGACCAGTGGGCCTGGCAGGCCCACTGTCAGTGACACCCCGCGCCGTCCGCCTGGTTAAGTGGAGGCGTAAAGCCTCAAGTACGCCTACTCTACACCGAAAGCGTATTTCTATCTGAATCGTTTTCTTTTCTGTCTTATTTATAAAAAACAGATTTGACCAAATCTTTGACTGGCTATAACTTTTTAAATATAACTCCAAATGAGTTGATTCTTTTTCCTACCTTCCTTAAATTTGGTCTAGTTTATTTTAAGATTTATTTGAAAATTTTTCAAACAACTTTTTGGTTCTGTTTTTGAAATATGTGTTAATTCAAATATATTTTTAAATAGGATTTTGGGGAGAGAGAAGAAACTTTCAAAAGTTTTGGAGTGCACCCTGCCTTTCCACACATTGAAGGCAAGCATTCTGAACCCCGGCATAATATTTTTGGTGTGATCGTTGATGCATTTATAACACCACCGCATTTCGAAGGACTTGTTATTTCATGTGATATGCTCATATGCATGGGTGCATGTTGTTGATTTCCATGCTGTTGGAAATGGACACACTTGTGATGATAATCACCCTCATATGCCTTGCATGCATACCGGCAGGAACCCGGGAAAACCTCTGCCTTGGGTAGGCATGAGTTTGTCGCCGGTCTCCGTCGAGACGGTTATGTCTGGTATGGCATGGTAAGATGATATGAGAGGTGACTCTGTTGGATGAAATATATTCGTCATGCTAAACATGCAGGGAATACTTGAACCTCCTGAGTCGACCGTAGATCGAGTCTTGTTCCAGTAACCCCCATACTTGCTTCGTACTACCACTCGTCTCTACAGCAAGTAGAGTACGGTTCAGTAAGTTGTCAACCTCTTTCCAGCACACACCGTACAGAGAGGCCATGGTGGAAGATACCGGTTGTAGCTGGTAGGCAGGCCACCTGGTCCGGGGGCATGGGTGTTTCCGGTTGGGACCGAGAGGGGAGGCCACCCCTTAAAGCGCGCGATATAAATTTGATCCCATGCTATGCGAGGTTGTAGCCTCCCCACTTAGAGTTTGCTTAACAGGTGTCATGGGTGATTCCAGACACGTGTGAGATAAGCTGGTGTGTGCAAGTTAGGTGTGTTTTCAACAAAAAGACCGTAGACGGAATTAGTCCTGCTGGACTAGAGAAATCCGTTACTCGTGGGTAAAGAGTACACCCTCTGCAGAGAATAAACCTATTCGAATAGCCGTGTCCATGGTTTAGGATTACAGTCTGGGATGGGTCAGGTGTCGGTCTTAGTGTCGGTCTTCGGAGGTGAAACGGTTAACCAGAAATGGAATTACTACTCGTGACTTGTGATATCTATGATTATTATTATTGTTGACTAACCCGTGATATTATTGTTATTACCGAATATCTCTGGGATGGTTCTACCTCCGGGATATTCATTATGATTGTTTCTTTTAAAGCCCTTTATGTGGTGTCGCTTAGACGCCCGACTGTGGTATTTCTTTTAAAGGCCCTTTATGTGGTGTCGCTCAGACGCCCGACTGTGGTATTTCTTTTAAAGCCCTTTATGTGGTGTCGCTCAGACGCCCGACTGTGGCATTTCTTTTAAAGCCCTTTATGTGGTGTCGCTCAGACGCCCGACTGTGGCATTTCTTTTAAAGCCCTTTATGTGGTGTCGCTCAGACGCCCGACTGTGGCATTTCTTTTAAAGCCCTTTATGTGGTGTCGCTCAGACGCCCGACTGTGGCATTGCTTTTAAAGCCCTTTATGTGGTGTCGCTCAGACGCCCGACTGTGGCATTTCTTTTAAAGCCCTTTATGTGGTGTCGCTCAGACGCCCGACTGTGGCATTTCTTTTAAAGCCCTTTATGTGGTGTCGCTAAGACGCCCGACTGTGGCATTGCTTGTTATTTGATTCAAATTTTTTTATACTACCATGTTATTGCATTTTTATGAATAACTTGCTTGCACGCATCAGAGTTTCATTTATCTATTGTGACTGACGTCATGAGCATAAAACATTTTCAGCACATCATTGTTATATTATACCTGTGTTCTTAATGTTTGCGAGTACATTCAAAGTACTCACTGGCTTGTCCCTGGCTATTGTCTTGGCCAGATTTTTCTTGCACGGAGAGGAGCGACGCGATGCCAGCCCCGGAACCCACTCAATGGAGATAACAGCCTCGCAAAGATAGGAATTAACCTGGTCAGCTGTTCCCGTGGGAAATGGAGTCCCATAGACACTGATGTTTCCCAACTCGCTTCCGCCATCAACCACTAGAAACCATTTATTGTACTCACAGGCCAGAATGGTCTTGTACTACATATTTTGTATTTTGCTTGGAATTTCTGTATCAAGTTGGAGCCTCATCAGCTAACAGTAATCCTGGGGCTGATGAGCACGATGGTCTTTTCTGGAAATTTATTACCCAGAAAACCCGGTCGTGACAGACTTGGTATCAGAGCCAGGCTGACCATTGGCTAATCCTATCTTAGCCAGGTCAATAAACTTAGGCAAACCAACCCACCAGACCTTAACCAAACCCCAGCCGAGCTTCTCGTGCAAGATAGCCACATAGTGACCCCGACTCCTTTTTACAGTCGGTGCCCAACCTACCAACCTAACCTGTCACTCATGCGCCAGTGACCGGCCCCTAAATAGTCCTTTCTCACAAGCGTGCGAAGGAAGACTTCGTCCCCTTTTCCTTATAAAAAGGGCGCGCTAGCACCAAACCAGCACAGCACAGCCGCTACCCCAAACCGAGCCACAATGCCTGGACCTATAGTGCACAACGAAACCACAGCAACCAACCTTGGAGGTTTTGTGACCATCCTCGCAAACCTCACCCGTCGTGCCTACGCATTAGAGGAGCCACCAGAATATGTTGTGTATCAAGGACCCATGAGCGGTGAAGACCGCCAATTCTGGGCCACTGTGCACATTTACGGTAGAGTCTAGTACCCGAGCGCCCCTACCGGTTCACCGGAAGAACAACTTCCTTTGAGCCACAAGCCATCCAGCTAGCCGCTCGAGAGGCTATAGTTCATCTCAGGCACTTGTCGCCCAGGGTTAACTGTCGCTCGTTCCACTACTATCCCAGACGTGAAGGGTATGGTAGACCACCCCAAGTTGCCAATGGAGATCACGAGACGGACCCCGCATTGTTGCACCTAGTGCGCTATGTAAGTGCACTAGAGGCACCGTTCGACCAGATCACTATTGATCTAATCGCAGCTCGTGGAGAGCTGGTTCGTCGAGCCCCGGCGAGAGAAGAAAACGAGCCCAACACCGACAACCCAGTCGTGCTGTTTGGACAATTGATCGAGACCCCGAGATCTGCCCCAGCCATCGGCCAAGGTGCTGCGATAACCCTAGAAGTGCTTCGTCGCCTTTTGGGAGCACACTCCAACGGGGTTGTGGCCAACAATCCCCGCGATGGTCATTCTCACTACCCCGACCCTGCAGTTCCTCCGCCATCTCCGACTAATCCCGGCAAAGAGACACGTGGAGAAGCCTCGACATCCACCAGGCACGCCCGTTTAGACATAAATGAAGTAGACTAAGCCGTATGAGTAGCACCAAGTTTCAATGTATCCTCGCTTTGTAATCATGCGACCGCGTATATTAACGTAGCCTGTCTTTGTGCCTCTGTTTTAATAGTAGCCTTGCATTTTTGGTCAGCGCATAGTTGCATATTTTCCGGGCACAACTACCCAAAACCAACCCGACGGCAACCACAGTAACACGTCTCTTTATGAGATATGTGTATCTCTGACACTGACCCGACCTTTGGAGCTAAGCTGGCAAATTTATTACCTTTCACCACGGTAAAACGACCCGGCTCCATTGCTATATAAAGGCCACCTTGTGACCTTACCCAGCAACCCTCACTTTGTGCACAACACTCACGCTTTTTCTTGTCATGCCAAACCCCAGAATTCATCTGAGAACCCCAGATGCAACTCCAGGTAGCTTTGTCAAAATATTGTGGGATTTTACCCGCAGTACCATGGGTTCTACCTAGCCACCCCAGTACGAGCTGTTCAAATCAAGGATCACCCCATCCACCTCGGAATATTGGGCAGCAGTACACATTCCCCCTGTAGACCCCAACCAAGATCCAATAGAAGTTTCCTTCGTGGGGAAATCTATGCCAACCCCACACTTGGCCATAGAAGCTGCTGCGAAAGAAGCGATTGCTCTTCTTCGATCCGCAGTACCCTATGCCCGCGAACGAGGATATTATTACTTTCCGAGCCATGCAGCACCCGGAGAAGTTACATCTTTTCCCGGTGGACGTATTGAGAGAGACCCAGTTCTGGCCAACCTTATCCAGTACATCATTGCTCAAGAGCATTTAAACCAGCGAGTGATGGATTATCTCCAGAGCCTCGCAGATTTAAATCCTCAGATTGCCATCGGCAGACCACTGGGACCCGACACGGAGAGACGCATACATCGACTGGTCAACCCACTTCCTCCGATAGAAGAGGAGTGTATTCCTTTACCAGAGACATTTTATCAGGACTCCACCCAGTTACCATTTTCATTTTAGACGTCACTACTGTATTTGTTCTTTGCAGCATTTATTTATGTGTGTGACTTATGCGTGATACCCTGAGTTTGTACGACGAGTCAATTATTTGGCTTCTACTAATGTGTGTAGGTTTTGTTGTGGTTTATGCTCCTTCAAATTAAATGTTTTTCCCTCGCAAAATCCTGGAGTGAGATTTCTTTTTCCTGAGTTGCTACACCTGCCACTTCACGACATGGATTAATTGATTTCACTCAGCACCAGGCAGTAGACTCACAACCCTTACCATTCGAACACATGCACTGTTTGCAAAACTTTGCAACGGTGTTACATCCAGCTAATCACCCCCTAACAACAGTTAGCACCCGGCACACTCCATCTACTCTTCATGATCACCACCACCGCGGAGAGCCAACACCCGAGCCGCAGCGTCGCGATACTCGTCGAAGATCATCGCGCACAGGAGCACAGAGAGCCCCAGCAGCGTCGCCAACCCTCCGCATATCAGGATCACAAACCAGTCCAGCATCGCCTCCGCCATTAGAGCCTCGACCGAGCTTCTGTAAGCAGTAATGGAGAAAGAAGGAGGAGGAGAAGTGAGGCCAGGTGTGAGGAAGAAGAGAGGGGCACCCCGACCGTTTTTATAGCTTGAGCTCGGTGTACTGTGGGCGAAGTCCACCAACGCCGCTTGTCGCCAATTCGCCGGTGTTCGGAGTCGAATCCGCGAGCAGTGCCGACAGCACGCTGGCCCGCGAGGTGAGTGCACGCTGCACCAGCAGCTAGCACGCCGCGCACTACCACGGTACGGCCTAGATGCCCTACACACTAGGCGTCGCCGGTGGAGAAAGTGCGCGGGAGAGAGGAAGAAGAAAGGGCCAGAGGGAGAAGAAGAGGAGACTGACAGTGGACCCCGGGTCCACCTGACAGCCAGAGGGAGCACTATACTCTCGGGTACGACCAGCGTATATTTAAATTTAGGAGTTATTCTAAATTTATATCCAGCGTAGAAACCACCCGATTTTGTCCCGAACCGTAGACTCTTCCACGCAGCACCAGTTTTCACACTGTGGTTTTTCAGCACTTATTGCCCTCTCACTGTAGCCACATCGTCATTGCGTAATTATTTCTTAACACCGCTTTTAGCAAATCCCGACAGCCTCTGGCCATGTCGGTGCCGCCCAAGCCACTCCCACTCGCCACCTGCCCCTGTGAGCAGTGCATGCTCATCCACACCTTCGTCCCCTAGCGCTCGTCGCCGCCACGTCGCCCTAGCCACAGAGAGGCGGTTCGCCGGAGAGCTTATCCACGGCCGCCGCGGAACCGACCTCGTCGCGCTATAAATGGACACCCCGAGCCCCTCTGAGCACGCACGCGACCTCAGGCCACCCCCATGGGACCCCCATAGCCCGCAATCGTCAGGGAAACACCGCCTTCCTCATCTCCGGCAACTCCTGCCGCCGCCACTGTCTCGTTCACTCCGGCCCAATCAGGGCTTCCCCCTCTCCGTTCTCTTCACCAAGAGCTTCCACATCCTCCCGTGAGCCTTTTCCCCTACTTGATTTTGATCGGGAGCCAACGCCGCCACAAAGTCACTTCGCCACCGAAGCCTTCTTCCGCCGCGGAGCTCGCCGCCGGCAGCTCACTCCGTCCCCGCCGACCCAACGACTACCGGGAGGACCGCCCCAACCTTACGGATCCATCCCCACCCTCGGGGGCCCGCGAGGAGCAGCCAAACACCGGCGACGATCGCCGGAGCCCCGCTCCGCTCGGGCAAAGGAGGGAGACGACGCGCGGCGACTGGTCAAACCTGACCAGTGGGCCAGGCAGGCCCACTGTCAGTGACACCCCGCGCCGTCCGCGTGGTTAAGTGGAGGCGTAAAGCCTCAAGTACGCCTCCTCTGCACCGAAAGCGTATTTCTATCTGAATCGTTTTCTTTTCTGTCTTATTTTAAAAAAACAGATTTGACCAAATCTTTGACTGGCTATAACTTTTTAAATATAACTCTAAATGAGTTGATTCTTTTTCCTACCTTCCTTAAATTTGGTCTAGTTTATTTTAAGATTTATTTGAAAATTTTTCAAACAACTTTTTGGTTCTGTTTTTGAAATATGTGTTAATTCAAATATATTTTTAAATAGGATTTTGGGGAGAGAGAAGAAACTTTCAAAAGTTTTGGAGTGCACCCTGCCTTTCCACACATTGAATGCAAGCATTCTGAACCCCGGCATAATATTTTTGGTGTGATCGTTGATGCATTTATAACACCACCGCATTTCGAAGGACTTGTTATTTCATGTGATATGCTCATATGCATGGGTGCATGTTGTTGATTTCCATGCTGTTGGAAATGGACACACTTGTGATGATAATCACCCTCATATGCCTTGCATGCATACCGGCAGGAACCCGAGAAAACCTCTGCCTTGGGTAGGCATGAGTTTGTCGCCGGTCTCCGTCGAGACGGTTATGTCTGGTATGGCATGGTAAGATGATATGAGAGGTGACTCTATTGGATGAAATATATTCGTCATGCTAAACATGCAAGGAAATACTTGAACCTCCTGAGTCGACCGTAGATCGAGTCTTGTTCCAGTAACCCCCATACTTGCTTCGTACTACCACTCGTCTCTACAACAAGTAGAGTACGGTTCAGTAAGTTGTCAACCTCTTTCCAGCACACACCGTACAGAGAGGCCATGGTGGAAGATACCGGTTGTAGCTGGTAGGCAGGCCACCTGGTCCGGGGGCATGGGTGTTTCCGGTTGGGACCAAGAGGGGAGGCCACCCCTTAGAGCACGCGATATAAATTTGATCCCATGCTACGCGAGGTTGTAGCCTCCCCACTTAGAGTTTGCTTAACAGGTGTCGTGGGTGATTCCAGACACGTGTGAGATAAGCTAGTGTGTGCAAGTTAGGTGTGTTTTCAACAAAAAGACCGTAGACGGAATTAGTCCTGCTGGACTAGAGAAATCCGTTACTCGTGGGTAAAGAGTACACCCTCTGCAGAGAATAAACCTATTCGAATAGCCGTGTCCATGGTTTAGGATTACAGTCTGGGATGGGTTAGGTGTCGGTCTTAGTGTCGGTCTTCGGAGGTGAAACGGTTAACCAGAAACGGAATTACTACTCGTGACTTGTGATATCTATGATTATTATTATTGTTGACTAACCCGTGATATTATTGTTATTACCGAATATCTCTGGGATGGTTCTACCTCCGGGATATTCATTATGATTGTTTCTTTTAAAGCCCTTTATGTGGTGTCGCTTAGACGCCCGACTGTGGCATTTCTTTTAAAGCCCTTTATGTGGTGTCGCTCAGACACCCGACTGTGGCATTTCTTTTAAAGCCCTTTATGTGGTGTCGCTCAGACGCCCGACTGTGGCATTTCTTTTAAAGCCCTTTATGTGGTGTCGCTCAGACGCCCGACTGTGGCATTTCTTTTAAAGCCCTTTATGTGGTGTCGCTAAGACGCCCGACTGTGGCATTGCTTGTTATTTGATTCAATTTTTTTATACTACCATGTTATTGCATTTTTATGAATAACTTGCTTGCACGCATCAGAGTTTCATTTATCTATTGTGACTGACGTCATGAGCATAAAACATTTTCAGCACATCATTGTTATATTATACCTGTGTTCTTAATGTTTGCGAGTACATTCAAAGTACTCACTGGCTTGTCCCTGGCTATTGTCTTGGCCAGAATTTTCTTGCACGGAGAGGAGCGACGCGATGCCAGCCCCAGAACCCACTCAATGGAGATAGCAGCCTCGCAAAGATAGGAATTAACCTGGTCAGCTGTTCCCGTGGGAAATGGAGTCCCATAGACACTGATGTTTCCCAACCCGCTTCCGCCATCAACCACTAGAAACCATTTGTTCTACTCACAGGCCAGAATGGTCTTGTACTACATATTTTGTATTTTGCTTGGAATTTCTGTATCAAGTTGGAGCCTCATCAGCTAACAGTAATCCTGGGGCTGATGAGCACGGCGGTGTTTTCTGGAAATTTATTACCCGGAAAACCTGGTCGTGACAATCAGTCACTGAAAGGTCGCGCCCGCATTGCGCAACCCGAACGGCATGCAGGTATAGCAGTATACTCCACACGGGGTCAGGAAGGCCGTTTTCTCCACGTCTTCTACCGCCATCTTGATCTGGTGATAGCCCGAGAAGGCATCCAGGAAGCACAACAGGTCACACTCGGCGGTAGAATCGACGATCTGGTCGATGCGAGGGAGCGGGAATGGATCCTGTGGGCAGGCCTTGTTGAGGTTGGTGAAGTTTACACACATGCGTTCCTTTCCTCCGTTTTTCGGCACAACAACAGTGTTGGCCAGCCATTCAGGATAGCGAACTTCGTGAATGACGCCTGCTGCCTCTAACTTGCGGGTTTCTTGGACGATGAAGGCCTGCTTCTCGGTGGACTGTCGCCTTGCCTTCTGCTGCACGGGGCGCACGTTGGGGCATACGTTGAGATGGTGTTCAATCACATCCCTTGGGACCCCTGCTAGCTGATCAGGTTCCCATGCAAACACCTCCTTGTTTGCGCGCAGGAACCTCACCAGGGCCTCCTCCTACCCAGGACCGAGGTTGGCGCCTATGGTGAAGGTGGCGCCAGAGGATCCATCCTCGTCGACGGGTACTTGCTTGGTCTCCGCCTTGTCTTGGGTGAATAGCTACTTCTTCTTGGCTGGCGCATCCCCCTTGGGCTCGAGGGTATCTGTGCCGGTGGGATGCACCACCGCGGCTATCTCGAAAGCGAGCTTGAGCGCCTGCAGCGCATCCCTTGTGTCTCTGGACACGGTAAGGACGCCGCTGCTCCCGGGCATCTTCATGAGGTTGTAAGCCGGGTGAGTCGCTGCCATGAACTGGGCCAAGGCTGGGTAGCCGAGGATGGCATTGTACGGGAGGCTGATGGGGGCAATGTCGAAGTCGACCAGCTCCGTGCGGAAGTCGTCGTGGGTGCCGAAGGTCACCGGGAGGCGGATCTGCCCCAGGGAGCCGGTGGAACTGCCTCTGACACCCGAGAAGGGCCTGCTGGGTTAGAGCCGCTCTAGCAGCATGTGGAGGAGGCTGAAGGCCTCCATCGAGAGCACGTTGAGGCCGACACCACCGTCGATGAGGGTCCTGGTGACGGCCACCTGGCAGATGGTGGGGGAGCATAGCATCGGGAGTGCGCCCGAATAGGCGGTGTTGGAGGGGTGATCGTCCGAGCTGAAGGTCAAATCAGCCTTGGGTGCCACCCAGCCCGGGGGGGCTTCATGGCGCTTGAGGACGGCGCTGATCTGGTGGACGAACGGCTTGATGTGGTGGCTCGAAGGTGGTGCCTGTGATCCGCCCAGGAGGGCTACGACGACTGGGGGCACCGGTGCAACATGATGGGTGAGGAAGAGGTTGCGCAACTCCTCCCAGGAGGCCACAGAGGCCGCTGGCAGGTGGAGCAGCCACATGCGCAGGACGCCGGTGAGGGCCATGGGCAGCCAGTTAGCGATGACCCTGTCGTCGCCTCCGGCCTTGAGAAAGGCTTCTTCATACGCTAGCAGGAAGGCCAGCGGATCGACCACGCTGTCATAGCGCAGCGGCATGTCCAGCTTGAACTTGTTCGGCCACCGCACCTGTCGCAAGGCGGGGGCCAGGGCTCGGAGCCCCCTGGTCCCTGCGTGGGCGTCGATAGCCGGAGCAGGCGGTGCGTTTCCCACCATGAGGGCGGAGCGTGGTGCTGATGGAGATCGGGTCGACGGCAGGGAGAGCTCCGGCGCACCCCTACCAGGCGCGCCAAATGTTGGATGTTGCATTCCGGTAGACCCCTAAGGTTCGAACTCTGGGGTGCGCACGAAGATCTTCCCCCTACCGATTCGCGTCTGATCGCCTCGCGAGAATCTAAGCTAAAACGATGAACAACACGAGGGACACAAGATTTATACTGGTTTGGGCCACCGTTGTGGTGTAATACCCTACTCCAGTGTGTGGTGTGGTGGATTGCCTCACGGGCTGATGATGAACAGTGCAAAGGATGAACAGCCTCGCAAGAGGTGTTCTTGAGCTGGTGCGATGAACTGCTTGGGTGAGTTCAATCGCCTCTCGGTCTAATGAGCACTCGATGAGTTCTCCAGATGCCCCCTACTGCGGTGGCTAGTCCTATTTATAGAGGCCCTGGTCCTCTTCCCAAATATTGAGCGGGAAGGGCGCCAACAACGGCCATTTTGAAGGGGAACATCTAGTACAAGTTATCCTGACTAAAGTTGGTCTTCGGCTACCAAAGGCACTGGTGATGGCGCCGTCCTGGGCTCCACGGTGACCTCCATCCTGCCGCTCTACTGGTCTTGGTCTCACTGCACTGAAATGTCAACCTTTGCCTGATGCCTCGATACTCCACGCCTGTGCTTGCCCCCTTTGCACCAAAGAGGAAACAAGGACACTGCGCAGGCCGGCGCCCGCCTGGCGCCTGCTTGGTCTCGATCATCATGGCTTGCGTCACGAGCACCTCGCGAGGTACCTTGCCTTGATCTCTCCGCCTCCTCGTAAGCCTGCCTGGCGAGGCCGTCCCTGAGGAAGTCGTATGTCGTCCGCCCCGCGACTCGGCCCCTCGTGAGGGTCTTAAGTCTTGCGCTGATGAAGATAGGCCGTACTGGGCCACCACTTGAACCGCGCCGCATGCCACAGACAGGCAAGTCTGGGGACCCCCGTTCCCAAAACGCCGACAAGTGCTATGTCCATGGCGCACGCTCATGTATTGCGTGAAAGTTGAAAAAGTTTGAGATTACTAAAGTATGAAACAATTGCTTGGCTTGTCATTGGGGTTGTGCATGATTAAATACTTTGTGTGATGAAGATAGAGCAACAGCCAGACTATATGATTTTGTAGGGATAACTTTCTTAAGCCATGTTATTTTGAGAAGACATGATTGCTTTATTAGTATGCTTGAAGTATTACTATTTCTTATGTCAATACGAAGTTTTATTTTGAATCGTCTGGATCTGAACATTCATGCCACAATAAAGAAAATTACATTGAGAATTATGGTAGGTAGCATTCCACATCAAAAATTCTGTTTTTATCATTTACCTACTCAAGGAGGAACATGAATTAATCTTGGGGATGCTTGATACGTCTCCAACATATCTATAATTTTTGATTGTTCCATGCTATTATATTACCCGTTTTGGAAATTTATGGGCTTTACTTTACACTTTATATCATTTTTGGGACTAACCTACTAATCGGAGGCCTAGCCTGAATTGCTGTTTTTTTTGCCTATTTCAGTGTTTCGAAGAAAAGGAATATCAAACAGAGTCCAAATGGGATGAAACCTTCAGGAGCGATCTTTTTGGAACAAACGCAATCCACGGGACTTGGAGTGGACGTCAAGCAATAGAGGAGGTGGCCACGAGGGTGCCCGACGCCCCCTGGGGGTGGGCGCGCCCCTCACCCTCATGGGCCCCTCGAGCATCCACCGACCTACTTCTTCCTCCTATATATACCTACGTACCCTAAAACCTTCGAGGAGCACCACGAAAACCTAATTCCACCGTGCAACCTTCTGTATCCGCGAGATTCCATCTTGGAGCCTTCGCCGACACTCCATCAGAGGGGGAATTGACCATGGAGGGACTCTACATCATCTTGGAGCCTTCTGAGTAGTTTACCACAGACCTTCGGGTCCACAGTTATTTGCTAGATGGCTTCTTCTCTCTCTTTGAATCTCAATACCAAGTTCTCCTTGATCTTCTTGGAGATCTATTTGATGTAACTCTTTTTGCGGTGTGTTTGTCGAGATCTGATGAATTGTGGGTTTATGATCAAGTTTATCTATGAGAAATATTTGAATCTCCTCTGAATTCTTTTATGTGTGATTAAGTTATCTTTGCAAGTCTCTTCGAATTATCAGTTTGGTTTGGCCTACTAGATTGATCTTTCTTGCAATGGGAGAAGTGCTTATCTTTGGGTTCAATCTTGCGGTGTCCTTTCCCAGTGACAGCAGGGGCAGCAAGGCACGTATTGTATTGTTGCCATCGAGGATAAAAAGATGGGGTTTATATCATATTGCATGAGTTTATCCCTCTACATCATGTCATCTTTCTTAATGCGTTACTCTGTTCTTATGAACTTAATACTCTAGATGCAGGCAGGAGTCGGTCGATGTGTGGAGTAATAGTAGTATATGCAGGCAGGAGTCGATCTACTTGTCACAGACGTGATGCCTATATACATGATCATGCCTAGATAATCTCATAACTATGCGCTTTTCTATCAACTGCTCGACAGTAATTTGTTCACCCACCATAATACTTATGCTATCTTGAGAGAAGCCACTAGTGAAACCTATGGCCCCCGATTCTATCTTTTATCATATAAGTTTTCAATCTACTTTTATTTGCATCTTTTACTTTCCAATCTATATCATAAAAATACCAAAAATATTTATCTTATCAGACTCTATCAGATCTCACTTTCATAAGTGGCCGTGAAGGGATTGACAACCCCTTTATTGCGTTGGTTGCGAGGTTCTTGTTTGTTTGTATAGGTGTGTGGGACTTCTGAGGAGCCTCCTACTGGATTGTTACCTTGGTTCTAAAAAACTGAGGGAAATACTTACACTACTTTGTTGCATCACCCTTTCCTCTTCAAGGAAAACCAACGCAAGCTCAAGACGTAGCAGGGCGCGCCCCCTGAGCTAGTGGCTCCTGGGTGGCCCCCCCTCTGGTATGTTTTTTCACAAATATCTTTTATATATTCCATAAATTTTCTCCGTAAATTTCCAGGTCAATCCAAGAACTTTGTTTTCTGCACAAAAACAACGCCATGGCAATTCTCCTGAAAACAACGCCAGTCCGCGTTAGTTTCATTCAAATCATGCAAATTAGAGTCTGAAACAAGAGCAAAAGTGTTTGGAAAAGTAGATACGATGGAGACATATCATACATCAAGTCTTTGGTAGATGTAGTCTCGATCACGCCTCCGGCGTGCAGCTTCCAAAGTCCACCTTAAGCGAAATGAGGGCCCATCAACCCAGCCCGAGGACCACAGGCTGACTAGGCCAGTGCCCCCTAGTACGAAACACCTTCACTGTGGTTACAAATACCCTAAATACAACCACCAAACTTGCTCTAGGGGTTCACATACGGTCCATTATACGATCTATTATATGTACGCGCTTATCTGGACTAAGTCAACCCTTCCCACGTGTGCGCTGACTACCATGTACGCTCATTCTCCTGAATATGTAGCAAGGCAGTTTTTAAAAAAATGCTAGGACAAAAGAGCTGCACCCCACCTGGTCGGACCGAGCCGCTCACCTGGTCAGGTTCTGCCCCCCTCACTCTCTCCTCCTCCCCAACCCTATTTCCCAAACTCCCTCCCCGCCACCTCAGCCATTGCCACCGCCGACTGCCGCTGTCGCAGCCATCGACTGCAGCAACTTCGTCCGTTAGTGGCGTCATCCTCATGTCATCTTCGAGCTCCGTGCACTCTGGACTGCGTGGCCGCTCCATTGTTGTTCCATTGATTGGGTGCCCGGATTGTGGTGGCCAGGTCAAGTCCTACCTCTCTAGCACCGACAAGCATGATGGATGGGTTTTCTACAGGTGCAGCAAACACAGTGTAAGTGTGGCATGTTCGATTTGTTTGCCTTCCTTTGTGCTTGATCTTCTTCACTGGATGTCTGATCTATAGGGAGTATGATTAATCCGTTTTATTTGCAACTTGTCAATTATACGCCCTATCCTATTTTATGTATAAACTAAGTATATATTGAAGCACAATTAAGATTCCATGCCTTGTCCTATTTAAAATAGCTCTACTTACTTGTCCCAATTTAAATTAGGCTTGAACCTTAATTATAGGTACTGATTGCCAATTAAGTTAACTAGTTATTTAACAAGTTAGTTCATGCACACTGGTTTTGGTATGATTCATGCACATTATTTATTGCTACTGCAGGTTGCGTATACAATAGTTAACTGAACTTTTTCAGTTAACTGAACTTGTCGTGTTTCATCTGTTTTATCAAGACATGCCCTTGCTCTAGTTCAGTTTTTTGTCTCTGTGAAATAAAGATGTTATTTTTTTCGTAGGTCACTTGTGATTTATGGCACTGGGAGCTAGAATATGTGTAGCATCTGGTTGAAAATAGGGTTCTTGTTGGTGATGCTGTTGTGGATGCAATAGGTGCAGCTAATGACAGAAGAGGAGAGAGCTTGAGAGGAAGAGGACTGAATCAATAAACCCAAGAAGCATATTTGGAAGGGGCATGGTTGGGAGAGGCATTGCAAGCAGAGTTCATTTTGGCATCCCAAGTGAGAAAAACTTTGCTACCTAGTAGCAAGTTGCTATGCTGCTTGGATTAGGTAGAGAGATCCTACTGCTACTAAAGCTGGTGATGGCTACTGTTATGGTGCTTTGGATGATGTATTTCATATTAATTATGAAGAAGTGAGATGTTGATAAATGAGGGAGGGAGTCCTGGACTATGGGGTCCTCGCGGAGTCGGCCTATGTGACATGGGCCGGACTGATGAGCCGTGAAGATACGAGATAGAAGGACCTCCCCGTGTCTGGATGGGACACTCCTTTGCGTGGATGGCAAGCTTGCACTACAAAAAAATACACTTCCGTGATGATACGTGTTTGTCACAGTAGGTCGCATTTTCTGTCATGCATGTACATCCATGACGATTTTATGCCAGAATCAAGATAGTCATACCTGTGCTGTCGTAGAAGTGTTCCATGGCATTACCAAAATTATCATCACGGAAGTGTCCACTTCCATGACGATAAATCGCGCGTCACGGAAGTGCTTTCGTCAAGGGTGACTGACACGTGGCATCCACCGTAACGGAACGCCGTTAAGCTATCGGGTCCGGTTTTGGATCCGATAACCTGTTAACAACCCCGACCAATGGGGATTTTCCACGTGTAAAATCATCATTGGCTGGAGGAAACACGTGTCGGCTCACCGTTGGGACAGATGTCATCCACTCATTGGACCCAAGGCGCCTATGATACGTCGACACGTGGCACGGCCCAACAGAGGCCCATTCCTGTGAAAAGGCCGGCCCGTTTGACTTGGTCAAAAGGTGGCGGGCCGGCCCACGGAAAGCCTGTTAACGGCCTGTCCGCATATAGCCCATTTACAACCCGCTAACCCAGGGCCCGTTACGCCCTATCCGAATTAGGCCCAGTAGCGTCATCTGGGCCGTCCAATATGATTCCAGCCCGTTTTAACTTCCGGCCCATGTGTGGCCCATGACTTCTTTCGGCCCATATGAGGCCCTTTGTAACTCTTGGCCCATTAACGGCCCGTGGTGAAACTGGCCCGTAATGAACAGTGTATCACTTTATACCCATTAACGGCCCATTATTCCACTGGGCCGTTTCCAGCCCAAGTTATCTTTCGGCCTTCTCAGGGCCCATTTATTCTTGGGCTCATTTGCAGCATTCGGTTACTTACGGCCCGTTACTGTCATTTTCTGCTTGTGGGCCAAATTCAGCCCGTCGTTACAGTCGGCCCGTTTGTGGACCGTTAATACGTTGGGCCATTTTCATGTCAAAAAACCCGTTGGGCTGTTTTCATACAGTTATCAAATACGGCCTATTAACGACCCGTTATGGACCACGAATAGTACGTCCCATGATTGGCGAAATGATGATACGCCCCGTAGAAGGCCCATGGATCCTACGGCCCGTAGAAGGCCCATGGACCCTACGGCCCGTAGAAGGCCCATGGACCCTACGGCCCGTAGAAGGCCCATGGATCCTACGGCCCGTACAAAGGCCAATGGATCCTACGACCGTAGAAGGCCCATGGATCATACGGCTCGCAGGAGGCCCATGGTTACAACAGTTTGTGTGCTGCCATGATTATTTTGGCCTAGTTACCAAAAATAGGCTATTGTGGCCACTAGAAAAACACAGAAAAAGAACTGCAGTGACTACAAGCAAACAACTAAACAAGACAATGAGGAAATAAATAAGCAAGCAATTAATGCTAGCCTATTACCGCTATTACACATATTACATCCACTGGGCATCAAAGTTCGCCACCAGTGCAAATATAGGGAACAAAGCAGCATATTACATACACTGGCCGTCAAAATTGGCCACCAGTGCAAATAAACGCGGCAGCAAAACAAGAGCATAACTGAAACAACTTCAGAAGAGCTCAAGAAACGTTATCCTGGGTATCCACCATGCTGGCAATAAGCTTAGCAAGCTTATTAGCTTTGTCCTGTTTGGCGCTAAAATCCTCCAACGCTTGCTGTTGCACCAGAAAGTATGCATCTGAATGCTCCAGGGACTTCCGCAGTCCTTCCGCTTCTTGTCGCAGCACAGCTGATCGATGTCTTTCAGCTTGTAGTTGAGACTCAAGAAACCGAATTGATTCAGACAGTGAGTTTGAATAGCTTGTGCAAGCGGTAGTGGCCAGTAACTCGAACACTAAACCAAGACAGGACTTTGGGGTTGTCTCACTGTCTTCAAGATAGTCTTCCTTAGCTGTTTTATCAGCTTTGTTGGAGACCAACAAGGATGTGTCACTATCCTGAACCTTATCTGCATTACTTCCTTTACCATTGCTTAATAAGGCACTCTTCCCCAATATTCTGTCAGCATTCTAAAAGAAGAAACAAGCAGACACATAACAGGTTTAGCATGTACTAGTATATGAAACTCATTTCGGTGAACCAGTTCATTAGTAAGGTGGACAGGATTAAACTACCAATTCTTCTATTGCCAAGTACTAGTACATAATAAAAGCATCAAACAAACATATATCTATGTCCTATGGTCACTGCATTGTCTTGCCAAATCAAAATAGAGACACGGTTCAAATCATATCAGTTCAAGACAAAGCAGCAGTGAAAGAATACAAAGCGTGGGAAACTACACGGCACAACAAGATTTCAGATGGGTACCACGGGTCTACATGTACAACAACACTATTGGCTCTGTTGTGATGCTAGTAATATGCATGATATGAGAAGTCAACTGTATACACAATTGAAATTGAAATCAACAGAGCTATTGATAAGAGCAAACCTGTTAAAGAAACATGCGTGAACATACCTGCTGTGCCATTGGAGTTTCGATTGGATCCTTCAATTTAAAAATAAGTTTGTATGAGTAAATACAGTGATACAAGAGCAAAGCAGTATGCACGATAGCAATCATAGTTAAAAAAGGCGCGCCTAGGCTCTAGGCGTTGGCAAAACGCATTGCGCATAACTACGCTTAATCTGTGCATAACTGCGCATAAGCATGCGCTTTGGTCAGTAAAGCGCAAGGCGGTGGCAAAACGCACAATTAACGCCTAGCGCTTTTTTGAACTATGATAGCAATGGAATCTTAAATTAGAACAGTTGTTCTTCAGGTTTAGGCACTTGTTCTACATGAACAGAGTACAGTAAGACGCAAGAATATAGTACTTAAAAATAGAAAATGAGCTCATAGACCTTACCACATTCTTGGTTCGGGACCAGTACAGAACAAGGCGTTCCCAGTCATCGTCCAGTAAATGTGTCTCAGGAGAACGTAAGGGAATTTGATGAGTTTCTTTGCCGGTGAAGTACGTTTTCTTCAGGTAATTCCGATACTGCCACCAAGCATTCTTGAAGATAGCAGAGGTATTAGCACAGGTTACCTCATCCTGAGTTTCCAAATCGGTCCTTCTCTATAGAGAAAAATGGGAAAATTTGCTGTATTATAACCATCATGGAGGTAGGATGTATGGGACAAAGCAAAGTAATTGCCATGAATAACATTACTTACACATAACTCCTGGACAAACACCTGCAACTGGCATTTTCCTTCATCTTCAGTATAATATTTCCAAGATGGGAAGATACGCACATACGATTTAACAACATCAAATGCGATAGCTGCTAAACTACGACTAGCTGGTTGTGCTTCCTCCACAGGAATAGGCGTACTAACTGGTGGAGTTGGGGTTCGCCGTGGTAGTACTGGCCCTTTGGGCACTGGAGCTGCCTTACTAACTGCTCTTGTTAGGGAGCTCTGTGGTGGAGATGGTGTTGTGTCAACATGAACTGGGTTACTATCTGCTGGGGTTGGGGTTAGATTGGGTGCAGCTGGTTCTCTGTCCATCGCAGTAGGGGTACAATCTGCGAGAGTTTGGGTTATGTGTGGTAGGGCTGGTTCTTGTGCATGTACAACCGGGGTGCTATCTCCACCAAGAGGTAGCACTGTTTTATTTGAAGACCGTGTTTTTAGTCCGCTGGATACTGGCATCACCCGCTCCAATTCAAATGGCTGATAATCAGGAAACATAGTTGAATGTACAGACATTGTATGAGAGACAGATGCAATAGATAGTGTGGAAAAAGGCGTGAAATAGTTGACATGTATATTGTTTAACTAAAACGGATAGCATGACATAATTTCACATATATGATGTCTATCTAAACTGGATAGCATAGCATAACATAATTCAAAGATATGATGAATAACTAAACAGGATCGCATGACATAATTCACCTACATGGTATCTAAGTAATCAGGATCGCATCATTTAATTCACATATGTGATTTATATGCTAAACAGAGGGCATTCGATATGATGTCTGAACTAAGAACATGGTGTTGAATATTGTGTATATGATGTCTAAACTATGCAATGCAAGACACCATATGCATGATATGAGCAGTATAACCGTGCCAAGTTTGAGCATACACCTCGGTGGGGGAATAGGACTGGTCATCTGTCTCTGAATCCATCTCTGAGGAGCTATCGGGACCCAACAAGAGATCTGCTTCGACAGGTAGCACTGTCTGCTCTGAAGGCCTTGTTTTCACTCCAGATTTTTCCATCTCCCACCCAAATGGCTGATTCACAGGAAGAGTAGTTTAATGTACAAACATTGTCGACAAATGGAAATGTAATGAAGAAAAGGATGGGCAAGATATCATTCAAATATATGATGCCTGGTTAAACAGGATGGCATTGCACATTTCACATATATTATGGCTGGCTAAAAGACATGAGACTGCATAATTCCCATATATGATATAGAAACTAAACAGGTGGCATTACAGAACATGTCTAAACTAAGCAGATGACATATATGATGTCAAAAGTAGGCACTGCAAGGCAACATATGCATGATATGACTAACATCATCATGCCAAGGTAGAGCAAACACCTTGGGGGGTAAATAGGAGTGGTCAGCGGCGTCTGAATCCGCCTCAGAACAGATATCTTCCTCTGGATTACAATCTGGAGAGGGGTGGGGAGGGTTTGCCATTGAACCCACCATGGAGCGATGTCTGCATGACATTGTATTGCCGCGCAAAACTCTTCTCTTTTTCTCTACATGTTCAGCATGACTGTGTACAATATCTGACATGCATACGAAAAAAATATGGTGAGATTATGTAAGGAGAGCATGCAGAAATTTAGAGTGATGGTAACAACCAGTGGATGGATCCAAAAATAATGATAGCAGGCTGATGATTGCTTTAAATTAATAAAAAGACAGATGATGATTGCTTTACTATTTGTTTCCCACCCAAGATGAACAACATAGGCATACCCTAGGTGAACCAGATATTAGACAGACATACTATTCATTGCTGCCTCGATATGTGCCCCACAACTAATTTAGAACTCAAGTTTGAACATTAATTTGGACCTGACTTGGAGTCCAAGAGGTGAACAGGACGATAAAGTAGCAGGTAATTTTAAGCAATGCATAACATAAGCAGAAACAAAAGAGTGCGACCTCTCTTGTGGACCCGTGTACTCCTCAGGTTCATCTGCTGAGTCGATGATGGTGATGCCGTTGCGGTGGGTGCCGGCGGCAGGGAAGGAGATCTGAGGCGGCGAAAGACGGTCAGGAGTCGTGATGTCTGGTTTGGTGGATGCTTCTGTCGATGGAGCAGCTCAGGTGAGGTGGACGACGTCGCGGCAGGAGCAGGACAAACCACACAAAGTTCCCTTCGACACCTACCTGTAACTGAAGTAATTCTGTAAGGGCTCATTTGGCTTGCATGATTCTTAAAACGCAGGGATAGGAAAAACACCGGAATAGGATAGGAATGCACATGGTAAACAGAGCATTTGTAAACACAGGATTTCTGTCAACTTGGGTGTTTGGTTTACAGGAATTGGAAGAGCAGAGGAATGCAAAGAAACATGGCCAAAATAAAGTGAAACCATATGAAAGCGTGTACAGTTAGAATGTTATTCTGCCACTAATGCACTTGGTCTTGTTTTCATGCATAGGATTTTGAAAAGTAGGTCCAGGTGGATGTTTTGCTTCATTCCTTTCAACAAAATGCATGAATAATTGAATAGTAGAGTGCCATTGGAAAATTCCCTATTGCTATGTTTTTCCGTTGAACCAAAATAGCCCTAATGGATCGACGTGAATGTATAGTAATAAGTGATGCAACAAGTGTACAACCTCTTTGCCGTAGCCGTGTCGACCTCAGCATCATTGGGTTGGTCGCTGAAGCAGTTGAGGCAGAGGTGGCTGTCGGAGGTGTGGAGGAAGATCTGAGGAATCTGTAGACGGCGTCCAGGGCACTACTCTGTTGTGATGGATCGTTCTATCGTTGGAGCATCTCCGGTGAGCCGTAAGACGTCAAGGCTGAAGCAGCACAAGACAGACATCGTCAATCTCAAGTGGGATTCTAATAGCATCTCCAATAGATGATGTAAAATAGATGTAAAATTTACATCACCAGAAACCACCCGACTACAACAAATGAGGTAAAAACTGTTGACTCTGAACTTAACTGTCGAAACTGAAATTTACTGTGGAATCTGAATGCTACTGTCGAAACTGAACGCAATGGTAGCAGAGAGGCACTTGACATGTAGTTTAGGGAGGGCCTGCAGTTCATCTTCAACCTGCACCCCCCTGAGCCGCCAGCCACCACTGGCCGAACCGCCGGCCCCAGCGCCGCCTCGCCGCCCCGAAACAACTCCCCACCGCCGCCTCGGCCAACCCTCTAGGCCCCCCGCCCCCACCCTGAACCCTAAGATAGATAGTGGGGTACCTCTCCGGCGAGCCCCCGTCCCCGCTGCGGGTGGTTCTTCCTTAACTCCGGCGAGCCCCCCAACCCCTGAAAATTGACTGACCCAAAAGTCGATTCAGTCGACTGAAGTGTGGCTAAATCAGAGCAGAGCAGCAGCACGAGCGAGGGGGAGAGCAGCAGCAGCAGCTGGCGAGCGAGCGAGGATCGAGCAGCAGAGCAGCCAGAGCAGCAGCAGGCGAGCGAGCGAGCGAGAGCCGGAGCAGCAGCAGTAGATCCGGCTGGTATGGCGCCGCCGCCGAAGGGGCCTCGCACTGGGGAGAGCCGCCGTGGAGATGTCGCCCGTGGCGCCGGCTTCAAGGTAGCCGCTCCATGGGGGTGCGGGATGGAGCACCGTCGGCGCCGGGAGGTCGAGTTAAGGAGAAGGTGCGATGCGATGAGTGTACAACCTCTTTGGTGGCGCGAGTAGGCCTCGGCTTCGTCCGAGGAGTCGGTGAGGATGCTGTGGTTCCGGTGGAGCAGGTTAAGGCGGCGCTGTGGGGATGGAGCAGCCTGATAGACAGGCGATCGTCAGGCAGCTCCTTGGAGGTGGAGGACGGGGCGGCTGAACCGGCAGGACGACGATGGACGACGGATCCTCATCCGGGGAGGTGGAGAGGGACGTCGAGCTGTTGCGGTGGACGACGTCGTCGGGGAAGAGGCTCCGGCTGGGCAGCGGTGAGGTGGCGGACGGAGGAGGGTGGGGTTTCGCGGCTGGAGCGGAGAGGTTATGGCGGCCTGGGATTTCGAATGGCGAAAAGGGGGCGATGGGAGGGGGTGAACCATGACTTAGGGACGCGCTTGTCCAAAATGTAGGGTGTGTTACAAAAGTACCCCCCACCGATTTGAACTAGCGGCCCTTTCGGCTCAGGGTTAGAAGGGGGATTTCGCGTGTCGGGATTTGGCAGCTGGAGGGAGTTTTCGCGCGCGTTGTAATTTCGGGATAGCAAGGCGCGGGTTGTGAAGGCGCCAGTTTTGGGAGCACGATATCTGAATTTTCGGGATATAACAAGACGCGGGTTGAATTTTAGGGACAAGCCTAACATGTAGTAATATTGTACTTGTACGTACCAAATCAATTCGCACTTCCCTCAACCAAAAAGAAAACAAAAAAATAAAACTATTCACACCACACAAAGAGAGAGTCTTGCCCCATTTTACTATACAAATGCTATTCAAAGCTACTCCCTCCTTCCATCTATATAGGGCCTAATGCGTTTTTCGATGCTAACTTTGACCAAATATTAGAGCAATAATATATGACATGCAACTTACACAAAGCACACCGTTAAATTCGTCTGTGAAAGGTTCTTTCAATGATATAATTTTCACATTGTGCATGTCATGTACTATTAATCTTGTCAATAGTCAAAGGCGGTCTTAAAAACTCATTACGCCCTATATAGATGGAAGGAGGGAGTATGAATCCATGTTATGTCCGATTAAATTTTTTCGCTTGCTGTATAATGCATGTAACCTACTCATACCAACATTTTAGTGCATTCCAAATGTCTATACTACCGCTGCAATTCGAACTAAATTTGAATTCGTTTCTCTATTTCAATAAGAATCTACAATCATGATTGTTGCCAACTTCAACCATCATTCGTGTATTACCTTAATAACACACCACATGATTACTATAGAGATAGATATGAACTATGTGTACTACATGAACTCGAATTCTATTTTTTGAATACACTTGATGTTGATTCCAAATAATAGTACATTTGATGTACTAACTATATATTCATAATCTAAACCATGTTCCATACGTACACCGTGTTTATCACACAAAGTATAGTGCCCCGCCCCCTACATTATGACAAGTATTTAGACCTGAGCTGCAAAAGCCACACATTAGCCCAAATTATAATCAATGTTCTATGTATTATACGTAGTACTAGCAAGATGCCCATGCGTTCCACAGAACATCAACATGATCAAGGGGCCTAATTTGCAAATATGGAGAGGGGTGTGGGTATCTTTTTTCAAAATTGCCATAGTTTCCTTCCTATCCGCCAGATATAAATCGGACGGCCTATATTGCAGGATGGCAGGCACACCATCATCAACAACTCCGTTTTTTATAAGAGTAGAGATAAAATATATTATATGTAGTATAACATGTTCATAACCACACCATGTGTATCACCGTTATATATATTCACACATGCGTCGGTTTAAAACACTATGATAAATTCTTCAAATATCCGAATTCGCTTTTTATAATGAAGTATGATCTCTATTCGTCTTTTACACCCACACAATCCTCTTATCTTTGTAGCTAGCGCTAACTTTCTCTCGTGCATGCACACGCCCGCATCCCTCTCACCCTCCCTCAGCATTCTCTAGCTCCATCGCGCAAATTCGTCTTTTCACTTTAGGTCGTTCACCCACTGTGTGTGTAGGCCCCCCCAGCCCCTTCTTTACGGCACACAACGATCGATATGCCTCTCTAGCCAGGTGTGCCTAGCACAAACACAAGCTTCCCCTCTTCTCTTATCACCGTCCATGCCTCACTCCCACCACTCTTTTCATCGATCTCGTACTCGCACACTCCTTCCCCCTCGATATAGTATGCCTCTCGTACCACCTCCTAGATGCATCCCTCTCTCTCTATCCTTCTCCTCGTGCCTCATTTGCTTCTAACACACACATGCATGTATACCGATCGATCTCCCAACATATACCTAGATCGACTTTAACTATCCCCCCCATCGATCGACGTACCTCACAAGTTATGTCTCTCCTTTCTCTAACAAAGGGCGATTGATCTTCCTATGTAGTTACGTCTGCTTACCACAGCCATATCGTCCCCCCTCATCATTCGTGCATGCCTCCTGACCCGTCTCTCACACGCACGTGCACAGACAACAAGCAGCCATCTCCTCTCTTATTGATATTGCGGGCGTGCCCTCCGTTTGTCTAGCAAGCCTATCCCACCATTTGTTAGAAGCAACTCCACTACCACCCCCTCCAACACTCTAGCTCTGTCTCTCTCCCAACCTTATTCCTCTCCTGCACATATGCATGGATGCCGATCGATCTCCCTTAATACATGAGGTAGATCGATCTCCTTAATACATGAGGTAGGCCTCTCTCCTCCTCCACACATATACCAGCCATTGTACCTCTATAGTTAATTGGGCCTCCCTCTTCCCCCACCACACACCGATAGTCGAGCGCTGCAGGTAGGTATCCATGCCACAGAGACAAACTGCACATGTCCCCTCTCACGTTCCAGTAGGCCAGCCACTCTATATCTTTGACGTGGGCACACACAAATTCGATGGCACTCTTTATCGATCGCGCGCGCACACACACACACACATCATCCCTCTCTTCGATTCTATGGACACCTCAAGCCGATGATACCTCCACTCTCTTCTCGTGGATCGCCCCCTCTATATATATGTTATATCCAGGACTCTATTTCACACACATTGCATATGTTACATTTTTTGATTGACCCCCCCCCCCCAAAAAAAACTCTCACGAACCCACACACTATATCTCTCTAGGTTTGTATCTCTCTCACACAACCCCACGTAGGTGGTGTAAAAAAGAATAGGTGCACCGTGCACGTACTCACGCGTCGTGCCCAGCCACACCCGCGCGGGTACACGGTGGAGCTCATTTCTTTACAAAATGGCAGCCCACGTGCTAATTTGAACGCCTGTAGCGGTTGTTTACCTAGGGAGGTCGTGTACCACGCGTGCATGAAACAAAGTTCAACTTGACGCATTGCCGCGTTATTTTTAAATAAAGTTATAGCGCTCAATGGCACGTATACAGAATATAAAATGATTTTTATGGAGAAAAAGGTAGTCCGTTCCACTATATACAATGGAGCCTGCCTGCCTAGTTTGTCTCTCTTCAGAGTATCTCACACAAGGCTGCGGTGGCCTCTCTCTCTCTCTCACCGTTGGTCACTGATCCGGCCGCATCCCGTCTGCCGGGGGAAAGGGAGGAAGTGCATCATTTCTCCATTCGACGGCACCGAGGCAGCACGTCCCGATCTGCGGTACACGCCGTTATCTCTGCCCAAGCTCCGGCGCGGTAGGGCCTACGCCACCTGCTCGCTGCCGTAGTATGGGTAGATTCCGCCCGCCGTCGCTCACCTAGTTACATCCCGACGTCCACCAGGTATCCCCTCTGGCCTTGATCCACTGCCCGTCTTCCCACGTCGCTACATGTGGATCTTCCATAGTTCTTTGCCCAAAACGTAGCTCATTCGGTGTACTTTCCATATTGTAATCTCGTCCTCACACCGTTTTAGACAAACACAACCGTGTTGTTATCTTCCCTTAGGACAAGGAATATGCTTCTTTTTTGTCGTCGCATGTGTCAACAACTGTTATTGGCCAGTAATTGTTTTATTTCTACCTCTTTTTTGCAAATAGGGCTATCCATTTCACCTTGTTGCTATTGCGACCTTTTGGGCTTTTGGTGAACTGCACAAATCACTTTTTTCTTAAGAGTGTTTTGTGCAGTTGTACTAAAATGTCACACGGGCAACGTCTCTACATTTCAGTGCGACTGCACAAAGGGAGATTGCTTTTGCTCTATCCTCCTCATCCAACTCCGAGCCTAATCTTCTCCAACTAGTTAGTCTTAAGAGAGACTGCAAAGGTGACCGGCTTCTATTTGTGTGTTTATTGTTTCATCAGCAGTCCTCTATTATCGTAATCACACTTAATATCTTTGGAACAGGGACGCTCAGCTCTATTTTAGTGGAACTGCACAAAATGATCGAATGTTGCATGCTCCAGACAGCTACTTTTTTCCCAACATGCCTTGTTGATTTAGACAGAGCTGGGGGGATGTTCCTGCCAATGAAAGCATGGATCAGTTTCAATTTAACACCTTCTCACAACTTTGTCTTCAGTTGTGATGTAAATATTAGCTCTGATCTGCTAATAATTGAGATGCATTAGCAAGGAAGTTAGTTTTTTATTGTTTCCGAAAGAGCATCGATGGCAAGACACACGAAACAAAAGCTGAAAGCTCACACCATTGTACAATTTCATGTCGCTGGAAAATTATTTGTATAGAACGTCAATTATGTAAACAAATGTTGGAAGCTTGATAGCATTGCCAGAAGCCTCTTCAGCATCCGGGTCCATGTGCCATGCACAAAATTATACTCCTTCGTTCCTAAATATTTATATTTTTAAAAATTTCAAATGGGCATATTTTAGAGTGTAGATTCATTCATTTTGCTTCGTATGTATACTCCCTCCGTTCCTAAATACTCTATTCGTCTTTCTAGAGATTTCAACAAGTGACTACATATGGAGCAAAATGAGTGAATCTACACTCTAAAATATGTCTATATACATCCGTATGTAGTAGTCCATTTGAATCTCTAAAAAGACAAATATTTGAGTAGTCACTCGTTGAAATCTCTAGAAAGACAAATACTCCAGAGTATATTTAAGAACTGAGGGGGTAGTGCAAAACCGCATGGGAGACTCAGCCCGGTCGTTGCGCCGCATTAATAGTGAGTAATGAGCAGTCAAATCATAAGCCCCACCTTTCCCACTGTAAGTTGCTCGGAAGAAGCAACCATCAATACGCTCTTCTTTGAATCCGCTCATACTACTCCATCCGTCACTGTTTATAGAGCGCGCTTCAGAAAAAAGAAAAAATCTGTGGGACCAAGGCGACTAGCGATCGGCCTGAAAAATAGCATTGGTAGTTATAGCACGACGTCTATTACTAGAGGGAATAATGCGTACACACATGCATGCAGTGCTTCCACCCCGGGTACACACATGCATGCACTTATTCCACTCCGTAGTAGTACTCCCTCCTTTTCGGTTCATAGTGCTCAATTCAAAAATCTCACCAATCAAGGTAGATGGTGAGTGGTGGAATACTTTTTGTAGTTTTGCAAAAGCACCTAATTAATGCTCTTGTTTTCCTCAAAAAATACGTTTATCAATGCATTAATTGCAATGCATGTATGCATAAAGTACATGCATTGGTCAATTTTCTCTTAATACTTGCATGCAATGATTAAATGGACCTTGGAATTTGAACATGTGATGGAAAACAACCAAATTGAGCCTTATAAAATGGAAAAACAAAAATTTTGAGATAAGCCCTATAAACCAGAAAGGAGGGAGTACATCAAGAGAAAATTGTGGACTTGATTGCGGTTACCATGCCCTATTTAATTGAGAATTAAACCAAATGCGTCTAAAGTCTCTCTGGTGGTGGAAATGCATTGAGAGAAATGCATCATAATGAAGCGCGCCCTGTAAACTGTGACGGAGGGAGTAGTAGTATGAAGGTGCCAAACCAAGTACGCGTATGGCCAGTCAGTCAACGCACCTCCTCTTGGCATATCACTGACATGTGGGACAGGAATGTGAGCAAACCGATCTCAATTGACGGCAAAGAGCCAACCCGCCGTTCCTTGAGAGAGATGAGGAGTGAGAACACACAGACTGGCTCGCACGCAGGCCAAGATATATTCGAGCATGGTTGGTTGATCGATATCATCATTACATGTTGGGCTGCCGTTTTCCGCCCTTCTCCGGAATAAACGTGTACTTTATCAGAGATTAAAAAAATAAGAGTACAGACACTCCACCATGCGGTTCTAGTAGTAATACTACTTGTACTACTAAACCTTGCGCTTGGCTCTTCGCCTCTTCGTGAAGTCGAACAATGATGGTACTCCGCATGTTGGGTACTACAGTGTATGCCTCTGACAATCTGACACCGAATGGACTGATGCATGTCCACCGAGGGTAGGTTGCATTAGTCAAAAGGCGTAAGCGAGCTTCACCTTGTCCTGCAAGCTTCTCCTCGTTTTGCGAGTTGACGGGACACACCAAAAAGTAGTGCTAGTCCATACTCCCTCCTTTCTGGTTAATATGGCTTAATCTTTTTTGCGGGTAAATGAGAGAGCTTTATTCATATATAAGCATTCTTAGGACGATCAGCCAAGACACTGGTCACTAGGATGCGAGGTACCCCGCAAAAAAAGAAGTAGGAAGCGAGGTGTTTCATCAAGCCAGCTCTTGGCCACATTCAAAGTGCAGCAAGCAAGGTTCGCACGAAGATGCGCCGCAAGGTTTGCTGACCTGTTTACATGCTAAATAACAAAAAAAGAGGAAATATTACCGAGTTCTCCTATTTGTAACAGGATATGAGCCAGAATTAAGCGAGAATTGTGGCGAGTGTTCCATGCAATCAACTTCCATTATCACATGCGAGAACCCTCGAAGAGAACCAAATGTGTTGAAGATTGCTTTATCACATTTTAAAATTATAATAACAGTGCAGACGCTCCTCCATCCAGTTCCTAGTACTAGTATAGTACATACCTCTATAGACTATAGTAGTAGTACTAGTACTACTAGTAAACTTTGCGCTTGCTGTTCGCCTATTCGGGAAGTCGAACAATGAGTAGTACAAGTAGTATAGTGTATGCTTCTGGCAATCTGACACCGAATTAACTGTTGCACGTCCACCGCCTGAGCGAGGGAGAGCTTGCATTAGTCAAAAGTTTCTCCTTGTCCTACGAGCCACCGCGCGCAAGCTTCTCTCGTCCTGCAACCTTCTCCTCGTTCGGCAAGTTGACGGGACACAGCAAAGTAATGCTAGTCCATACTGCCTCCTCTCCGGTTAATATGGCTTAATTTCAAATGAGATAAATACACTATCTGTCACTATATATTTGTAAAAATACGGTCAGTGGACTTCATAATACGCTCATTGCGCTCAATATATATATATTTCCGGTGTTTATACGGTCACTAGCTCACCCTGACTGAGTATGTGTGTGCATGCACGTGTAGGTTGAGCACTTGAGCGTGACCGTGTGTGTTCCGTCGTGTGCTCGGACATGCATGCATTAGGGCACGGCGCGCGTTTTTTCGTCCATGTGTATGTGTGACTATTGCATACACGTAGGGGGAGTACGCGTAGGGGCCACTAAGGAGCAGTCAAATCACACAGTAAGTTAGTCGGAAGAAGCAACCATCATTTCACTCTTCAATGACACGTACGCAATATAAAATGGTTGATATGGAGAGAAAAATAAAACCACTATATATACACTAGCAGGAGCCTAAGCTACAAGCCTGCTTGCTTAGGTTGCTCTCTTCACAAGCATAGAACGACGGTGGCCACACCACTGGTCACATATCCGGCCTGATCCCGCAGCTGGGGGAAGGGAACAATGTTCTGCGTAGACGCGGTCGACATTGACGAGGGAGAAAACCCACAGTCGGTGCGTCCCAATCGGGGGTCACCACGGTATGGGCCGATGCCGCGTCCCAACCGCCCTTCTCACTACAACCCGACGTCCCAGGTAGTCCATCTTCCTTTTGGAGCCGGCTTGCTCCACTGTCGTAGCTCCATCTCCATGTCGATCTTTCTCTACTTCTACCGGCTTCTACTTGTGATGAGTTTATGTCTCATGAACTAGTGCCAGTACTATTATTCTAATCACACTTCTTCAATATCTTTGCCATCAGGGATGCTCAGGTCGATTTTAGTGGAACTGCGCAAAAGCATCATATGATCCGAGGGTGCCAGCCGTCTTTCCTTTGACAGGTTCTACCTGGCCAGGAAATTAAATCCTGCTTAGGGTTTAGGGTTTAAGTCATAGTGACCCCATCAGTAGTTTTTCTTTTGTACACACTCTCACAACTTTTGTCTTTAGTTGTGAAGTAAATATTGGCTATGATCTGTGAATCATTGAGATGCATCAGCATGTATGTTAGTTTTCCTTTGTATTTGATGGAATGTTGTAACGGGGCAACCTTGGAATAGGAATGAAAATGGAGTGGAAAGTTTCCATTTTTCCGGCGAAAAATGGAAATGGAGAGAAACCAACATTTTGTTTTGTTGGATAGCGCCATCGAGCAAAACCAACGTTTAAATCATGTCTGTTGTGTTCATGTCTCACCCTCCTCCACGGCTCGACCCCACACGGTCGCTCGGCATGCCACTCACTGCAAACCGAGTATACGATAACTTTCTCGCCTGCTTGTCGATGGATATCGCCAGGGAGTACTAGCAGTAGTGGAAGAGATTGACGAGTTGGGGGAGGACAGCTAGCTATAGCACGGACTCCCAAGAACTTTTTACATGCATGTTGTGGCCGGCTATTGCGACGTTTGAACGCGGAGCAGTCGCATGCACCAGGAAGCGGCACGGGCGACGCTCTCTCGGCCGACACACCGCTTCAATGCCAGCGCCAGTGAGAGGTCGCGTCCGCTCTGGCCGGGCATGAATGCGGTACTGACCGTTTCGGGCGGGAAGCACGCGCGGGTGATGAAGAGGGTTCAGATTGGTCAGGACCGGCCGTGGCAGCGGTCCAGACGCCCGCAAACAAGAGATGTTGTATGTTAATATTGCTGCGTATATAATTAACAACGTAAATAATGTGCCAGTTGGACAAATATGATTGAGATGGAGATGGAAATGGAATTTTACGTAAACATGGATATGCATGTCTATGTCTATGTGTGTGTGCGCGACGACTCTCGCGACCTGGAAGCGGGGGCGTGTTTTTGATCGAGTTTTCTTTCTTGGTACGTTAAAAAATTGTCCGCCAGTTTTCGTTTCTTTTTTCCGGGAACGCGCGTATTCTATTTAAAACCACTGCTATGGAGAGATTTTTTACTCCATTATAGCCTCTTGTTTGATAGAGTTTCTCGCGTCTCGCTCTCTCACCCTCTCCATATCAAAACAAGATGACAGTGTCCACTCTATCTCTCTCCTCACCGGTGGTCACAGATCCGGCCGAATCCCGTCCGCTGCGGGAGGTGAGGAGGTGCAGCATTGACGTTGTCGCCGTCGGCGATGGAGGAAGCCGATGCGCACCGTCCTCTCGGAGCCGGCGCTGGCGCGGACGAAGGTCCTCCGCGCCCTTGTTCGCTGCCGTCGTGTGGGCAGATCCCGCCCGCCCGCCTAAACGACATCTCGCCCACCTGAGGTATAACTTCTTGTACTGGTCCAGCTCCCCAGGTCGCTGCGTGCGGGTTTTCTTCTATGCGACTACTCCCCAGCTCCCCATGTATAGTAGCTAGGGTTCGTCGGCTGGTCCAACATCACCTACTATTATAGAGGAAATGCCACTCGAAAAGTTGTCCTGATTTATGCCTCGGTGGAGGTATACATGTTGTTTCGACAAAAAGTACATGGTGGTTGTGCGGTCATTGTCCATATGCTCCTATTGCTGCTGCTAATCTAATACTATCACTGGTTAAATGAAGAAATGCTTTTTTTCTCGGGTATCCTGGTTTAGTTCCCATCAAGATAATTATGATGCTTCTGTTTGTTGGTGTACTTTTCATTAATTCTTATTGACAATTGAGATGTCGTTGCTAATCTTGTAAAACAAAGTAACAACACTATATCCCTTTTTTATATTTTTGGAAACAGCGATGCGTATCTCCATACCCGGGCATGTCTTCCTCAATTTTAGTGGAACTGCACAAAATTGGATGGCCATTGTTGTTCCGCCTCACTGTCCTCTGCCACGTGGTTCTTCCTTCCTCGAGCTTGATTACTGAGAAGAAACAGACCACAGTGAGGATTTGTCGAACTTCATAGGTGCCTCACCCAAACTTGATGCCAAATGGATGATGCATCACCATGATGACCTATCGATGCTCATGGTTGCGCCTCATGGTTGCGTCGGCTGGTGAAGCTGATCGATTTTCAATGAAAACAAGCTGTCTTCCATCAATGCTCTTTGCTTGTTACGCACAAAGATGATATCCTTCGTCAGTTCACCTTGGTTGCGTTGGAGACGCAGTCGTCTTTCACGTTGGTGCAATTTTATCACACAATTGGCTATGAACCAAATGTTTCCTCGAAGAAGGATCGACGTTGGTACTAAGAGCATAAGTTTTGTATTGATCCGTAAGCCTTCTCACAACTTTGTCTCCAGCTCCCCTGTAATTTTATTTGTCCACCTATTAACTTTGATTTAAAAAATGGTGTGGACTAAAAACCCGGATGGACGTAGTAGCCCTCCATTTTTATTTACTCCGCATATTAGATTTGACTGAAGTCAAACTTTGTAATACTCTCAAACCTTTCCGATAATTGAAATTAAAATTCTTTATTTGTACACACTCTCACACGTTTCCGATAATTGGCGCATGTGTGGTTGTTCACTTAAGGGACGGTAGTGTACTGCATGTGAAGGACAGGAAGTGCGACCAGGACGTGTGGATCGTTAGTTCATCGGAAGTAGTAGCAGTTTTCTTCACTGTACGTTAAATAAAGAGTTTCGTTTCGTACATACACAATTTAAAACGATTGTTATGGAGAGAATAAGAAAACCACTCCACTATATATTAGTCGTATACACAAGTATTATATGGACACAGCTTCATTGACTTAGTGCACCTGCCTTTGGGTTTATGACAAGTGGGCTCAAAATGTGGCTGGCTCACCTGTCATACAGCCAAAAGCAGGTGCAGTTAAGGCACCGGAGCTTAGTCCGTACTACAGTAGTATATATATATATATATATATATATATATATATATATATATATATATATATATATATATAAGCTAGAGCCTCAGTGCTTGTTCACTAGGGTTTGCACTCTCCACACTCTCGCCGCACTACATATATATATATATACACGCTGGAGGCTCAGCGTTCATTTGCTAGGGTTTGCTATATTCATAGTCTCTCACCCTCTCTTCACCAGATCTAAACAAGACTATGTTGGCCTCTTGTATCTCTCTCCCCCCTCACAGCTGGTGAAGGAGGCATTTGGATCCCGTCGCATCGGGAAGGGGAGGAGGTGCACCATTCACTCTATCGCCTTCGGCGAGGGAGGTAATCCTCTGCCGGCTGTGCTGTTCTCTTTCACCCAGCGCCTATGCGGGAGGGCCACCGACCCCTTCTTCCTCGCTGCCGTACGTAGTGTGGGCAGATCCGGCCTCCCGCCACACGCCTTGCCACATCCCGACGACCCTAAGGTATAAGTTTCTTTGAAATAGTCGTTGCTCTAGCTGCATGTGGATCTTTTTCGATCTGTAGTCGAATCTAGGTCTTGTTTCAAAGAGGAAAGAAGGGTGCGGTGGGCTGGATCAAGAATCTAGGACATGGTTCAATGAGGAAAGGAGGGACGGGAAGTAGTATAGACTGGCTATCCAGCCGCTTTGTTGGTCGAAAAGGGAAAAGGGGGGTAACCCAGTACACACGTCAGCAAGGAACCGATCTCTTTGTTGAAAAGGGAAAGAAACTGGGGGGGGTCGGGTAGTTTGTGCAGGACTAGATTTGCTGCTCTCACATAGGAAAATGGTTCAAAGAGAACAAATATGGGACCAACGCATATATGCTGCTTGGCTACATACTCTGCATCACCCATTTATACGTGTGGATGCACATGGTGTTGGCATGTCCCATATAGCTATTTTGCTATTAGTAATCTAAGAATGCCGCCGGAAAATTGAAGCAATGCTACTGTTAAAAGTAAATTACATTTTTTAAGGAATGTTGTTTTAAGTGAATGTCTCTGTTAATATGAATCAATGCAACCGTTTTAGAAATGCTACTATCCTACTTTGTTTTCCATCCAAGATAAGTTAGATGCTTCTTTCTGTCACCGTTTGTTTCATCCTCCTTTATCGGCAAGTAATTGTTTCCTTTTTTGCCTCTGTTAAAACAGGGGTATCTATTCAACTTGTTGCTATTGCGACATTTTGCTTCGCTACTCGAAACACTTTGCTTGATTTCAGTGCAACTGCACAAAACGAGATTGGATTTCCTATTCGTGTTGGCAGATTCGTACATTATCTTGTGTGTGTCATGAGAGGTTGGTACTTGCCTTCATCCACATGATCGTGCAGTGTGTTTTGAGATGTTGTGCTACTTGTATTGGTATTGTTTTAAATAAATGTTGAATTGAATCTATTGTATTGCTCTCTTTTCCCATTAAGTAGTGAACAAAAATGGTACCAACCCAGACATGATGCTTGTTGCTTTGTTACAACAAACTCTGCATCACCCCCTTTATAAGTAGATGGAAGCACATGGTGTTGTTGCGCCCACTCTCCCCTGGAACTGTTTATGCTTTTTGTTAATCTAATGCTGCTGGTAAAATTAAGCAATGCCACTCTCAGAATTAACTACTGAATCTTATTTCAAAACTTCAACACTTGTTAGGGACTGGTGGGATTACCATTTTTGTGGCCGCATGTTTCATCCTCCTTTATTAGCCAGTAATTGATTCCTTTTTGCCTCTGTTTAAACAGGGATATCTATTCAACTTGTTGCTATTGCGACATTTTGCTTCACTACGCGAAATAGTTTGCTTGATTTTAGTGCAACTGCACAAAACGAGATTGGATTTCCTATTCGTGTTGGTAGATTTGTATTTATTCTAGTCTTCTCATGAAAGGTCAGTACATGCCTTCATCCACATGATTGTGCAGTGTGCTTTGAGATGTTGTGCTACTTGTATTGGTACTGTTTTAAATAAATGTTGAATTGAAGCTATTGTATTGCTGTCTTTTCCCATTAAGTAGTGAACAAAAATGGGACCAACCCAGACATGATGCTTGTTGCTTTGTTACAACAAACTCTGCATCACCCCCTTTATAAGTAGATGGAAGCACATATTGTTGTTGCGCCCACTCTCCCCTGGAACTGTTTATGCTTTTCGTTAATCTAATGTCGCTGGTAAAATTAAGCAATGCCACTCTCAGAATTAACTACTGAATCTTATTTCAAAACTGCAACACTTGTTAGGGATTGGCGGGATTACCATTTTTGTGGCCGCATGTTTCATCCTCCTTTATTATCCAGTAATTGATTCCTTTTTTGCCTCTGTTTAATCAGGGATATCTATTCAACTTGTTGCTATTGCGACATTTTGCTTTGCTACGCGAAACACTTATGTTTTAAGAGTGTTTTCTGCAGTTCAACTTGAATGTCACACCGGCGACTTTGCTTAATTTTGGTGGAACTGCACAAAAGGAGATCGAGATTTCATATATGTGTTGGGATATGTGTCCAGTCTTGCTCTCGAGCTGTTTCAAATCTTGGTCAAGAAAGGTCAGTACCGACTTTCATCCACATGATGCTGCAGTGTGCTTTGAGATGTTGTGCTACTTGTATTGGTACTGTTTTGGATAAATGTTGAATTGAAGCTATTGAACTGTTGTCTTTTACCATTAAGTGAGCAAAAATTGTTCCAACCCAGACATGATGCTTGTTTCTTTGTTACAACAAAACTCTGCATCACCCCCTTTATAAGTAGATGGAAGCACATGCTGTTGTTGCGCCCACTCTCCCCTGGAACTGTTTATGCTTTTTGTTAATCTAATGCCGCTGGTAAAATTAAGCAATGCCACTCTCAGAATTAATTAACTACTGAATCTTAGTTCAAAACTGCAACACTTGTTAGGAATGGTACTATCCTGCTTTGTAGTTCTTTCTACATGTTTAACCAAGGTATTGTTAAGATAATGTCTCTGTTAAAATGAATCAGTTGCATTGTTTTAGGAATGGTACTTTTCTGCTTTGTCGTTCTTTATACATGTTGAAACAAGGCATTGTTAAGATAATGTCTCAGTCAATATGAATGAATCACACTGATGGAGAATTGCTACTCTCCTGCTTTGTTTCCCATTAAGATAAGGTAGATCAGTAGATGCTTTTCTTCTGGGAGTACAAGTCATCAACCGTTATTTCTCAGTAATTGTTTCCCTTATACCTATTGTTGCTTACAGGGATATCAAAATTAAAGCTCGGTTTTATTCGACTTTGATTTTAGTTGAACTGCACAAAAGGAGCCAATGTGTCCAAGGCAAACTGCTGCATTACTGGGTCCAGTTGGTCGTTCCACTTTGCAGAAAGAAGCAGTCACTGTTTGCGCTACATTACAGAAGGAATGACCGAGAAGCTTTACAGAGTATTATTAGACGCTGGTGACATGACTAGTCTGCAGAGAGCATTGGCAATTCTACAACACATGGAGTGCACTGGGCAAAAAGTGCCCAAACAAGTACAAGAAGCCACGACAGGACTGCACGATCATAGGCATTACATATTTTGAATGGGAAAAGCTTGTCAAAGTTTAATCATTGATGTTAGCAAGAAGACGTTAGTTTAATATATTGGAATTGGAAAACCTTGTCAAAATTTGCTCATTGATGTTAGCCAGAAGACATGCATTTGATATTTTTGAGTGGGACGCCCTTGCTGTGAGCAGCGTTGATTGTTTTTTCCTATTCCTGTGTTCAGTTTAGAAGTAAATAGTTACTCTGCTGAGATATTCCTGTGTTAAGAGTTTGTTCTGAATATTGTCTATGTAATGCCAGGCCTTGTGTTTGATTGCAAAGTTGAGCTTGGAATGTTGTGGCATGCGGCATCACGAGCTATTCACTGTGCCTCCTGAGAATAATGCTTCGTATTGTTTTGCATGTCGATCTAATGCTAGTGATTTGCTTGTTAAGAAGATCAACCTCTTCTGTTGTTTTCGTGCTTAAGAAGTTCATCGTCTTATGTTTCATTCATAGCCTATACGACAAGTCGGGTAGGTTAGACGTGAAACCATATGATCTTCCGACCAACTCATCATATTAGGCCGTGATTGGATCGTCGTTTTCCAACCAAAACCAATTGTAAAACTGACGCTTGTAAATAAAAGCAGATGGTCTCGGGCGAAGCGCTTGGTTGGTCGATTTCGACTAGTAAAATATACACTGGTCTCTCAAATTACACGCGTAACCCGCCGGTTTTACTTATAGACCTCGGGCCCTCAGTTTCATTATGCCTGTATTTTAAGTGTTGTTTGCGATGACTAGTAAATTACACTTGTATGTTAATATAGGTGTGAAATGAACCAGAGCTCGCAAGCGTGGCCTTACCGTTTCATGCCGTCTCAGTTTCTTGAAGGTGCTCATAGGTGTCCGATGATCTTGGCTTCCTGAATGAGTAGCGGGTGCTGTATCAGACCATCCATAGGGCCTGCGAGGCCCTCTCTGTCGTCCTTCGAGTTGTTGTGCTCGCCGTGGCGCCGAGCATTGTTAACATTGTCAACGAACATGAGGAATCAGGAGATGACATTATTTTTTCTAGATGACACTAGGGAGCCACTAGGGCCATAGGCGTACGTACGCAAGTGCCTCCTTATTATGTGCAACTATATTTTTTTGCTTCCTCCTGGTTTCCTGACATCACGGTCCCACACCATTGTCAACCTATGTAGTCAATATAAACGAGAGAATTGCACAAGGTGCGGCCGACAGCTGGGACCAAGCAGCTCGAGCAGTATTTGTGTTTTTGAGGCGTGAGCACTGCAGAGTTTTTCTTGGCGATGATTTCGTTGTTGTTCAGAGGAGAGCAGGGTATTAACTGGGCGGGCTGTGGACCGTCTAGCCCAGGCCAGATATCCATCCCAGATATTATTTTTTTCAAGATGAAAATGGCTAGCCCACCTATACGTTTTTTGAGGAATACCCAGGCAAGGTCAACTTATTATTCTCCGCCCTGCTGGGCTGCAAATCTTTCCTAGGAGGGATGCATTAGGCTTAACAGGAAAATGGGCTTTAAAAATAATAAATGGGATGTAATTATAAAAACTGGGTAGTAACTATAAAAAAATGCACCAAACACGAAATTAGTTTATAAAATATTATTTATGGATTTTGAAAATCTTAATTTTTCATTGTTGCGCGCGCAATGTTTCGTTGGATTTTTACGTAATACAAATTTATATTTAATCTGACTAGAAATTGCGGGATAAAAATATTTCGGATCCCATCAAAATGTGGGAGATTTTATTGAATTATGTCTTCAATGGTTGGTTGAAATTATTAATCATTGTCCTAGCTAGAAAATGGGCTGTACTTTTAACAAACTGTAAATGAGCTGTAGTAAATTCCATTAGAATTCAAAAATGGGTTGTACATTCTTACAAATCGCAAAGGCTATAAGTTCTCTGCCACACATTTGTGGGCCTACTAAGTTGACGCGTCCCCTAAAAAAATAAGTTGACGCGTAGACAAGGCTTCTTCTTCAATCTTGGATATTCTTAGCTTCGGTCGCCCAAAAAATGATTCCTCCCCCTGACATCTGGGGCGCACCGTTTCGGAGGCTGACCTGTGGGCCTACTAAGTTGTCGCGTACCAAGGGCTTTGTCAACTTAGTCAATATAAACGAGTCTAGCTTTAGTGACTGTACGATGTCCATCCAACGGCCGTAGTGCTTCTTCAACCTCTGGTCTTCTTGCTCCAGCCGCCCAAAGCAGCGCCGGCCGTGCCGCCTGCTCCTGCCTCCCGTGGCCAGCTGTGCTGCCGTGGAGGCCTCACCGCCCCCATACTACTCCCACCGCTGGTCAGGCCATCCCTCCACTCACCCACACCCCTGTTATTCTGCGGCGACGGTAGCCTCACACCACAGCCGAACCAGTGAACCCTCATACTCCTCTCCGTGTGGGCATCCACTGCCACGTCTTCCCCGGCTCTGCGTCATCCCCTTCCTAGGCCTCGCCGTCGTCCACCGCGGTGGTGCTCTTGGCGCGGCGTGGTCAATGTGGTTAATGACTGACTTCCATTGGAAGAGTACTGTACGTGGAGAGGCTGACAGCTGGGTCCACGGCAGCCGCAAGGAAGTGCCTCCTTATTATGAGAAAAATAATTATTCCTCCACCTGTCAGGAGGGACCCACCGGACGGGCCACCGTATTTTGCGAAAAAATGTTTCCCCCTGACTGCTGGGACCCACTGGACAGGCCATCGTATTTTGCAAAAAAATGTTCCCCCTGACTGCTGGGACCCACCGGTGAGGCCATCGTATTTCATGAAAAAAACGTTCCCCCCGTTGTCAGCTCGGACACACCGGAAGTGCCTCCTTATTACGCACAAAAAAATGAATACTCCCCCTGCTAGCTGGGACCCACCATGTTGGGAGGCTGACTTGTGGCGTACTAAGTTGACTGGGGCGGAGGCCTTTGTCAACTTTAGTCAATATGAACGATTCTAGCTCCAGTGACTGTACGATGCCCATCCAACGGCCGTAGTGCTTCTTCAACCTCTGGTCTTCTTGCTCCAGCCGCCCAAAGCAGCGCCGGTCGTGCCGCATGCTCCTGCCTCTCGTGGACGACTATGATGCCACGGAGGCCTCACCGCCTCCTCCTACTCCCACCGCTGACCAGGCCATCCCTCTACTCACCCACACCCCCTGTTATTCTGCGGCGACAGCAGCCTCACACCGTAGCCAAACCAGTGAACCCTCACACTCCTCTCCGCGTGGGCATCCACTACCGCGTCTTCCCCGGCTCCGCGTCGTCCCCTTCCTAGGCCTCGCCGTCATCCACCGCCGTGGTCTCTCGGCGCGGCATGTTCAATGTGGTCAATGACCGAATTCCATCGAAAGAGTACTGTACATGGAGAGGCTGACAACTGGGTCCACGGCAGCCGCAAGGAAGTGACTCCTTATTACGCGCAAAATAATTATTCCTCCACCTGACAGCGGGGACCTACCGGACGGGCCACCGTATTTCGCCAAAAAATGTTTCCCCTGACTTCTGGGACCCACCAGCTACATCTTCGCACGCAAGGAAGTGCGTCCGAAAAAAAAGATTCGGCCCCGTGACTGCTCGGACCCACCAGCTACATCTTCGCACGCAAGGACGTGCATCCAGGCAAAAAATAAAAAAAATGATTCGCCCTCCCTGACCGCTGGGACCCACCATCTACATCTTCGCACGCAAGGAAGTGCCTGACAGTCGGGACCCACCTGGTAGAAGCGTACATAGCATTGTCATTCTGGTCGCGAACGTGTACGTACATACTGGTGGATGTAGAGGCGCGCATGTGTCGTAGTAGAGGCGCGCACGTAGCATGTACACGTACGTACATCGGCCAGTGTGCAAGAAAGAAAATACGGCCACATATGTACATACGGGCGGGGTCTCGAATGCCTACTCGCGCATATATACGTACGGCCAAGGCTCGTGTACATGGCTGGGTCGGAACGGAGAAACAGCATCGTCGTCGTGTTCATGGGGAGCCAACCGGCTGGGTTGGAATGGAATGCGTCGTCGTGTTCATCGGGAGGGCTTGGACGGAACAGGCGATGGAAACGAAGCCTGGCGTACCGCAGAACGGATGAAACGGCCTTGTGTTCGACCGGCCACATTCGAAATGGGATCTTGTTCATCAGGAGTGGTCTGGCTTACCGCAAAAGGAGGAAACGGACCTCATACGGTCGAAACGGGGGTCCTGTTGGTCGGGAGGGGTGTGGCGTACCGCAAAACGGACGAAACGGACGTGTTGGAGCATTACGGTCGAAATGGGGGTCCTGTTCATCAGGGGGGGTGGCGTACCGCAAAACGGGACTCCACGGGATACTATTCATCTCCACCGTCGACCTCCTCAAGCCTCCACGGGCTATTGTTCATCCACCGTCGACTTCCTCCAGCCTCCACCTGCGACTGTTCATCCACGGGCTCCTGTTCATCCAGCCTCCACTGCGTGCTACTCCACGGGCTACTCTTCAACCACCCCTCTCCACGGGCTCCTGTTCAACCACCCCTCCATGGGCTACTGTTCATCCACCCCTCCAAAGTCTACTCCTCATCCAGCCCTCCATGGGGTCGTCCTGTTCATCCAGCCCTCCATGGGGTCCTGTTCATCCAGCCCCAACTGGCTCGATCGATCGGGGTCCTATTCATCCAGAGGCAACACCACGGGGTCCTGTTCATCCACCCCCACCGCTCACTGTTCATCCACCCCCCCCGCAACGCTCACTGTTCATCCAGAGGCAGCATCGATCGGCTTCAGTTAGCAGCAGTAGCAAAGGAATCGCTCGACCGGGTTCAGTTAACAGCCACCGATCGATCGCTCGGGTTCAGTAACGCGTAGCCTGCAGTGCAATCACTCGGGTTCAGTTAGAGACCAACGCCTCGCTCGGGTTCAGTTAGAGACTATGCCTCGCACACACACGCGTATGTGTACGAGAGAAACGCGCATCGCTCGGCCCCGACCACCCACCGTAATCGGGAACTCCCCGAAATTTTCGTCGCCCTCGCTTCTACCACGGTTTTTTCCGTCATGGACGGCCCAAAGAATGTCATGTAACTCCGTCTCCGGCTCGCCCGGGATGAAAAGCCCATTTTCTGTCATGATTTTTTGTCATAGAAGTAGGAGCCCACCACATCTATGATGATACCGGGTTTTGTCACAATTATTGTCATAGAAGTGTCATAAGTATGACAGAAAAAAATTCGTTCGGCCCAAAATGTCACGGATGTGTCTTTCTTTTGTAGTGTTGGCATTCGGATCATGTACCTTCCTTTCTCTGTAACCGACTCTGTACAACCCTAGATCTATCCGGTGTATATATAAACCGGAGGGTTTAGTCCTTAGGGCAAGATCACAATCATACAGGCTAGACATCTAGGGTTTAGCCATTACGATCTCGAGGTAGATCAACTCTTGTAACCCCTATACTCATCAAAGTCAATCAAGCAGGAAGTAGGGTATTACCTCCATTAAGAGGGCCCGAACCTAGGTAAACATTGTGTCCCCTGCCTCCTTGTTACCTTTGATCCTTAGATGCATAGTTCGGGACCCCCTACCTGAGATATGCCGGTTTTGACACCGACATTGGTGTTTTTTATTGAGAGTTCCACTGTGTCGTCACCTGAAGGCTCGATGGCACCATCAACCATCCACAACAACACCACCCTGAGGTAGACCTTTCTCCCCAGCCAAATATTCATATTTGGCGGCTTCGCAGTGTGTGCCAACTCGATTGGCCATCTGAAGTAGATCGATAGCTATGCCCCTGGTCGTCAGATTAGTTTCGGAAACCTAAACTACATCGCTGATATTCGAGGAGACTTGATATTCCAAGGGTTTGCAGCCTCAACCGCAGCCCCGGCCTTAGATCCGTAACTCCTCACCGAGTCCGAAGACTGGGGTTTAGAGCCCGCCGGACTCTCGGCAACCACAGAGCTCAACACCGGAGATACGGAAGGGATCATTTCGCCAGCCGACCCGGAACCACTCCAGGCACCCTCTATCCTCATCAAGCCGAACTCACCTCCGTATACCAGCTCCGAACTCTCGAGGTATGTGTTATACGAGCTCGGCCAGGAAACTCCTGTCCCGCCCCGCTCCACGGATTCTCGCTTCCCTGTCCATACCTCACCCTTAAACGAGGCTCTGGACTTAATGCAATCTCTCACCATTATAGACGCATCACTTCCAAACTATATCCATCCCACATTAGGGGCTGAGAGCAGGGAAATTTATGTCCCACGCACCACCCACTTCATAGCCACTGTCGAGGACTTAACCGACATGCTTGATTACGCATCCAAAGACATCGACAGCATGGACGACGATGTCGGAGAAGAGCAAAGCCAGAACCCGCCGCTTACCAGACGCTGGACGACAACTTTGACATACGACTTGTATATGGTGGACACCCCCAAAGAGGATGACGACAAAGGGGGGAAGGATTCACTGGAAGACAAGCCTCCCATGGCACCACCAAAGTATCGGTGTCAATGGCGCCGCTCTAAATTGCAGCGCGAAAAAGACAGCAATACCGGCACCGGAGACAACAATACTCCGGATAACGCCGAGGATCAAGAAGCCCCCATCAAACCAACATCCAAGCATGAGGATTGGGAGGAAGGGCAAGTAAACCCCGATAACCCCATTGAGGACGAGGGCTCGGAGGATAGTAACTATGTACCGATCTCCGAAGAGGACGAGAGCATCGGCAACAAAGAATTCATCGTGCCAGAGGAACCCTTCGAACAAGAGCGCTTTAAGCACCGGCTAATAGCAACTGCAAGAAGCCTGAAAAGGAAGCAGCAGCAGCTTCAAGCTGATCGGGATCTGCTCAAGGACAGATGGGCTGACGTCCTGGCAGCCGAGGAATATGGCCTCGAATGCCCAACCAAGATCTACCCGAAGCGCAAGCTGCTACCCCAATTTGACGACAAGGCCCCAGAGCCTATACCGCCCACGCGTAACGCTGCCGACGGTCTTGACCGACCACCACGTGGCCGGGACAGAGCGCCAACTCAAGCGGAACACCCCCGTAGTATCTACGCAGGGGCTGAAGCCGACGACTGTCCAACTCTCAGATTTAATAAACGACCGCAATGGAGGATAAATAATTTCAAATGAAACAAGACTAAAATTATACGAATGCTTTGTTTTCATTACAGAGTTTGGGCATCGCAGATACATTCATTCAAAAATGATGTCCTTCAAACACAGGCCCTCTATAATGCGGGATCCTTCAAGGCCGTCATTGAAATACTTCTCCGGTGTACGATGCTCCTTCCCTGCGGGCGGTCCCTCGGTTGCAAGATTGGTGGCATTCATCTTCGCCCACTGCACCTTGACACGGGCGAAGGCCATTCGAGCACCTTCGATACAGACTGACCACTTTATAGCATCAAGCCATGGGCAGGCATCGACCAGCCGCTTCTCAAGCCCAAAGTAGCTACTAGGTATGCGTCCGTCTGGCCAAAGTCGGACTATGACATCCTTCATGGCCAGTCCGGCCACCCTATGTAGCTCGGTCAGATGTTTCAGCTGATCATTGAGGGGCATAGGATGCTCTGGTGCAAGGTACTGCGACCAGAACAACTTCTCTATTGAGCTCCCCTCTTTGGCCCGGGAGAAATTTGCAGCATTTGCAACACTTCGGGGTAGATCCAAAAACGCTCTTGGAGAACTCCAAATGTGTGTCAGGCAGGTGTACTTTCTCCTTACGTATTTGCTCTGCATATTAAAAGCCTTACTAGCCGCGATATTCTTGGCTTCGTGGATCTCCTGACAGGCGCCTTAAGGGCTTCAACCCGGGCCTCCTTCGCACTTTGGAGTGCCGCAGCAAGTTCGGATTCTCGATCCAACACCTTGCGCTCCAAGGACTCACATTTGTTTATAGAATTAGCGAGCTCTCGTTGGACTTCCTCCAACCTAGCCTCATGCTTTTGGTGGGCGGTGCGTTCCTCATCCGCCTCCTTCTTGTCTTTGGCCCGCACACTCTTGAGGGCTTCAACCTCGGACGTGCCAATTATGAGCATAAACGTAAGCTCAGTCGGATAACAAATCAGAACTCATATCAGCTCAGATATGCTTCGGAATAACATACCTTGTTTTGCCTCCAGCTTCCGCTTTAGTTTGGAGACTTTGGCCACATGCAGGCTGCTGCCAGCTTCGTAGCTTGTTCATCCAAAGAGACATATATGTTAGCTCCAGTGGAATATTATTAGATCCTCTATTTGGCCTTTCTTCGTGAAAGCCGAATAGAGTCTTAGGGGCTACTATCTATATACAGGTATTCTTTTTGCAAATAGTCAAAAAAATATTACGTCACATACCTCCAAGCATGCTAGAAGCCTGATGTAGGGTTGGTTCAATCCGCTCTTAGCGGACCGAACCTTTTCAACCACCATACCCATAAGGGTACGGTGTTCATCCATGATGAAAGCGCCCTGAAGCGCTTCCACCAGAGTGTCCGGCCCCTCCGGATTGATAAAGGACTCCGGTGGAGATGGTGCAACCCCTTCCCTCGAAGAAGGCTGCTGGTCCGATTCTGGAGCCGTATGGGTCTCCGGAATAGTGGTTGAGGGCCGAATTGAGCGTCGACATCATTGCCGGTCTCCATGGGGGTTAATTTTCCCCTCTCTTCGGAAATAGAGGTGTTACCCTCCGCCGCCACCTTCACGGCCTCCTGTACCTCCCCATGACCTGGAGAGGTTCTTTGGGACAACACTTCGGTGTTATCCATGGTAGTGGGTGGAGAGATCTACGGAGGCAACTCGCTCTCCATCACATTCGTCCCTAGCGAGTTCCCAGATGACGATGATCGTTGGGGGAGATCGCGAGCCGGGCTATAATGTGCAATTCAGTATGTTAAAATAATAAGGCATAAAATTGGATATATGTATGATGCCTTCGGATACTTATGATTCAACCAAGGGCTTTGGCCTGGGGTGCCGCTCTGGGATGGCATCGGCATCTGCTTCGGAATCGTCTGAAAGGGATGGTTTTCCCTTCTTGGTTTCCTCCGCCTCCAAATCCGTGGAAGCTGCCCTTTTCTTCTTCCTCCTCTTAGGAGGAGAGTTGCTCTCTTCCTCCTCTACATCTCCGTCATGAGAGGGGGAGGACTCGGTGTCTTTGGACACGACGTCTGAAGCACCCTTACGGCGAAGGCCACTTCTGGCCTCATGGCCCTTCTTCTTGGCCTTCTTCTCTGGCTCCTGATACGGCGCCGGAACCAGCATCTCTATCAGCAAGGGGGTGGCCTAGTACTCTGGCAGCGGAGCCGGACATTTGATTTGCTCCGCCTACTTTGTCCAGCTCCGTGAGAATCAGAAAATTCAATATACTCCTTATATTTGCAAATAAAAGTTATCATAAAACTTACGGGAGTGGCTGGACCTGTGCAGTCAAGGCCACGGTCTTCGGTGGTATCCGGCCATGACTTTTGAGTCTTGAAGAGCAGCTTCCATATGTCTTCGTGCGTCATGCCGAAGAACCGCTGCAGGGTCCGAGGACTGGCCGGGTCGAATTCCCACATATATTGAGTCCGGCGTTGACAAGGGAGAATCCAGCGAAAAAGCATCACTTGGATCACACTGGGGAGGCTGGTGTTCTTGTTTATCATGCCCTTGACGCGGCTCTCCAGCGTCGTCACCTCGTCAGGTGATTCCCAATCTAGGCCCTTATTGAGCCAGGATGTAAGCCGCATCGGGGTCCCAGATTTGAACTCAGGAGCGGCGGCCCATGTGGCATCGCGGTGTTCCATGATATAGAACCACCCCTGTTGCCATCCCTTGACGGTCTCCACACAGGTCCCCTTTGGCCAGGTAACATTGGGGAGTTTGCTCACCATGGCGCTGCCGCACTCCACATGTTGGCCCTCGACCACCTTTGGCTTCACATTGAAGACCTTGAGCCATAGGCCGAAGTGGGGAGGGACGCGGAGGAATGCCTCGCACACGACGATCAACGCCAAAAGATTGAGGAAATAATTTGGGGCTAGATCATGAAAATCTATCCCATAGCAGAACATGAGACCGCGGACGAAAGGATGAAGGGGAAACCCTAGTCTGCGAAGGAAATGGGGGATGAATACAACCCTTTCGTTAGGCTCTAGAGTGGGAATGATCTGCTTTTGGCAGGAGCCGATGGACTATGTCTGTGGCCAAATACCCAGCTTACCGGAGCTCCTTGATGTTCTCCTCTGTAACAGAGGAAGCCATCCACTTGCCCTGCGCTCCAGATCCGGACATGGTTAGGAGTGTTTGGTGGCGATGGAAAGGATTGAGACTTGGGCGCCAGAGCTCGAATGGTGGATAGGCTAAGGAGGAAGAAGGCGCGGGGGAAAAAGATGGATCTTTGTCTTCTTATAAAGGTAGTGGATATCAAGCGACCCCTCCGGAGCCTCAAATCTCGCCTATTCCCAAGGGGACATGTGAACGACACGTTTGGAAACCCAAACCCCTGTTAATGAGAATCCCGTGATAAAGGGACACGATCTTTGCTTTGGCAAGACATGTCAATGGTCGTGCCTCGAAGTATGAAACAAGGTTGTAAAACGGTTCAGAATGCTAACGAGGCCAAGACATAACGCCTCGCCGGAAAAAATCACCTATGGACGTGACTTATTTCGTTTCGAATATTTTTGCTCTTACAGCTTAAGGCTGTAATTGTTTAATAAAGATGGATACAACTGTTTGCGTGGAGGACTGCATTGGAGTATTCGGAGAAGGAACCTGCCTTGCAATGCCGAAGACAATCTACATGCTGAACACATCATCATTGAAGCCTGGTTCAGGGGCTACTAAGGGAGTCCTGGACTATGGGGTCCTCGGGGAGTTGGCCTATGTGACATGGGCCGGACTGATGGGCCATGAAGATACGAGATAGAAGGACCTCCCCTGTGTCCGGATGAGACCCTCCTTTGCGTGGATGGTAAGCTTGGCGTTTGGATCATGTACCTTCCTTTCTCTGTAACCGACTCTGTACAACCCTAGATCCCTCCAGTGTCTATTTAAACCGGAGGGTTTAGTCCTTAGGGCAAGATCACAATCATACAAATTAGACATCTAGGGTTTAGCCATTATGATCTCGAGGTAGATCAACTCTTGTAACCCCTATACTCATCAAAGTCAATTAAGCAGGAAGTAGGGTATTACCTCCATTAAGAGGGCCCGAACCTGGGTAAATATCATGTCCCCTGCCTCCTTGTTACCTTCGATCCTTAGACGCACAGTTCGGGACCCCCTACCTGAGATCTTCCGGTTTTGACACCGACAATGAGTGATATGTGAAGTTGTTCTTAACTGAGCAGACTAAGTAGATGAAGTAGATGTTTGGGGTTTGGCTGCATGCTGAAGTGGCATCGTTGCTGTAGTTATTAGGGTTGTATGGTTGTAATGGATAATCTATCAAATAATATGATGACTGGTGTCTCAATGTTTCTTCTTCCAATTTGTTGTCATTTGAATTGTTATCTTGATATCTTGAATACATAGAAATCTTGTTATGCTACTTCCTTATTTAGACAGAAATCTTTTTCAGTTTAGTTCAGTGCTAACAAAATATGTTCTTTTCAAATGAGTTGGCCAGCACTAAAGTAAACTGAAAATATTGACGAATGTTTTAAATGAGTGCACATATTTGTGATGAAATCACATTTGTGTATATTTGGGCATAAAAGACAAAATTGATGCTTCGAAAATACTATTGTTGATGCCTAAAAAAAGTAAAAATTCAAAAAATGAATTCTTACATGATCAATTTGTAACTGTGTGAAAATGCTATTGTTGGATGCTTCAAAAGTACTATTGTCTTTTTTGAGGGTCCATAATTTGTAACCAAAATGTAATCTTATTTTGTCTACTGTGCTTTTCAGATATGGAGTATAAACTAAAACAACATACCACCTGACACTTATGCTAAGCAATCCAAACAATTAAAAAAACTAATAAATCCCATAATAAAGCCGAAACCACACGATGTGGGCCATGATACCTTTGTCAAACCAAATATCTAAACCTCATCCGTTCAGAGCATCTCCAATAGAAGATGTAAATTTGGAGATGTAAGTTTACATCTCCAAAAAGTGTCTTTTACATCTTCAAAAAAGTGGCAACTCCAACAGAAGATGTAAAAGTGCCACTCCAATAGATGATGCAAATGGAGATGTAAACTAGTTGTGCCGCCGACGACCATCAAGCACGATGGAGTGCCTTGGGTTTGCTGTAAGGGCGGCGGTTTGCAGTGGCGTTTGGCTCTACAGATAGCTAGGAGGGAGACACGTCCTTTAGGGCAAACGAGAGAAGTTGTGGTGGCTAAAACTCGACTGGAACGAGCTCGACATGGCGGCCGGAGCATGGCGGGGCTGCGGGCGGATGCGGGTGGCGGTGTCGAGCTGCGGGCGACGGCGGCGGTGAAATCGAGTGGTGGCAGTGTGGGGATGTGGCCAGTGATGCAGGCGGGGCGGCCGCGATGGTGGAATCGAGCTATGATGGCAATGGAATCGAGCAACGACAGTGGAACCGAGCGACGGTGGTGGAATCGAGCGGCGGCGGAAAACCGCTCGATTCGTGGTGTGCGGCGGCAGCTGGCGGTCGAAACCAACGGCAGGGGTGCTAGAGGGGGCGCATTTGGCGCGGGCCAATGACGGCGGGGTGCAGCGGGCTTGCCGGTGGGCCGTAGCTATGCAGCGGGGCAATGGGAGGAAGAAGAGGTGTTGGGAAAGGAAATGGAATGGTGGTTGGCGCGCGGCTGATATTTTTACATCTTCAGTGGATGGAGATGTATATTTACACCGTGAGGCGTTGTAGTTTACATCTTCAGGAGGGGAGATGTAAATTTTTTGTTTTTACATCTACATCTTCTATTGGGAGATACTGAGCAAACCTCCTAGAATGACAATCTCAAAGAAAAGAGACTCTTATCACCCCAAGACCCAAATTTCTTTCTCTGCTCATGTCCAGCTTTCCATCATACTATCTATGTAGTTTCTCCTCATATTTGTGTGTGCGCGTGCGCTCGCACGCTCCATTCGAGATTGGTGACAGCAATTTGCACACAACCACCCACAATGGCAGCAGCGTGACCAACCCGTCATGGAGAGTTTTGCCAGTTCGCCTCTTGTTTTACCTACCGGTGTTCTTCTCCCCACTCCCTCGGAAGCCACATTTTTTACTCTACTGTGGATGCCATCTAGAGGCATGCCGAGACCACGGGCGACCTCCACAGTGTCGTCTATCCTTCCGCTCCTCTCGTCCTCGTGTGATGCTAACCGTCTGCGCGTGTGTCATGACCCGTTTGCGAGATCTAAGAGAGGGGATGAGAGGATCGGGATGAGGGAGGAGGACGAGGGTAGGTGAGAGCGAGCGAGAGAGGAAGAGTAGGCACGAAGGAAATGGTTCATTCAATTATCGATGCTCTCTCCGTCCACACACACACACATACAAGTAAGCCATGCGACAGTTGGCACCCCAACTCCTGACTATGGGCCCGGCTCACCCCGCTGGCCAGGTCGTGCGGTTACAGGTTCAGAACTCTGAACTGCATTTCTTTAGTCTGCTGTTGATTAATCTGCAGGCGTGACATTTGCCCCCGCTCGAGCAGTAGCTTCTTCTTCTTCCCAGAGCTGTGCGCCGGGGTAGTGTTGCCGCAGGACGATGTAGTCCTCCCAGGTCGTAGCCGCAGGCGGCATGGAGCTCATTGCACTTGCACTTGTACCACTAGAGTGTTCCCCTTTTTCATCATGCGACGGTCTAGGATGGCCACCGGAGCATGCTCGTCGGTGGTGAGGTCCGGGATCTTGGGCAGCTCGGCGAAGAGGGGGTATAGTCTGGGACGAAAGGCTTGGGCTGGGAGAAGTGGAATACCGGATGGATGCGGCTATCTTCGGGCAGTTGCAAGCGGTATGCCATGGTGCCGATGCGCTCCAGCACGGTGAACGGGCCGAAGAACTTGAATGCAAGCTTCTTGCATGGACGATTCGCGATGGAGGATTACGCGTAGGGTTGAAGCTTGAGGAGAACTTGCTCGCCCACATCGAAGGCGCATTTGGCGCGATGACGATCAGCCTGCTTCTTGAAGCGACCCTGGGCGCATTCAAGCTGAGCACGAAGCAGCGCGGTGTGGGTCGCCCAGTCGATCTCGTTGGGGGGTGCGTTCACGGGAATGTTGGTGCTGGTCGCGGGAAGGCCCCCCAAATTGGGTTCTCGCCCATATAGAGCCTTGAAGGGAGAGCCATTGAGCGAGGCATGATGGGAGGAGTTGTACCAGAATTCGGTTGCTGAGAGCCACCGCGCCATTGCTTGGACGCATCATGGACGGCGCATCGGAGGTACATCTCCAAACAATGGTTCACGCGCTCCATTTGGCCATAGGTCTGGGGGTGGTATGCCATGGAGTACAACAACTTGGTGCCCGCCGCGGCGAGAATTTCCTGCCACATCGTGCTGGTGAACACCTTGTCACGGTCGAAGATGATGGAATGTGGCACGCCATGGAGTTTGATGATATTGTCCCAGAAGGCGCGGGCGACATGAGCAGCGGTGAAGGGATGCCAGAGAGGGACAAAGTGCACGTACTTGGTGAGGCGATCCACGACCACCATGATCATGTCGTGGCCATCTGACTTGGGTAGCCCTTCGACAAAATCCATGGTGATGTCGTGCCAGGGCTCTCGCGGAATGGGAAGCGGTTGGATCTTGCCCGTAGGATGAGTTTGCTCGTGCTTGGCGCGCTGACAAATGCTGCATTGCTTGACGAAATCCTTGACGGCACGCTTCAAGCCGGTCCAGGCAAAGAGCTTGCGGACGCGCTGATAGGTGGCGGTGGCAGCAGAGTGCCCTCCCACCATGCTGTGGTGTAGCGCGGAGATCAGCTTGATCTGGAGCGCAGTATTAGCACTGATCCAGAGCCGCCCGCGCTGGCGGATCAGCCCTTGCTGTAGAGTGCGGCCCTGGTCGTCGGTGTCGCAGAGAGCCAACTTGGTGAGTAGCTCTTGGGCGTCTGCGTCCGTCTCGTATGAATTGGCCACCTCTTGTAGCCACTGGGGCTGGCACACCTAGAGCGCGTCAAGGGCCAGTAAGTGCCCCACCCTAGAGAGCGTGTCGGCCGCTCCGTTGCCCGTGCCCTTCTTATGGAGGAACGTGAACTGCAGCCCCACCACCTTGGACATGGCCCTGCGCTGCAGATCCGTGACGATCTGCTGATCGCCCAAGGAACACAGGCTCTTGTGATCGATGAAGATCTCAAACGGTGCATGCTGGAGGTATGGGCGCCACTTGTCAATCGCCATCATCACGGCGAGGAACTCCTTCTCGTACGCTGAGAGCTTCTGGTTTCGCATGCCAAGTGCCTTGCTCAGGTAGGCGACGGGGTGGCTGTCCTGCACCAGCATGGCGCCAAGACCTGTGTCGCACACGTCGATCTTGATGTATGGGCGCTTGAAGTCTGGGAGTGCCAGAACGGGCGTGCTCACCATCGCCTTCTTCAACAACTCAAACGCTGTCTACGCCTTGTCGTACCAGAGGAATCCCTTCTTGGTGAGAAGGCGCGTCAGGGGCTTCGCAATAATGCTGTAGTGTGGCACGAACTTGCGGTAGTAGCCCGTGAGGCTGAGGAAGCCGCAGATCTCTGTGGGCGTCGTGGGCGTGGGCCAGGCACTAATGGCGCTGGTCTTGCTGGAATCAGCGGCGACACCATTCTTGGAGATAACATGCCCCAGGTACTCGATCTCCAGCTAGGCGAACGAGCATTTGGAGGCCTTGGCGTAGAGCTGGTGCGCCCGCAGCAGGTCGAGGATAGTGCGCAAGTGTTCCTCGTGTTCCTGTAAATCAATACTGAAGACCAAGATGTCATCACTACAAAAAAAGACACATCCGTGACATTATGGGACGAACGGAATTTTTTCTGTCATACTTATGACACTTCTATGATGATAATTGTGACAAAACCCTGTATCATCTGTCACATCCGTAGCTTCTGGTGCTGCCTAGTGTGTGCATCATGATTAAATTCAAATGAAATTTGAATTGAGGGATTTTCTAAGCCTCAGAAACCTTCTAAAAATGATGATCAACATTAAAAATTGCTTCAAATGCTTCCAAGGAAATGTTCCTTTTCAGCTTTGAAAAATATTGGCAAGAATAAAATGCAAACCAATATTTTTGGAGTGACTGAAACATTTATTTTGGGGCCTTTGAATTAATTCAATAACTATTTGCATTGGATATATATTTGATATATAAATAATATATGTCCAATAATACTGGAACATTTTTATGTGGTTTGGTATATTTTAGCTCTAGCCACATAACTATTTTCAGGATTTTATAAAATGGTTTAGTATTTTACTAAACTAAAACAACACAGAACAAAATAGATAAATAAAAACAGAAATAGAAAGAGCAGAGGACTACCTGGCGCTCACCTCAGCCCACTTACCTGGCCCAGCTCCTCCAGCACGGCCCAGCCCACCCTTTTTCCTGTCGTCTTCCTCCCCTCGCACCGAAGCAGCTCGGTGGCGAGCGCTGGCGATGCCCCGGCCACCTCCTGCTTGCCGCCTTCCCCTCGTCGCCCTGGACTCCATCCGCGACGCCACGCAGCCCCTGGCCCTTCTCACTCCCTCTGTACTCCTTCCCCCCCTTCTCTGCTCTCTCCTGCAGCACCACCGACACGCCACCATCGCCGCCGATGCCGATTGCCGCAGCCACCGGCCACCCGTCGCCCTCCCACTGAGCTCAGGAGCTCCGCCACTCCGTCCTCGACCCACCTCACCGAGCCACGCCCCTCTAGAAGCCCCCGAACGACCTCACCGGGCTCGTCTTCTACCTCGGACCCGCCGGCCATCACCGTCAAATTCGTCGGCTCCGGACCCTCCCCGACCTCGCCGAGCGTTCCGTCGTCATCGCGGCGAGCCCCGTCGTGTTTCCCCTCTCTCCATTCGCTCGCCCCTATGCTGCACCCGCCGTCTCACCGCAACCGGAGCTCGCTACCGCCGGCCATGTTGCCGTCGTGGCCATGGCTTGTTTCGGTCGCGTCCGAGCACGGCTTTGAGCTCGTGGGGCTCACAGGAAGCCCATGCGCATCTCAGCTTGTCCAAAACCCCACCAGGGCCTCGCGCCCGTTACCACCCGAACTCCGGCGCCGCCGCGAGCTCCGTTCCTACGAGCCCCGGCGTCCCCGCAGCCTCCCACCTACCCCATCAGATGCGGGAGAGCCCGGGCTACGCCCCAGTGCCCTCAGCGCGCGAATCCGATGCCCTAACGCAAGTCCGGCGTGCCCCCGCCGTGCTCCGTGGTCGTCGCCGGCGAAACTCCGGCGGGAGCTGACGTGGCTCCGTCATTAGGAGCTAATCCAACTAACTAAACCACCAACAGCCACTGACAGTAGGCCCCAGCCCTGGTCAAACCCCAGTCAGCACTGGGTTTGACCGGGATTAGTTCCTGAGTCACTGACCAGTGGACCCCACTGGTCAGGTTTGACCTGGGGCGCCCAGTTGACTCTGCTGACGTCACAGTGACGTGGTGCTGACGCCATAAATCATTTCTGGATTTATTATTATTTCAGGAAATTTCAGAAAAATCCCTAAACTTCAATAAATCATAGAAATTCAACCGTAACCCCAAATTAAATAATTTATATATGAAAAATTATCAGAAAAATTCAAGGAATCCATCTGTACCATTTTCATGCATGTTAGAATAACTTATAGGTGCTGTTTAGCACAAATCATATTAATGGCATTTGAATAATCACATATGGAGTTTGAATTTGAATCTTGTATTCAAACCAACCCCATTTAATCTGTTGCTAGTTGCATTAGCTCAAAACACATTCATATTGCCATGTCATAAGCATGCATCATATTGTGCATTGCATTGATTGTATTTCTTCTTTGTTGCCGGTATCTGTTCCCTCCCGGTAGACGATGTACCGACGATGTGATCGTTGACACTGATGAAGACTCAATGTTATCTTCAGAAGTGCCAGGCAAGCAAAACCCCCTTGTTCATTCCGATAAAATCCCACTCTCTCGCTCCTGCTCTCTTTTACTGCATTAGGACAACACCGATTCAACTGTTACATGCTGCGGTAGCTGAACCCCTTTATCCTTTGCATGACCTGTCATTGCCACAGTAAATAGATGAAACCCACTAGCATGAGTAGGAGTTGTTTGAGCCCTGTTGTGCCTACTCATTCATGCTTGTTTGTCATGCCTGCTACTGCTTAGAGTTGAGTCAGGTCTGATTCATCAGGGATGAATCAGAGGCGTGTGAACATGTCCTACTGTGTGTGAGCTAAGTGTGTGAACACGATTTGGTAAAGGTAGCGGTGAGAGGCCATGTAGGAGCACATGGTGGGTTGTCTCATTGAAGCCGTCCTTAGGAACTGAGTCCTGTGTTTGTGATCCATGATTCAGCTACTACCATACATTGGGCCCTGAAATATGACCCCGCTCGACTTCTTATTCACCCAAGTCCTCTGTCCAGGAGTTGCAAGTAGTTTCTGGTGTTTGTAGTATGCTGGAGGCCGTGCACAGCGCTGACCGGAGGGGTGGGCTGTGATGCGGTAGGCACGTGGCCGGTATACCGGGCGCCCGTTTGGTGTCACGGAACCCTGTTCACATCGTTTGGGGCTGTGAGCGAAACTCCGGCCGGATCTCCTCATGGATGGAACCCGAATAGGCGATACACCTGGACTAGAGACTTGAGTGTTTAGGTAGGTCGTGGTCTACACCCACGTCGGCTTTCGCTTGAAGTCTGCCGAGCACATGTCGTGTGCAGACGCTAAGTGGTGGAAACATGTATGAAGAAGTACACCCCTGCAGGGTTAACATCATCTATTCGAATAGCCGTGTCCGCGGTAAAGGACTTCTGGGTTGCTTATATCAGTTCATAGACAAGTGAAAGTGGATACTCTAAAATACGCAAGATAAGCGTGAGTGCTATGGATGGCGTTCCCGTAGGGAGACGGGAGCGGATCCATAGTGGTGTATTGATATGGTGAATATGTGGACTCGTGTGCGCCACCTCAAAAGAGTTACTTGCGGTCGTAGTTTAGGATAGCCACCGAGTCAAAGCTGGCTTGCTGCAGTTAAACCCCACCATCCCCTTGGTTGATAATGATGCATATGTAGTTAGTTCTGATGTAAGTCTTGCTGGGTACATTTGTACTCACATTTGCCTATTTTATGTTTTTGCAGAGAGACTTCGGTCTCACTAGTAGTTCCGCGTGGACTTCGACGTTTAGCTTGTTACCTCAGCTACGATCTTGTGCCCCGGCAGGATCTAGTAGATAGTCAGGCTTCTCAGCCTTTTCCATTTATAGATGTTTGTACCCAGACATGATAGCTTCCGTTTGTGCTTTGATTTGTATGCTCTGAATGTTGGGTCGTGAGACCCCTGTTTGTAATATCTCGCTCCTCGGAGCCTATTGAATACTTACTTGTGTCGTAGAGTCATGTTGTGATGCCTTGTTGTATTTGCACATATCAAGCATATTGTGTGTATGATTGAAATGCTTGGTATGTGTGGGATCTGACTATCTAGTTGTTTATCCTTAGTAGCCTCTCTTACCGGGAAATGTCTCCTAGTGTTTCCACCGAGCCAGGGTAACTTACTACTGCTCCGGAACACTTAGGCTGGCCGGCATGTGTCCTTCTTCGTTCCTATGTCTGTCCCTTCGGGGAAATGTCACGCGATGGATACCGGAGTCCTGTTAGCCCGCTACAGCCCGGTTCACCGGAGTCCTGCTAGCCCAGTGCTACAGCCTGGATTCACTCGTTGATGACCTACACGTTCGATGCTGGGTCATGGATGCCTGTCCCTGTAAGTTTGTGCCACTTTGGGTTTACGACTAGCCATGTCATCCCGGGCTCCTTATCATATGGATGCTAGCGACACTATCATATACGTGTGCCAAAAGGCGCAAACGGTCCCGGGCAAAGGTAAGGCGACACCCGTGGGAATACCGTGTGTGAGGCCGCAAAGTGATATGAGGTGTTACATGCTAGATCGATGTGGCATTGAGTCAGGGTCCTGACAGCGTTGGTATCAGAGCTTGACTACCTGTAGGATTACCGAGCCAAACTGGTCGAAGTTGAGTCTAGAAATTCTTTAGTTATATAAGGGAATTGATTGTGAGATGGAACGTAAGGCTCTTTTACTCCTTATACCTTATGCCCTTCTGATCTGAGTCATCTTATCTTTGCTACGGGGATTAAGAACTAGGCTATCTCTTCTTTCTATCAGGATCACGTGTTACTAATCCGTAGACTTATAAGATTGTTGGATTTAAGCTTGAGTTCAGTTCCTACGACTTCTGTATGTTAACTGTTGATCTCGAAACCTTGATATTGTACTTCCGAGTGGTTATGCCACCATTTTTTGTGAATGTCTCAAATCTTTTCTGAGCATTTACAGCCGTTATGCTGTCCAAGTCATCCCAGGTTTCTAAACAGTCTGATGCATTTGCAAATTCCTTCCTCCCGTTTTGATGTTCCTTTGGGCCAGATTAACCACACTAATCGGTGAGTTGAGGTACTCTGTTGCCTTGACATATATGTTGGAGATAGTATTATGACCCTAGGTGTCTTAGGGGATCATCTAGTGGTCTAGCCATGATCTGTGTTTCCAGTGTGATGATTCTGGCCTTTATTCTCGAAAGCATCCCGTGATGCCACTTAGTAGTAGGCATTCTACTCCTGGGTTCTGAACCCGAGATTCACTCTACCTACTTCATGTTGATAGTAATTGCTAGTGCCTTTAGGATATTAGTAACCTTTGTGATAGTCCTTGAAGTCCGTGGTATCTTCTTCTTCCAAATACCATGAACTACTTATGGCAGAAGTTCCTCGTTGAACTGAAATATCACAACAGGATTATTCTTGATGAGTTCTCCGTTATATATTGTGGCTCTGCCAGTTCTACTTTTCTGCATGGGTTATCCGGAAGAAATATGTTGAACTTTGTTCGACATACTAGTCCATGCATCCACAACTCAGAAAAAACATATGTTCTTTTGAGTTGTCCCCCTTTAGTTGTCTTTTGACTGTCGTCTATCAATTGATAGTCAAGGGTATGCGTGCGTTCATTCATCGATGCCTATCACTCTTGTGGTCCGTCAAGCCATTCTATTCCGGAATGACTAGGAGAAACAAACTCCAGTACCTCATCCGTATCCAGTATCGGGTCAAAGAAGTTGTATTTTGCAGATCAAATGCCAATCTAGCTTTTGGTTCTGTTCTACCTTGGAGTATTACCATCTTTATATCGGGATTGTTATAGGAATCGCACACCATCCTATGAACTCTTGGTACAGTGATACCTCTTGCCATCCTTGTTCATTCCTCGGTTCCTGTGTTATTGCAACCGGAGTGCCGACAAGTGAATCGTGATGTGTGAACTCAATACTCCTAGCAACCTTGTTGCTTGGTAGTTAAATGGACGATAACCTCATTCTTAGCGTGTTGATTATTGAATCGTCACCCTAAGACTAATCGTACTACCTAGTCCCTATTTCTGGTGCACTCCTCGACCAATGAGTTAGGAATTATTTCAAGTCCTCACTCATTTGATCATGTCGTCTTGCCCTCAAAAGCAAGATTGTCCTCAAGCTTAGTAACATACCGGTGGTTCGTGACTTTCCAAATATCTTCTTGGAAGTGTTACCGGGTTGTTTCCTGACTGTTATGTTGAGCTCGTGATCAAGTTGGTTTCTTGTGAACCACCCTTTCTCCAAGAATCTGTGTTAGATATCCCTGATCTAGTTGGCTAAGCTAGACAACAACTTGGAGAGTTGGAAGATAAAAGCTTGCCTGACTTAGTTCGTTCCAAAGGGATATTCTTGTGTAGTGTGTGTTGAAGAAAGATGATATTTTCATCGACTGACCCTCATGATCAGTTAATGGACCTATCATCTTGTCCAACCTTTGATTTGGGTGTGGGCTATCGTCAAATCAAATCAGAACCAACGATGTTCGTAATATTGTCTTACTCGTGGATTTTCCTCGAGCATACACCATTACATCTTTTGGTCTGACCAATGCTATCACCTTGTTCACCAAGTCGTGGAATTCCATCTTCATGGAAATCTCGATGATTTGTTGTTGAGCCCATCAACATCATTTTATCTTCTCCAAGATCTTGTTGGACAATAAGTTAGTGTTGGAAACTTTTGAAAGCATTTTCTTCATGCTAGCTCATGAAGTATTTGTTTGATGAAAGGAGTGACTTCCTCTTATACACGTGCATTTGGTGAAAGTTGCCTGCCGTGAATTTGAGAAAGTTAGTTTTGCTTCCTCTGGAATCATCCCAAGTCAGTCATACACATGTGCGAAGTATTCTGTGGTTTGGAGACTTGCAACCTCCATTCTATATGTGTCGCTAGCACACCAAGCCACTGATTGATTTGTTCAAGGTTAATAAGTTCTAAGTGCTAGTCCCGAAGGTACCAGACGGATTTGTACAAAACTTCGATATCCTCGATGATGGTTCCCCAACCAGAACTCGGTAGTGTTTTATTATAAGACTACTTTGTGGTCATGCTTGTCTTGGACAGCGTGTTCACATGTTTGTAGCAGAACCAACTCATGTTTTGGAGCTTACTATCGTAGTTCATTCCCCGAGAATCTCGCAACGTCGTTTAGTCGATTTGTGTTGCAAACTTTCATTTTCTTCCTAGACTCGATGAGTCTGGAATATCCTGACACCAACCAGATCTGAATCTCAGGCAGATATGATGGTTGGAACATTTCCCAAGAACTATAATATCGGTCCCTCGGAAACCGGTAAAGTGGATGTCGTGACCAACACACCCAGCCGGAAGACCTGTTATTATAATATCTTGATTGAGGAAGTTGGCCACCTCCCCATAAGGATCTCGTAGAACTTATTCTAGTAGTTGTTCCTTATGGATTCTTGTGCTCCCGAAGTCCGACCTTTTACTTGATGTTCTAGATATCAAACCATAATTATCTATGGATTACGCTAGCACATCAAGGAGAACATTAGAAGCGGAGTGCTAAATGTCTCTCGGTCGATCATCCAGATTTTGTTTCCTTGGCCTCGCTAAGGTGAAATCTGAGAAGGTGTTATCTTGCTTTGCATCTGCATCTTCCACCGGTATTCATCATGGTAGTAAGTTGTGTTGCCAGGATCCTTGACACGGATGTTGGTAAAACCCTGATGAATATGGAAATGCTCAAGTTCTTGAGAGTACGCGCAAGCGCTAGGTGTTATCATCAGCACTAACTGGGATTCCTCTCAGTTTCCTCGATTATGCTATAACCTTCAAACAGTGAATTCACTCTCTATTGTTGGGTTCTTCCCCGGTTACCAGAATCATTCCCAGCATTTGCATTCTGTTCCCAGCTTGCACCGCCATTGTGCCATTCTACCATGGGTCTCTTCCATTTCTGGTGGTAAGCAAAATCATCCATTACGTTGTCTTCAACAAGGTAATCCACATCATCCAAGTCCGAGTATGCCATTCTACCGACCCCCTCCAAACGATCGCTCGAGAATTGCCTTAGGCTGGTTTAAAGAGTCTCAATGATCTCTGAATCAAAGGTAATTCTTTTTGCCACTTAAGGGGATATTTCTACGAGTCACGGTTCCTAAGGTGTCTCGTTATGGTATCATGGAAACTCAACTCCTCGCTACGTTGACAACCGTTCACCACCCTCTTAGGTGTGGAATTGTTGTCTACCTAGTGAACCCTCGTCATTTGTTCCACTCCATCCCTCTAGATGTGTGTTTTGTGTCTTAGCTCGAGTGGTGTTACTATGCCTCATTCTGCGAGTTGATCCTAAGTTGTTTGAGCTTCGAGAAGATCGATCCTTCTAGAGTCTCCTTCTCCTCTCATGGTCGTGTTAGCTGGAGTTCTCAGAGCAAGATTCAAGACAATGATGGTGATCGAATCAACGTTCATTTGAAGTGCACCCTGGATCGTGAAGATTATGTTAGTTGGCGTTTTCCCTTCATCTTACCCTACGCTTGAATCTCGGGACGAGATTCTTGTTTAGTGGGGGCGAGTTGTCACATCCCTAGCTTCTGGTGCTGCCTAGTGTGTGCATCATGTTTAAATTCAAATGAAATTTGAATTGAGGGATTTTCTAAGCCTCAGAAACCTTCTAAAAATGATGATCAACATTAAAAATTGCTTCAAATGCTTCCAAGGAAATGTTCCTTTTCAGCTTTGAAAAATATTGGGAAGAATAAAATGCAAACCAATATTTTTGGAGTGACTGAAACATTTATTTTGGGGCCTTTGAATTAATTCAATAACTATTTGCATTGGATATATATTTGATATATAAATAATATATGTCCAATAATACTGGAACATTTTTATGTGGTTTGGTATATTTTAGCTCTAGCCACATAACTATTTTTAGGATTTTATAAAATGGTTTAGTATTTTACTAAACTAAAACAACACAGAACAAAATAGATAAATAAAAACAGAAATAGAAAGAGCAGAGGACTACCTGGCGCTCACCTCAGCCCACTTACCTGGCCCAGCTCCTCCAGCGCGGCCCAGCCCACCCTTTTTCATGTCGTCTTCCTCCCATCGCACCGAAGCAGCTCGGTGGCGAGCGCTGGCGATGCCCCGGCCACCTCCTGCTTGCCGCCTTCCCCTCGTCGCCCTGGACTCCGTCCGCGACGCCACGCAGCCCCTGGCCCTTCTCACTCCCTCTGTACTCCTTCCCCCCTTCTCTGCTCTCTCCCGCAGCACCACCGACACGCCACCATCACCGCCGACGCCGATTGCCGCAGCCACCGGCCACCCCTCACCCTCCCGCTGAGCTCAGGAGCTCCGCCACTCCGTCCTACCTCACCGAGCCACGCCCCTCCAGAAGCCCCCGAACGACCTCACCGGGCTCGTCTTCTACCTCGGACCCACCGGCCATCACCGTCAAATTTGTCGGCTCCGGACCGTCCCCGACCTCGCCGAGCGTTCCGTCGTCATCGCGGTGAGCCCCGTCGTGTTTCCCCTCTCTCCATTCGCTCGCCCCTATGATGCACCCGCCGTCTACCCGCAACCGGAGCTCGCTGCCGCCGGCCATGTTGTCGTCGCGGCCATGGCTTGTTTTGGTCGTGTCCGAGCACGGCTTTGAGCTCGTGGGGCTCACAGGAAGCCCATGCGCAGCTCAGCTTGTCCAAAACCCCACCAGGGCCTCGCGCCCGTTACCACCCGAACTCCGGCGCCGCCGCGAGCTCCGTTCCGACGAGCCCCGGCGTCCCCGCAGCCTCCCACCTACCCCATCAGATGCGGGAGAGCCCGGGCTACGCCCCGGTGCCCTCAGCGCGCGAATCCGATGCCCTAACGCAAGTCCGGCGTGCCCCCGCCGTGCTCCGTGGTCGTCGCCGGCGAAACTCCGGCGGGAGCTGACGTGGCTCCGTCATTAGGAGCTAATCCAACTAACTAAACCACCAACATCCACTGACAGTAGGCCCCACCCCTGGTCAAACCCCAGTCAGCACTGGGTTTGACCGGGATTAGTTCCTGAGTCACTGACCAGTGGACCCCACTGGTCAGGTTTGACCTGGGGCGCCCAGTTGACTCTGCTGACGTCACAGTGACGTGGTGCTGACGCCATAAATCATTTCTGGATTTATTATTATTTCAGGAAATTTCAGTAAATGCCCTAAACTTCAATAAATCATAGAAATTCAACCGTAACCCCAAATTAAATAATTTATATATGAAAAATTATCAGAAAAATTCAAGGAATCCATCTGTACCATTTTCATGCATGTTAGAACAACTTATAGGTGCTGTTTAGCACAAATCATATTAATGGCATTTGAATAATCACATATGGAGTTTGAATTTGAATCTTGTATTCAAACCAACCCCATTTAATCTGTTGCTAGTTGCATTAGCTCAAAACACATTCATATTGCCATGTCATAAGCATGCATCATATTGTGCATTGCATTGATTGTATTTCTTCTTTGTTGCCGGTATCTGTTCCCTCCCGGTAGACGATGTACCGACGATGTGATCGTTGACACTGATGAAGACTCAATGTTATCTTCAGAAGTGCCAGGCAAGCAAAACCCCCTTGTTCATTCCGATAAAATCCCACTCTCTCGCTCCTGCTCTCTTTTACTGCATTAGGACAACACCGATTCAACTGTTACATGCTGCGGTAGCTGAACCCCTTTATCCTTTGCATGACCTGTCATTGCCACAGTAAATAGATGAAACCCACTAGCATGAGTAGGAGTTGTTTGAGCCCTGTTGTGCCTACTCATTCATGCTTGTTTGTCATGCCTGCTACTGCTTAGAGTTGAGTCAGGTCTGATTCATCAGGGATGAATCAGAGGCGTGTGAACATGTCCTACTGTGTGTGAGCTAAGTGTGTGAACACGATTTGGTAAAGGTAGCGGTGAGAGGCCATGTAGGAGCACATGGTGGGTTGTCTCATTGAAGCCGTCCTTAGGAACTGAGTCCTGTGTTTGTGATCCATGATTCAGCTACTACCATACATTGGGCCCTGAAATATGACCCCGCTCGACTTCTTATTCACCCAAGTCCTCTGTCCAGGAGTTGCAAGTAGTTTCTGGTGTTTGTAGTATGCTGGAGGCCGTGCACAGCGCTGACCGGAGGGGTGGGCTGTGATGCGGTAGGCACGTGGCCGGGTATACCGGGCGCCCGTTTGGTGTCACGGAACCCTGTTCACATCGTTTGGGGCTGTGAGCGAAACTCCGGCCGGATCTCCTCATGGATGGAACCCGAATAGGCGATAAACCTGGACTAGAGACTTGAGTGTTTAGGTAGGTCGTGGTCTACACCCACGTCGGCTTTCGCTTGAAGTCTGCCGAGCACATGTCGTGTGCAGACGCTAAGTGGTGGAAACATGTATGAAGAAGTACACCCCTGCAGGGTTAACATCATCTATTTGAATAGCCGTGTCCGCGGTAAAGGACTTCTGGGTTGCTTATATCAGTTCATAGACAAGTGAAAGTGGATACTCTAAAATACGCAAGATAAGCGTGAGTGCTATGGATGGCGTTCCCGTAGGGAAACGGGAGCGGATCCATAGTGGTGTATTGATATGGTGAATATGTGGACTTGTGTGCGCCACCTCAAAAGAGTTACTTGCGGTCGTAGTTTAGGATAGCCACCGAGTCAAAGTTGGCTTGCTGCAGTTAAACCCCACCATCCCCTTGGTTGATAATGATGCATATGTAGTTAGTTCTGATGTAAGTCTTGCTGGGTACATTTGTACTCACGTTTGCCTATTTTATGTTTTTGCAGAGAGACTTCGGTCTCACTAGTATTTCCGCATGGACTTCGACGATTAGCTTGTTACCTCAGCTACGATCTTGTGCCCCGGCAGGATCTGGTAGATAGTCAGGCTTCTCAGCCTTTTCCATTTATAGATGTCTGTACCCAGACATGATAGCTTCCGTTTGTGCTTTGATTTGTATGTTCTGAATGTTGGGTCGTGAGACCCCTGTTTGTAATATCTCGCTCCTCGGAGCCTATTGAATACTTACTTGTGTCGTAGAGTCATGTTGTGATGCCTTGTTGTATTTGCACATATCAAGCATATTGTGTGTATGATTGAAATGCTTGGTATGTGTGGGATCTGACTATCTAGTTGTTTATCCTTAGTAGCCTCTCTTACCGGGAAATGTCTCCTAGTGTTTCCACCGAGCCAGGGTAGCTTGCTACTGCTCCGGAACACTTAGGCTGGCCGGCATGTGTCCTTCTTCGTTCCTGTGTCTGTCCCTTCGGGGAAATGTCACGCGATGGATACCGGAGTCCTGTTAGCCCGCTACAGCCCGGTTCACCGGAGTCCTGCTAGCCCAGTGCTACAGCCTGGATTCACTCGCTGATGACCGACACGTTCGATGTTGGGTCATGGATGCCTGTCCCTGTAAGTTTGTGCCACTTTGGGTTTACGACTAGCCATGTCAGCCCGGGCTCCTTATCATATGGATGCTAGCGACACTATCATATACGTGTGCCAAAAGGCGCAAACGGTCCCGGGCAAAGGTAAGGCGACACCCGTGGGAATACCGTGCGTGAGGCCGCAAAGATATATGAGGTGTTACATGCTAGATCGATGTGGCATTGAGCCAGGGTCCTGACATCATCATAGATGTGGTGGGCTCCTACTTCTATGACAAAAAATCATGACAGATGGGCTTTTCGTCCTGGGCGGTCCAGAGACGCAGCTGCATGACATTCTTTGGGCCGTCCATAATAGAAAAAACCGTGGTAGAAGCGAGGGCGAGGAACATATCGGGGTGTTCCCGGTTATGGTGGGTGGTCGGGGCCGAGCGATGCGCGTTTCTCTCGTACACGTACGCACATGTGTGCGAGGCGTTGGGCTCTAACTGAACTCGAGCGAGGCATTGGGCTCTAACTGAACCCGAGTGATTGCACTGCAGGCTACGCGTTACTGAACCCGAGCGATCAATCAATGGCTGTTAACTGAACCTGATCGAGCGATTCCTTCACTACTGCTGCTAACTAAAGCAGATCGATGCTTCCTCTGGATGAACAGTGAGCGTTGCTGGGGGGTTGGATGAACAGTGAGCAGTGGAGGTGGATGAACAGGACCCGTGGTGTTGCCTCTGGATGTACAGGACCCCGATCGATCGAGCCGGTTGGGGCTGGATGAACAGGACCCCGTGGAGGGCTGGATGAACAGGACGACCCCGTGGAGGGCTGGATGAACAGTAGACGGTGGAGGGGTGGATGAACAGTAGCCCGTGGAGGGGTGGTTGAACAGGAGCCCGTGGAGAGGGGTGGTTGAACAGTAGCCGGTGGAGAAGCGCGCGGTGGAGGCTGGATGAACAGGAGCCCGTGGATGAAAAGTCGCAGGTGGAGGCTGGAGGAGGTCGACGGTGGATGAACAGTAGCCCGTGGAGGCTGGAGGAGGTTGAAGGTGGAGATGAACAGTATCCCGCGGAGTCCCGTTTTGCGGTACGCCACACCCCTCCCGATGAACAGGACCCCCGTTTCGACTGTAGCACTCCAACACAAGTCCGTTTCCTCTGTTTTGCGGTACGCCACACCCCTCCCGATCAATAGGACCCTGTTTTGATCGTAGGAGGTCCAACACAAGTCCGTTTCCTCCGTTTTGCAGTACGCTAGACCCCTCCCGATGAACATGATCCCATTTCGAACGTGGCCGGTCGAACACAAGGCCGTTTCCTCCGTTCTGCGGTGCGCCAGGCCTCGTTTCCATCGCCTGTTCCATCCAATCCGGCTGACTCCCATGCATTCTGTTGCCTCCCGATGAACACGACGCATTTCGTTGCCTCCCCATGAACATGACGCATTCTGTTGCCTCCCCATGAACACGATGACGACGCAGTTTCTCTGTTCCGACCCAGCCATGTACACGAACCCTGGCCGTATGTATGTGTGAGTAGGCATTCAAGACCCCGCCCATATGTACGTACGTGGCTGTATTTACTTCTTGCACCCTGGCCATTATACGTACGTGTACATGCTACGTGCGCGCCTCTAGTACAACACGTGCGCGCCTCTACATCAACCAGTATGTACGTACACATTCGCGACCAGAATGACAACCGACCAGGTGGGCCCTGACTGTCAGGCAATTCCTTGTGTGCGAAGATGTAGCTGGTGGGTCCCAGCAGTCAGGGTGGCGAATCATTTTTTTTCGGACGCACTTCCTTGCGTGCGAAGATGTAGCTGGTGGGTCCCAGCAGTCAGGGGGCGAATCATTTTTTTGCCCGTAATATGGACGCACTTCCTTGCGTGCGAAGATGTAGCTGGTAGGTCCCAGCAGTCAGGGGGGAAACGTTTTTTTCGTGAAATACGATGGCCCGCCCGGTGGGTCCCTGCTGTCATGTGGAGGAATCATTATTTTCTGCGTAATAAGGAGGCACTTCCTTGCTGTGGCCATGGACCTAGATGTCAGCCCTCTCCACGTATAGTCCACATCCAATGGAAGTCGTTCCTTAACCACATTGACCACATCATGCCGACAGCACCAGGGCGGTGGACGACGGCGAGGCCTAGGAAGGGGATGACGCGGAGCCAGGGAAGATGCGGCAGTGGAAGCCCGCGCGGAGAGGAGTACGAGGGTTCACTGGTTCGGCTGCAGTGTGATGCTGCCGTCGCTGCATAGCCTGGTCAGCGGTGGGAATAGTAGGGGCGGTGAGGCCTCCGCGGCAGCACAGCCGGCCGCGGGAGGTAGGAGCATGCGGCATGACCGGTGCTGCTTTGGGCGGCTGGAGCAAGAAGACCAAAGGTTGAAGAAGCACTATGGTCGTTGGATGGACATCGTACGATCACTGGAGCTAGAATCGTTCATATTGACTAAGTTGACAAAGCCCTCCTTCCCCGTCAACTTAGTAGGCCCACAAGTCAGCCTCCCACCAAGGTGGGTCCCAGCTAGCAGGGGGTATTCATTTTTTTGTGCGTAATAAGAAGGCACTTCCGGTGGGTCCAAGCTAACAGCGGGGGGAACGTTTTTCCACGAAACACGGTGGCCCATCCAGTGGGTCCCAGCAGTCAGGGGAAACGTTTTTTTTTTGAAATAAGGTGGCTCGTCTGGTGGGTCCCTGCTGTTAGGTGGAGGAATAATTAGTTTGTGCGTAATAATGTGGCACTTCATTGCTGTGGTCGTGGACCCAGCTATCAGCCTCTCCACGTACAGTACTCTTCTGATGGAAGCCGTTCCTTGACCACGTTGACCACGCCGCGCTGAGAGCACCAGGGCGGTGGACGACGGCGAGTCCTAGGAAGGGGACGATGCGGAGCCGGGGAAGACGCAGCAGTGGAAGCCCGCACGGAGAGGAGTACGAGGGTTCACTGGTTCGGCTGCGGTGTGAGGTTGCCGTCGCCGAAGAATAACAGGGGGTGTGGGTGAGTAGAGGGATGGCCTGGCTAGCGGCGGGAGTAGTACGGGGCGGTGAGCCCTCTGCGGCATCACAGCCGGCCATGGGGGGAAGGAGCACACGGCACGACCGGTGCTGCTTTGGGCGGATGGAGCAAGAAGACCAGAGGTTGAATAAGCACTAGGGCCGTTGGATGGACATCGTACGGTCACTGCAGCTAGAATCGTTTATATTGACTAAGTTCACAAAGCCCTCCGTCCCCGTCAACTTAGTAGGCCCACAGGTCATCCTGCCACTATACTGGGTCCTAGCTAACAGGGGGAGTATTCATTTTTTTTGTGCGTAATAAGGAGGCACTTCCTACGTCCAAAGATATAGCTGGTGGGCCTGAGCTGTCAGTGGCGGTAATGTTTTTTCGTGAAATACAGAGGCCCTTCCGGTGGGTCCCTGATGTGAGGTGGAGGAATCATTATTTTGCATGTAATAAGGAGGCATTTCCTTGCGTGCGACCATGGACCTAGTTGTCGGCCTCTCCACGTACAGTCCACTTCAGATGCATGTCGGTCGTTGACCATGTTGACCAGGCCGCGCCGAGAGCACTAGGGTGGTGGACGACGGCGAGGCCTAGGAGGGGAACGACACGGAGCCAGAATACTCGGCAGTTGTTTCCCACACGGAGGGGAGTACGACTGTACGAGGGTTTACTGGTTTGTCTGCCGTCGCCGGAGAATAACAGCAGGTGTGGGTGAGTAGGGGGATGGCTAGGCCAGCGATGGGAGTACGATGGGGCGGTGAGGTCTGCGCGGCAGCATAGCCGGCCGCGGGGAGGAGGGAGCACGCAGTCCCGCCGGTGCTTATTTGAGTGGCTACAGCAGGAAGAGCAGAGATTGAAGAAGCACAACGGCCGTTGGATGGACATCCAACAGTCACTGCTTGTGCGTCAACCTTTTTTTTAGGAAAGCCTCATATCTGTGAAAATCAGCATACAACCCATCTGCCATTATTTCTAATAATTTATAGCCCATTTGCTAATTCTTAAGGTATTTTTGTGAGCCCATATTCTTTTTGTTAGCATTACAGCCAATATTGTGGCCACGGTTAAAAAATTATACGAAATTTTGCATATTTCGGTGCGGTCCGAACTGTTTTTAATCCCGAAATTTTGACTCACATGCAAACTGATTTTAAAAATAAATGTATATCAATATAAAATCCAACAAATTCTCCACGCATAAAAAATAATGTAATTTAAAATCTCAAAATTAAAAAAAAGATATTTGAAACTAATTGCCGGTTTGATGTGTTTTAAAAATGTGCATCCCATTTCTCATTACTGATGGGCCATTTTCTCGGCCAGCCGAATGAAAGCTCTCCTCGTCTTGAAAGATTTGCAGCCCAACAGGCCTGACAAAGCGACTTACTTGGCAAATCACAAAAAAATTGGGTTGTGGCCGTCGACCCAGCTGTCAGCCTCTCCACGTACAGTACTCTTCCGATGGAAGTCGTTCCTTGACCACGTTGACCACGCCGCACGGAGAGCACCACGGCGGTGGGCGATGGCGACGCCCAAGAAGGGGATGACGCAGAGCCGGGGAAGACGTGGCAGTGGAAGCCCGCGCGGAGAGGAGTACGAGGGTTCACTGGTTCGGCTGTGGTGTGAGGCTGCCGTCGCCGCAGGGACTGGCCAGCAGTGGGAATAGTAGGGGGTGGTGAGGCCTCCGTGGCAGCACAGCCGACCACGGGAGGCAGGAGCATGCGGCACGACCGTTGCTGCTTTGGGCGGCTGGAGCAAGAAGACGAGAGGTTGAAGAAGCACTACGGCCATTGGATGGACATCGTATGGTCACTGGAGCTAGAATCGTTCATATTGACTAAGTTGACAAAGCCCTTCGTCCTCGTCAACTTAGTAGGCCCACAAGTCAGCCTCCCACCAAGGTGGGTCCCATCTAGTCGGGGGAGTATTCATTTTTTTGTGCGTAATAAGGAGGCACTTTCGGTGGGTCCGAGCTGACAGCGGGGGGAATGTTTTTTTTCGCAAAATACAGAGGCCCTTCCTGTGGGTCCTAGCTGTCAGGTGGAGGAATCATTATTTTGCGCGTAATAAGGAGGCATTTCCTTGCGTGCGGCTGTGGACCCAGCTGTCAGCCTCTCCACGTACAGTCCACTTCCGATGTATGTTGTTCATTGACCACGTTGACCAGGCCGCGCCGACAGCACCAGGGCGGTGGACGACGGCGAGGCCTAGGAAGGGAACGACACGGAGCCAGGGAATACTCGGCAGTTGTTTCCCACGTGGAGGAGTATGAGGGTTTACTGGTTCGTCTGTCGTCGCCGGAGAATAACAGCATGTGTGGGTGAGTAGAGGGATGGCTAGGCCAGTAATGGGAGTACGGTGGGGCCGTGAGACCTGCGCGGCATCATAGCCGGCTGCAGGAGGAGGGAGCCTGCAGTCCTGCTGGCGCTTGTTTGAGCGGCTGGAGCATGAAGAGCAGAGATTGAAGAAGCATGACAGCCATTGGATGGACATCCAACAGTCACTGCTCTCGTGTGTTAACTATAAGTTGATAGGGCGTTGCCTGTGCGTCAACCTTTTTTTATGAAAGCATACGCGTCAACCTGTAGTAGGCGCACAAGTCAGCCTCAAATATGTGGAAAATAGCATACATCCCATCTGCCATTATTTCTAATAATGTACAGCCCATTTGCTAATTCTTAAGAATTTTTTTGGAGCCCATCTTCTTTTTGTTAGCATTACACCCCATATTGTGGCCACGGTTAAAAAGTATACGGAATTTTGCATATTTCGGTTCGGTCAACTGTTTTTAATCCAGAAATATCGATTCACATTCAAACTATTTTGAAAAATAATTTATATAATATAAAATCCAAATAATTGTCCATGCATAAAAATCAATGGAATTTAAGATCTTGTAATGAAAAAAATTGAAACTAATTCCCGGTTTGATGTGTTTTAAAAATATACGGCCCATTTCTGGGCAAACCGAATGAAACTCTCCTTGTCTTGAAAGATTTGCAGCCCAGCAGGGCCGATAAAGCAAGTAGGCCTTGTTTGGGTATTTCTTTAAAAAAAGAACTAGGCTAGCCATTTTCAGCAAGAAAAAAACACAACTAGGCTCATGATGTGGTAAACATAAATAAAACCCTGGCTAGACGGGCCACAACCCCCGCACAGCCCCATTGTTACCCTGATCCATCACTAAAACTAGTATAAATCACAACTGCTTGTTCCTCAAAAAAATTACGTGACTTGCTGGGTCCCTGGTGTCATCCGCTCGTAGTGTAATTCTCTCGTTTATTGACTACGTTGAAAATGGCGTGAGCCCCAGATGTCCAACCATTAGGAGGAACCATATTTTTGGGCTTGCAATATAGAGGCACTTGCTTGCGTACTGCCATGACGCTGGTGGGTTCCTACTATCATCCTCTCCACGTACAGTCATCTCCTTGTTCCTTTCGGTTGTTGACGATGTTGACAATGCAAGAGGGTGGCACACCGCGCACGGCGAGCGAACCAAGGCTGCAAGGCGGAGGACGACGGTGAGGCCTCGGACGGAACGGACAAGAGCCATGGAAGATGCGCCGGTCCAGTCGCAGGCGGAGGGGAGTACGAGGGTTGACTGGTTCGGGCGCGGGTGCGTGTTGGGGCTGACGTCGCTGGAGAATAACAGGACGTGTGGGGGAATAGAGGGAGGGACTGGCCAACGTTGGAGGGTACATACGGTAGGGCGGGGGAGGCGTAGCCAGCCATGGGAGGCGGGAGCAGGCGGAGCCGACGGGGTGGTTTGGTTTGGGCGGCTGGAGGAAGAAGAAGACAAGAGATAGAAGATACACGACCGATGTTGGATGTCAATCCAACGACTGGTAGGCAGAATCGTTTGTTGACTGGCTAGTAAGTCGACACCACCTTGGATAGGCTATTTCCTCATGGGTCCCAAATGTCAGAATCCAAATCTGTCACGGTGATGCAGCCTTTCCTATGAAAATTTACAGCCCATTTGATGTGCTAGTTCGAAATAAGTTTGTGGGTGCTGGTGGGGGCTAATCACTTGGCTTCTGTAATGCACAGTGAGCTCAAGCAGCCGGCGAGAGTGATGTTATTTCCCTTGGTTGGGATTTGTTACAATATTTCACTCTAAATTAAACGAATGGCAAGCCATTTGCCTTGTTTCAAAGAAAATATGACAGTCACACTCGAGTTGAAAAGGGCAGGAACATCTAACTCCAGCTTACAAATGTACAAAAGCATGAGGGTTAATTGTTCATCAGGTTTACAAAAAAAACCAGATTGAAAAGGGCAAGAACATCTAACTCCAGCACTGTTTTCGGAAGTCACAGTCAAATGGATCGGTCAGGTCCATAGAATCAACATCCTGGGTCGTAAAATTTACTGGATTATGACCACAATATGTTGTAAATAGAAGCCCGACACGTTCAGATGCTCTTTTGCCCACCTGAAACTCCTTTTTTTGCTCTTCGACGTACCCATCCATCAAAACCATGCTGCTGATAAACTTAAGCCTGATGGACAATAGTAACCTCGCATTCAGCAGGAAGAATGTGACAAATCTTGTGTTTGCACAGTTGGCTACATATTGTTCTAGCGTTATTGTTTTCAATCGAATCTCATGAGAAGTGAGAAAATCCCGATGCTTACGAATCCACTGATTGGTTATAACTTTCTTACCCCATCCTGTTGCCTAAATAGACATGAAGATTGAAAACAGTTAAGGTCTAAAAGAAGAGTGTCGAAGAGCAACAGCTGAACAGTTAATTCTAGTACACTATATGCGGGCTTCCAATGTGCGTGAAATTATCACCTTTATATACAACTTCTCTACACATGGAAAGCATTGCAGCAAGCCAATAATCTTGTTCAGATCAAAACTATTCATTTGGATATATAAGATCTTGACAGAATCGAGCACCATTGATAGGCCATCCATGGAGGAACTCTTCATTGAGCATAGAACATAATATTAGTACAAAATGTGTACTCCAAGATGATATATAAATTATGTGCAGAAATTTAAAATGCAGCTTATGGTTACAAGTGTAGATGATAATATAAAGTACCTGAAGAACTGTGGAGCCAAACACCATATTGAAATGAGCACAGAGATCATGTATTACACCAAAAGTCTCCATTTTAGGCGCAAAGAGGACGGTTATTTGCAACGGTGAATAACTAGAATCAAGGATCAACCTTTGAAGTGAAGGGGCATCTTGGATGATGAGCTGCCTTCCGTCAAAAGAAATTCCAATTCTTACAAGGTTAGGCGACTTTATTTGGAGACAACCGATTCTAACTGTGAAAACAAGCACCAAGCACTCCAGCGCAGGGCAACTGGAGTGGATGATGCTGTGCAATGAGGCCTCCGATATACGAACCCGCACAAGTGAAAGTTTCTTGAGAAATGGGAGTTGAAGGTTTAGTACCAGATTGTCTGGTAGGTAGCACAACACAAAGGTGGCAGTGTGGAGAGAGGAGGAAAACCGCGATATGGACATCGGTGCTGAGGGCACAAGTTCATGGCATTCGGTATGTGGTATGTGATTTCCAGGGGAATAGTAGAACTCAAGCAGCTGTAGTTTTGTGAATTCAGGGGATTTCAGCCAAGCGTCCACCGTGCAGGGCATGGTATGCTTGCTCAGGTAGTATGACGAGATACAGAGGCTTTGAACGGAGCCCTGATGGGAGGAGATGATGGCTCTGGGGATTTCCAAATCATTGAAGAGAGATAGATGAAGACAGTCGAGATTAAGGGGCATGACACGCCATAGAGGGCGCCACCGAATTGAGAGGACTTGGGTGCGGCAGCAATCCTTGGTGGGGAGAAGCGAGATGATCTCCTCAAGGACGGCGTCCGGGAGATCGCTGATGTGATCCACCCAAGATTCTACGAGTTCCTGGGATCCGATGGGGGCGGGATCGCCGCTTCTCCCTGCGCTGCCGGGTGCGGGATCTACAACAGGCATCACCGCTGGCGGGGGCCTCATCTTCTTGGCGCTGGGGTCAACCGACTCCATTTTCCTCGAGGGCGTTGTGTCGCGCTCACGGATTTGAGCAGAGTAACGAATGACGAGCCTAGTTGTAGTGCTAGCAAAGAAGAAGGGGAGCTGGGGGTTTTCTGTAGGAGTGAGGAAGAAGGGGAGATGGGGTTTTATGTAGGAGTGAGGTGAGGAATTTGGGAGTACGAGTGGAGCGAGCTGACGTGAGGTGGGTGGGAGCGAGGAGGAAGAAGAGCACCCAGGTTTTTTTTGGGGGGGGGGGGCGGTGTGCTGGGTGTGGGTAGCGCTTCTCATTCAGTAAATATATGGGCTTTTGAATTGATTTTACTATTTACTAGTGTGGATGGGCTGTTTTGTCTTGGGCCCAGAGAAACAATTACTACTAGTACAGTGGAGACACTCTACAGCTACCCAGAAAAATAATTACTACTAGTACAGTGGAGACACTCTACCGCTTCTGGCTCCTCCTAGGTCAAGGTCATTGAAATGTCTCCCTCTACTGAATGTCGTTATACTTTTGTTCACTGACATGCGGGCCATGCAGCGCGCGGGCCCAAATGCCATCCACCAAATTAGAAGGCAGTATGCAGGCGGAGAGTCACCCCGGTCATAGCACGGCAGTAACGAGCCGTCGTATCACAAAACCCCACCTCCCCGCAGTCTAAGTTTGACGGACGAAGCAACCATCATTTCACTCTTCGCTGAATCCCCTTCTCCCTCACCGTCTTCAAGAAAGGCAACACTCGCATCTACCACTGTTCTTCTCTCCGAATGAAGGGAAGGTAAGCGGATCCATGATGTTTGGTATATATTCGTTCAGGGAAAAAAGAACTTTTGCAAAGCAGTAACCGATCCTCACTCTCTTTTTTGTTTCATTGTCATTGCGATTGTGTTTTCCTTTCAGTGGTCTCCTAGTATTGGTCAGTTTCATGATGGACCAAGGAGAACCAGGCAAAGATCTGCCGATATTGGAGCAGACGCGGGAGGCTGATCCCCACGAGACAGAGAGCTCCAAGAAGATGGAGGCAGCCACTGAGCCGACCCCAGATACGCCCACGGCCACTAATGAGATGGTCAATGCCCCATTTGAGGTTACAGCCCCCGTGGCACTACAGGAGCAGTTTTCCCCCTTCGAGGATGTGTCCCCCCCTCCCCCCCTGTTGAGTTGTCCAAGGTGATTTCCTTCTTTGCCGATCTCGATTGTGGTTTTTCATCTAAGTATGTGGTGATTAATAATGCAAAATTTTATTAGCTTCGATGACATGCTATACATAGTGGTTTAAATAACTTGTGTTTCTTATACTGAAAAGTAATTCAGAATTTGTTTCTATTTCAATTAGAGCCCTGATGCAGACAAGGATTGTGTGGTTGTACATCTCACTCGCTATGAGGCGGATGACCTGAATATACGCACTGGGAAAACAGAGTTCTTAGGCTGTTGGATCATGGAAGCCATTTGCGGTTATACCAATGAAGAGTTGTATTCCAGACTCATTGTTGTCAGGCGTGTTGTCCAGGGTGTACTGAAGCACAAGAAGTTCAAAGCTACTCCTTCGTTTGTGAGGCATACTATTCTTGTCAAGCTTACGCAGGAAGATGACATGGCATGCCTCCACAAACAAGTTTATCAGTGGCAAGGCCACAAGGTTATCTTCATGAAGGTTCACAGGATTGAGCTGCTGCAGGACGTCCTCGATGATGTTCATGGCAAGGTCCATCTTGTGTCCAGCCCAAATTAGATCGAGGCATGAAATAGTTGCCCCAGCTAGTGTTTAATAGTAGTTTGGATTGTGTCTAATTATCCGAACCTTGCCTATTATTGACCCCTCTGTGGCTAGTACTCTGTTTGAATCCGTCTATGGGAACTGCTGCTACTTTTGTGTGCCCGTGAGTCATGTGAGAACCATCATAATTGTTGCTGAAACAGATGCGTCCTCACTAGTTTTTTCATGAATATGGCATGGTAAGACATAAGTTGTCACAGTTTATCATACGAGCTGTGTGTGTTTTGATGAAATAGAGCACTCGTTCGAGAACTGTGCACCGACGTATACATAAGTACTTGTAAACACTGTTGGTGCTACCCCACTTGTAAGCAGTTGTGCAAAACACGGCACATTGGCTCAGCTTGCTTCAACACTAGGCTATCGACCAGCTAACAATCAACAATCTGTTGTCTGACATATAAGCAACTATGTATCTTGTTACAGTGGTTCATGCAGTTAATTGAGGCCACAATGTAATAAATTCCAAACGTTCACACGCTAGTCCAGTGCTCATGTGGAACACTCACATTAGACTCGTCTTCATAAAAACTTGAAAAGCATATGTTAAGAAATTTTATACATCTCAATGATTCATAGAACATAACAAACATATACTAGTTCACAGCAAAAGACAAAGTTGTGAGAAGGTTTACAAATCAGGAAAAAATAAGCAAGGCTTCTCTGAGCAAAGGGCCTCCTGGCAGGCTTAAATTTCCTGGAGTTCACTCTAGTTTTTTCTTGTTGCCACCATCCAGGGTTAGGTTCTCTCATTCCAGAATAACCAATTATAATTGTGCTCTCAGCTGGAATGCTGAACTGAACCATGCAGTGTACTGACCAGTTGAAATGCTTGTGCATTCCACTAAATTCAAGCATCGTTAGTTGCAAAAATAAGCAGACCACAATGCCTTTTGTCCATGCACCTGTCCAAAAAACCGCCATGCAGCCGTGCCAGCTAGTCCTCGGTCCATGGATGAACTGGTAGAAAGTGCATTCTGGACTAGGATGCAGTTGTTTTCGCTCGTCCCTGCACTACAATCGGGAAGTAAAACGTACGAATCAGCTTCTTTTAGATTGTGTTGGTCATTCTACCTTAGTTACTACCAATGTAGGGATACCTTGAAGATGGGAGGTTAGACGACGACAACGAGGGATAGCCATCTAATTTTGTGCAGTTGTACTAAAACTGAGGTGTGTGCTTTTGATTGCGCGGATAGAAACAATACGGAGACAGACATCCTGAAACGATATGGAGACAGACACCCCTGTTCACGCAAATACGAAATATGGTTATTTAAACAGTGACAGATATTACTACTTTCCACCGTTTCCTCTTAGAACCAAGTCCTAGATTCATGCTACAGCTTTCCCACTTTCTTCCCTATTTGAACCAACGCTTAGAGTCGACTGTATGAACTATCTTTACTTCTAATAATAGTAGAAGTCTAGGTGGCTTTGGAACAGCGGACGGAAGTAGAAACGGATCAACACAAAGGGAGCTGGGGTAGTAGAGCCAGGCAGGTTTCGAAGGAATATATACCTGAGGGTCGTCGGCATGTGGCAAAGACGGCGTTGGGAGGCCGCATCTTGGCCACAATACCGCAGGGAGGAAGAAGGGGTCGGAGGCCCTCCCAAGCCGACGCTCTCTCAGAGAGAACGGCACGGCCGTCGATCGGGACGCGTGGGCAGCCGTTGGTATCCTCCCTCGACGCCGACGCTAGCGTGAACGATGCACCTACACCCCTGCCCTGGTCAAGGTTGTCCGGCCGGATTTGTGACCAGCCGTGAGCTAAGAGAGAGAGTGGCCACCTATGTCTTGCTTAGATCTAGAGAGCATGAGAGAGTGAACGAGAGGAACCCTAGTAAAGCAAGCACTAAGGCTCCTGCTTTTATATATAGTGGAGTGATTTTGTGGTACCAGCTTCGAAAAAATGCGCTCCTATGTGTACCCGCGAGTGGGTGTGAGAGAACTAGTGCGTGCGTGCACCGCTTCTCTTCATGAGAGTACAATATACTATGCCCAAAGAACGTTCGCCGCAAGAGTAATAGTATAAGTGTGTGACGTGTGAGCTGAAATAAAATGTGCGCGCCGTCTTTTGTTTTTTAGAAGTTCTGAGGGTAGGGTGTGAAGAGGACATATGTGTGTGACGTCTACCTGCAGATAGACGGTGGGTGCGACGTGCGAGTCTGCGAGAGGACTCGGGAGAGTCATGACTCGTGAGGGTGCGTGTGCGTGAGAGAGAGGGGGGCACATATCAATGCAATGCATGTGTCCGTAAATCATTATCCGACAAACGTTCGCCACAAGCCTTTTCCTGACGAACGCCGTAAGAACCGTTAGATCGGCATCCGACAGTGTCAGTTTTGCCAAGTCATTTAACAGAACAGCCAATCCTCCTACACACAAATCTTCCATGTGAGTGTTAGCAACTGCCGTATGCTCCCTCCGTTCCGAAATGCAGTGCATATAGCTTTATTGAAAATTCAAACCTCACAAACTTTTACCGAGTTTTTGTGTACCAAATTGCACATGTAGAATACCATGTATATATCATTTCATTCATCTTCGAGAGGTAACTATAAAGATGGGTTAGGAGTCTACAAAGAAAGACCATCGTATCACCCGCAGCAATTTCAACCATCCTTTAGTGTCGAGGAATATCATAGGAACTCTATATGATATGATTTTTATAGGATTTTTTCCTTTAGAGCCAATTGGTTCATATGAATAGATTCATATACTCCACATTTCAAAGGAAATAAACATGATATCATTTCTATAGCTTTAGAGCCACTTGGTTCATATGAATGGATTCCTATACTCCCTTAATTTCAAAGGAAAATAAACATTACCGTATATTCAATAGAAAAGTTCCTATGATATGAACCAAATTACATCTCTTTTCTAATCCCTCCTCATAGGAATTGTGATACATGTCTCTCTAGATTCAATAGAAAAGTTCCTATGATGTGAACCAAATGACATCTCTTTTCCAATCCCTACTCATAGGAATTGAGATGCTCCATGTCATCTCTTTCCCTACAACTTCCATGTATACATCTTCTATTCCTAAATAGATAGTACAGCCCACTAGTAGCTTTTTTCCAAAACATGCAACTATGACACAAGAACTATATAGTGTGCCAATAACTTTGAAAGAGGGTCGCTGGATGAAGCTAATCCGACAGTGTAGAGATAGGCAAATCCGAGCACTACTGGTCGTTGGATATCATCAACATTCCACCAAATGTGCCACATGTAAAATTTAGAAGACTCCATGGTTGAACTTAAGCATAATGAACAAACCTCAAAACACAAGCACTTCTCCTTTGTTCTAGAATCTTCTGTATCGTAATTGATTATTTTTTCTAAATGAATTGCCGTTGTTTGTTTTTTACTTTATGATTTACAATGACAACCCCATGAATCTTAACATTTTTATAAAACTAATTGATTTTGAATGAAATGAACTATAAGAACTAAACGAACATCTACATCATGCATATATGACCTAAAGCTTTACATGCTATAGTGTGTATTTATTCATAATTTGATTTCGAAATCTCATGCGTTCAATACATGTGTACCTTACTAGTTTTGAGTAGAGTAGCAAATTTCACGCGGCCCTGGGTATATCAAAATGCAGGGCCCATGCATCATTGTCTCTCGGTCGAACCTACATCCACAATGTTTTGTACGTACTATATCTCCACTGGTCCCCGAACCCAAAATGTTGCCTCGTTCCCGTAAAACCAAGCGGCCCACACATATTTAAGGCGTCGACTCGAACCTGTTTACTACGATGTGGCCCCACACGTCGTAGTACTCCTACAAACCCTACCGCCGCACTCATCATCGGTTTTCTTCAAGAGGACGAGAGAGAAGCCGATTTGTAGTGGAGGCGCTTTCAGAAAAAAGAAAAGGACACTACTAGAAAAAGGGCTATAGATGGGATTGACACTAATGGCGCACCAAACAAGGGGTGCGCCATTAGTATATACTAATGGCGCACCACCTTCTGATACGCCATTAGAGTTGAAACTACTAATGGCGCACCTGGCCCAAGGTGCGCCATTAGTATCAATTTTTTTTTCTTTGAACTAGTGCGCCTGTCCAAACATACTAATGGCGCATCCAGACACAGTGCGCCATTACTAGTTGTAACTAGTAATGGCGCACCCGTCGGAAAGTGCGCCACTAATGTTGTTTTTTTATTATATTTTTTATTCCTTTTTTGCAATACTACTAATGGCGCACTGTTCAACCTAATATTCATACTAATGGCGCATCACATCACAGTGCGCCATTAGTATGCCAAAGGATACTAATGGCGCATCATTAAACAGTGCGCCATTAGTATGCCGAAGTTACTAATGGCGCATCTTGTTGTTGTGCGCCATTAGTATGCCAAAGCACCTAGGTATACATGGCCCCCTGGGAGGCATACTAATGGCGCACTGTTGTATATACTAATGGCGCATCCAGTGGTGCACCATTAGTATACCAAATACTAATGGCGCACCAGTGGTGCGCCATTAGTAAAATATACTAATGGCGTGGCACTAATGGCGCACCACTAATGCGCCATTAATGGCCAAATTAGGTGCGCCATTAGTAGGCCTTTTTCTAGTAGTGGGATCTGTAGTGGAGACCCCTACCCTAGGGTGCCCTAGGTAGCTGCTGCGCGCATCATTGTTTTCTCTTTTCTTTATGCTCTTGCGCCCTAGAGTGAAGTGATGGTTGCTTCGTTCGTCCAGCTTAATGCGGGAAGGGTGGGGCTTTGTGATTTGACCCCTCATTGCTCATTTTCTACTACTGCGGTGCTACGACCGGGGTGCCTCCAATTCCAACTGCTGCTCCGAACTGTAATTTGGTGCATCGCACGTGGAACAAGACGGTGGATGAGCCACATGTCGGCCAAAGGGGTCTTGTTAAGTGTGTCACCATTTCGTGTGCGGACTGACCCTGCTTGAGTTGCTACGCCAACACGACAGGAGCAGCCTACCACTTGGTTTTGCTCCTTGGTGAATCCCGACTATATTGATCTAAAAAGATACATGCTGAACTACCCTCTCCATCTCGGTTTTTTATTTTTAGGCGTCTTGGTTTATAGGGCCTGCACGTAGTTCTAGGTCATCCATTTGACTAACTAAATATGAGTTACTATGTCACAAAAAATATATCATTGGATTCTTAAGCGGATGTAGTTGTATTTAAAAGTCGAGGGCGGGGCTTTTTCTGCGCAGTAGGCGGGGCAGTTCCGCCAAGTCGGTTCGACAGAGATGCGAGAAGACAAGGGAGTAGGCTGCTACAAACGTAGGGCTGTGTGATTTGACAGTGAGTTACTGCTGGACAGGTGGGGCCCCGTGATTTGACTTGCCATTATCATTTTAACTGTGGCGCGACAACCGGCGTGAGTCTCCCGATTCCTGACCACCTCCATACAGGTGCCTCTCCCAATGCTCCACCATGTAGTAGAGGCTGGCTCTTGCATGAGAGCCCACTTCTCCACTTTTTCCTTGCCTCTCTTTCCTCCACATATGCAAAAATGCCATGTAAATCGCACTATTGTACTTTCTTTTACTTGCTCCTATAGGTGCTAAGCTTGCCACATAGGCATAAAGTCTGATGTGGCAAGTTAATCAAGAAGAGAGAGACTAGTTTGGCGACCCAAGGAAGAAACGGTGCTAAGCACGTGTACCTAGGTGAAAAGACAATTTTGAGTCTATAGCTAATTAAATGAAGCAAACGTAGCAACACAATTTCATTGGAAGAGGTCACTCCTTGGCAAATGCAATAAATACTAGTACTCCCTGTGTCCCATAATATAAGAACGTTTTTGGCACTACACTAGTGTCAAAAACATTCTTATATAATGGGACGGAGGGAGTACGAAGAAAGAGATACAGAGAAGTAAAAAAAATACACTTATAGCCAACCTTGTTGTAGTATGAGTGACTAAGTGATGACTATGTATGACATGCCAACATCAGATAGCCTAACGCACCGTGTTAAATCTTCAAGGGCGCGACCGCGCGAGCGACGCGACAGTCGTGGTAGGCGCGACCATGATACGGGCTGCTAGCAGCCCTTGGATCTGAGATCAAACTGTCGCATGCTAAGTTGCTGAACATTTGCAGAATAACCCTCCAGGATAGGATATTCACCCATAGGTCTAGAATCATGCCATGCAACCGTTCGATCTCAGATCCAAGGGCTCTCGGAATCCCATATCATGGGAGAATGGAAAGCCACTACCTGCCGTTCGCACGCTGGCAGTTCGCTCCTACTCGTCCCCGCATGTCCTTCAATACTATGGTGGTTCGCTCCTAGTCGTCCCGTCCATTCACATTACGGCAGTTCCACTAATCCTAACCCTCCTCCCAAATCCATGTCGTCCCAAATCTCCACGACCGGCGGTGAGTACAAGGTTAGAACCATCACCCGCAATGAGTTCGACGTCATCTACACCCGTTCTTCCACGATGGTGAAAGGATGCCTTTCTCGCTTCAGACGCATGTTCGAAAACTCAAATGATGAGTGGGTCGCTGGGCTAGATGTTGAGTACACCATAGTCCTGGGACAAGAGAAGGATCTAAAGGACGAAGAGAGGAAGAAGCCCGTCGTGATCCAGGTTTGCGTACATAACGTTTGCTTGGTCTACCACATATGCCATGCCGACGTTGAGTGCCAGGATTTTAAGAAATTCCTCAAGGACAAAACAGTGGGATTCGTTATTGTAGACTTTAAGAACGATAAAGAAGTCCTGGGTCGGATAGGCCTCGTTGTAGGCAACCCCTTTGATGGTGTCCTGGACTAGGGGGTACTCACCACGTCGTCTCCCGATCACTTGGATTGGGCCGAGGATCCCCATGGCCGTATACTCATGGGCCAGTCCGGACAGTTGCCGCATACAAGGAAGATTCCACAAGACTTGGCTATCAAGACAAGGACTCCTCCCCCACCAGCGTATTCGGCTAGGACTCTTGTTATCCTAGGCCTCTGGTGCATTATATAAACCGAGGCCAGGCTAGTCGATAGACATATACAACAATCATACCATAGGCTAGCTTCTAGGGTTTAGCCTCTCTGATCTCGTGGTAGATCAAATCTTGTAATACCCACATCATCAATACCAATGAAGCAGGATGTAGGGTTTTACCTCCATCAAGAGGGCCCGAACCTGGGTAAACATTGTGTCCCTTGCCTCCTGTTACCATTGATCCTAAGACGCACTGCTTGGGACCCCCTACCCGAGATCCTCCAGTTTTGACACCGACATTGGTGCTTTCATTGAGAGTTCCGATGTGTGATCGCCGAAAGGATCAATGGCTCGACTGTAGGTCAACTGCGACGTCGGCTTCTTCGTCACCAGCTCGACTGGTCACCTTGGCTTGACCGAGGACTGTGCCCTACCTCCGATCGTCATGTTCGGATGAAGGCCTTCATCAACACCAACTCCGATCTCTATCAAGATCATGGAGGAAGCATCCAGGGAGCCCGGGGGCTCAATGTCAACATTGCCCTCGGGAGACCGTGCTGTTTTTCTGGACAGCAAACTTGTATCCGCCGCCACCGCCTCCTCGAGTGTTGCTTAAACGATTACTTCGGTGGAATTGTGCGGAATTAAGTCTACAACAACCCTGCAAAAATTTCGTCGAGTTCCGATGGAGGAATCTCCGGCAATCTCCGATATACCGGAGCCCTGTTGAATCTGGAGGAGAATCCGGACGAGTTTAGGGTGTGGTATCCAGCATCTAGCTCGGATGTCCTTTGGAGGATCCAACTGTTGATTTGTTGCGGAATTCCCATATCAACCACCTGCCAAATATTCAGCTCGATCCGACCGTCCAAACTCCGGGAAACTTCCGATTAGTGCATCATTTTTTGGATCTGTTTTCTGCGCGAGAACGAATCCGACCTGAATTCATCTTCTTTATGAACGGGATCTCGGACATCCTTTTTGAAGGAAGTTTTCGCATGGGGTGTTGTGTTTTATTCTCAAACACATCCCAGTAGTATTAAAAGTATTCTGACAATACGAACTTCACCGTCGCGCCGGTGTCAAACCAGCCCGACAACATCACTCCACGGCGGCCGACCTGCGTTAGACACGTCGTCGCTTTGTTGAGCCGAGCTCAATTTCTTCGAATCATCATCTCGGCCAGCCGAACAATAGTTCGGCATCGCGAAGGATAAATCGCCACCAACATTGCCGCCCCACGGATTACACGGAGCGGGCACACCCGCATCACCGCACGGTCACTTCATCAAGCCGGCATCGACCACGTCACGACCTGCATTGGCAGGGCTGCACTGTTGCTTTCTCAAGCTGGTGTCCACCACGCCGACCTATTTCAACTCATCGTCTAACACCGAGGCTTCATCATGTTAGCTGGACCGGGGGCTTCATCATCTCTTCATCAACCTACTCCGGAGACTTCAGCGTCGTTGGCAGACCGGCTCCGTCACGTTAGCTAGACCGAGGGCTTTGCCTCGGCAAGCCAACCTTTGCCAGCATCGCCATGTCATTGCTTTATCTCCCATCAGGCGATAGGTGTGCGGATCGAGTCCCAATTTTGGGAATCACCTTTCTTCGGATTGCTACAACAAATAAGCCAGGTGCTATTAATCCTAGTATTTTTTGCTTGTTAGGGTTCATTTTTCGCAATGAATTATTACTCTGGTTTGTCCGTCACATGTATGCAGGTCTATCAAATGGTGGCTGCATTAATGACGGTCACATGGTGGTTCGGTCAGTTTTCATACATAGTCCGGCGAACGCCGCATCCGGAACTCGAACCGACTTGAGAATTCAGGCCTTGCCATGCCTTTACCGCATCACGCCGCCGCCCTGCATAGACATTGACTTCGGCGCCAGGCCATATTTCTTTTATTACTCACTTTGCATAAATTATTTGTTATGCAACGAATTTTTTTATTACTATTATCTCCGGTTTGCACTATTTTTTGTGCACAGGAAAATGATCCAGCCGGACTATATCCTTTGGCGTCACCTCGGCTGGACGAGGGGCTTCGTCAACACTTCATTACCCCAAGCCGGGGACTTCGGCATCACCCTGCCGTCCTGCATTGACCGTGCTATGTCACCACTTCGGAGTGCCGAGCTCTTTGCTCTGCCACCTCGGTACCGGCTTGGGGGATGGAACCTTGTCCCGCATCAAGCTCAGACCGCGTCTTCAATACCGAACACATTAACCAGCTAAGTTGCCTTCATGCTCAAACTTTTAAATTTTTAACTTGTGTTCGGCTCGACCAAGCATTATACTTTTTTGGAAAAAAGTTGCTTGTAAAAATTTCCTTGTCCAAACTTTGTTTGTGACGCGCAAATTCAAATACCCCGTTTACTTGGAGGCTTCCTTCATGAAGCTTTTTCCTCTTGCATATGGTTATACTTGTACGGCTTCGTTCCTTGTTCGTGTATTACGCCACAATATGCACCATATTGACTTAAGCGATTTGCAAGCTGGGTTGCCTGGCTCCTATGCTTACCCCTACGTTCCCGATTGTTCGGCTAGGGAGTAAAGGGAGCACCTCTGCGATTATCACGATCGGGTCAACCGAGTCGGACCTTAGACTGGGTGAAGCCGAAAGCTAGCGCTCTTATTGTTTTCAATCATGGTCGGCACACAACGGAACTCATGAGTACAAAAAATCTATTGCACAAGTCTCATAATAACAATGAACACCGAAGAAAGGTATCGGTGGGGGTACTATTTTCTTCGAAGATGCTTCTTACTCTTCGCAGTAATATAGCATAAGTTCCCTGAGCGCGCTTTGTCTGTTACAGCCTTATGGCCTGATTGCCTGGTTATTGGAAACACCGTCGATATTCTCGATAGATGGAGTACATAACACTTTTCGGTCCTTGACCGAAGAGGGAGAAGCCGACGGTCGGTTAAGACGCGTTTAAAGTTTGGTTGAACATAGATATGATATAAGTACTTCGGTACATGCAATCATTCTTTTACCCAAGTCACTTGGGGGCTCTTAAATTTATATGAGCCGTTTTATGATAAGTGTTTTTCTTCTTAGTCGTTGCAAAGTTTTTATTATTATTTATCACTCCTTTTTTCGACACAAGTGTGCGGTCACTAGCGGGGAGCCTAATTTCTCTCTCAAAGCCGCTAGAGTTTAGTTTGCTAAACTAGCCTAGTAAGAAGTACTCCGCCTTCACGATAGGAGGTTGAAGCCGTAGGCTGACCCGCTTGAAGTTTTGAGATAGGATGTGTCATGTTAAAGCACGGCAGAAGCACCTTTTTTTTTCTAAAGTCCAATTTTCGAATTGGCGCCGAACACTTGATCTAGTTCGGACATTAATCTTTTTGAATAAGTTTTTTGGCTTTTCGAGCCCATGGCACTTTTAAACTATTTGTGTGTTTTCAGCACAAGTCTCGCAGTGCAACGTCGGACACCTTTAGAGATTCGGCAAAAACATTCTCGGATATTGCTATATATGCATCGGTTTCGAATTGTGTCTTCGGTCAATAGTTGGGTTGCCCGGCTCCTGCGCTTGCCTCCTATGTTCCGCTTTGTTCGGCTAGGTGTGCAAAGGGAGAACCAATGCGATTGTGCTTCCAGCTCACATGGTTAAGCACCTCAGTGGAGAAAGCCGAAAACTGACTGTCACAATAAGCATAAATTGGTCGGCGATCCGATGACGGCGTTAAACAACGGGCCATTCATAACAATGGCCGAAGTGTTTACGGCTTGACCTCGACTGTCATCGAACACTACCGGGGGCTATTAACTGGCCTCCCAAACTAAATCCTCGATATTTTGCTCTTACATTGGAGCTGAGGTTTCATGATCATGCTTAGCATGACAACCCAAAGAAAGGAACCGATAGCAGGACTATTTCCTTTGGAAGACATTTCTTCTGTTAAACAGTAATATAACATGTCTCTCCGCGTACCTTTGTTCATAAAACCGTATGGCCAGATTGCCTTGTTTGTTGTAAATCTTTGCCCTCATAAAGGCTTTATAAAGTAAGGACAAACACTCCTCGGCTATTGGCCGAGGAGGTGGAAGCCGATGGTCGGTCAACAAAGTTTTGTACAATGCGGATCCGAGCATTAATGACGTAAAGTACTTGGATACATAGAGTCATTACACATAATTTGTGATTTTACTATGGATATCGATCCTTAATTCGGCCTCCCGTGCCCGCATTAAGGCTCAGGGGCTACTGGGCTTCGGACTTATTATTTACAAATATTAAAGGGGCACATCGATCCCCTAATCTGGTGTCGCCACCCGACCAGTGTCTCGGGGGCTACTGCATTGCCTGTTCTTGTCACATCCCTAGTCTGGTATGACCTAGACTAGCTAGTCATTTGTGCATCATGTTTATATTCCATTTAAATTTGAAATGAGGATTGGTGGAACCCTCAGAATCATTTTGAAAATGACCCAAATAAAAATTTCTCCAAAAGGGTCCAAGAAAATGCTCATGTTGCTCTCTGAAAATATTGGACAGAGATAAAAATCAAACCAATATTTTTAGGAGCTCATGGATATTTATTTTGGCCATTTGGATTAATCCGATAAATATTTGCATTGGAAATATATTAGTTATATATATTAATATATGTCCAAAAATTATGCCACCTGTTGGGGAGCTCTGGAATAATATAGCTAGCTCCTGCAAAAATTGGCATAAGGTAATTAAATGATTTAATATTTTAATTAAATCAAAACAAATGTCAGAAAAATTAGAAAACAAAAATAAAAGAGGGAGACCTACCTGGGCCTCCTCCCTGTGCAGCCCAGCAGCAGCAGGCCGACCCAGCCAGCAGGCGGCCCAGCCCGCCCCCTCCTCTGTCGTCTTCGTCCTCGACAGAGGGAGGGGAGCGTGCCTGCGCCGCAGGCGCGCGCCACCGCGCCACGCCAACCACCCTCCCTGCTTGCCTGGCGCCCCCCCCCCCCGTCGCTCTGGACGATCCCGCGCGTCGCCACGCCCCCCCCCCCGTACCCTCTCACTCTTCCCCCGATTCTTCCTCTCCTCTCCCTCGCTCTCTCTCTCACCGTGTCCGAACGCGTCGGTCGCCGCGTTCGCCATAGCCGCCGCCACCTGGCCTCCCCTCGCCTCCCCGACACGCGCAGGAGCTCCGCCCCCTCGCCCTGAAGCTCCCCATCAAGCCACAAGACGCCGGACGCCCTGTGGAGCCGCCGTCGCCAGTCGTCTTCCACCTCGGGCTCCGACCACCACCGCCGTCGATTCGCCGCACGCAGTGACGTCCCGAGCCCGCTTCGACGCCTTCGCTGGGACCGCGGTGAGCTCCGCCGTCCGTTCCCCTCTTCTTCTCCCCCTCGTTTCCGCGCCGTAGCGCCGTTCCCCACCACGGCCGAAGCTCTCGCCGCCGTCCATGTCGCCGTCGCCGTCTCGGCCCGCCTCCGCCCAAACCGAGCATCCCATCGCGCTCCCAGTGCCACGAGGGTGCCGCCGAGCCCCTCAGGTGGCCTCCCCGTGCCCCGCAGCCCGTTCCCGCTCGAAGCCGAGCTCCGGCCGCCGCCGCGAGCTTTGCTCCGGCGAGCTCCGGCCTCCCCCGCTCCTTCCACCTGCCCCACCAGATGCGCGAGAGCCCGGGCTACGCCCCGGTGCTCTCCGACGCCGCCCCCGTGGCCTGTTTCGCGGACGCCGCCGCGTCCAGAGGTCGCCGCCGACGACCTCGCCGGCCTGACGAGTGGGCCCCGTCGGCAGGTGGTTAGCTTAGTGCTAATCACTGTTAATTAACCCCCCTGACACTGACAGTGGGCCCCAGCGCCACTAACTTTTAATTAGGATTAAATTAACCCCTGTTTAACCCCCTGTCACTGACGTGTGGGCCCCACACGTCAGGTTTGACCCCAGCCAGCCGCAGTTGACTGCTGACGTCGTGCTGACGTCATGCTGGCGCAATATATGATTTCTGGATTTAAATTTAATCAGAAAATTCCAGAAATTGTTTTAAACTTCAAAAATTCATAACAATTCAACCGTAGCTCAGATTAAAATAATTTATATATGAAAAATTATCAGAAAAATGCAATCTTTCCATCTGTACTAGTTTCATGCATGACAAACCAACTTATACATGCTGAATATGAGAAAACACATTATGGCATATATAGGAGCTTAATTTGGAGATGCATTTGAACCTTTGGTTCAAATGGACTTCAAACCAAATGATTACTAGTTGCATTAGCTCAAACAGCATCACATCTACATGCCATGTTCATGCATCATATTGTTGCATATGATTGTGTTTGATTGCCGACACTGTTCCTTCTCGATAGGTCCTGCTCCGGAGTCTGTTCCAGAGTGCCTATCTATGAAGCAGTGCCTCCTCTGTTGATTTACCAGGCAAGCAAACCCCCTTGTTCATTTCGATAAGACCCTACTCTCTCGCTCCTGCTCTCAGTTATTGCATTAGGACAACAACGATTCATCTGCTACTTTGTGCTGCGGTAGTTGAACCCATTCCTCTGCATGACCTGTCATTGCCACAGTAAATAGTTGAAAACCACTAGCATGTGTAGGAGTTGATTGAAGCCATTGTTGTGTTCCTACCATGCTATGCCTGCTATTGCTTAGAGTTGTGTCAGGTCTGGTTCATTGGGAATGAATTGGAGTGTTACGATATGTTCTGATGCTGAGAGTGAAGTGTGTGAACACGATTTGGTAAAGGTAGCGGTGAGAGGCCATGTAGGAGTACATGGTGGGTTGTCTCACTGGAACCGTCCTTAAGCACTGAGTTCTATGTATGTTGTCCAATGACTCGATACTACCACACATTGGGTTCCGGTAACTCGACCCCTCTCGACTTATTAACCAACTTGGTCTCTGTCCAGGAGTCGCAACTAGTTTCTGGTGTTTGTAGGTAGTGCTATTTTTCTACCAAGTGGCACCCGGCAGGGTGGGCTTGGGACAGACTAGGCACACGTGGCCTGGTGTACCGAGTGGCACCCGGATGGTGGGCTCGGGAACCCTGTACACATCGTTTGGGGCCGTAAGCGACACCCCGGCCGGATCTCCTTGCGGATGGAACCCGAATAGGCGATAAACCTGGACTAGAGTCTTGTGTGGTTAGTCAGGTCGTGGCCGACACCCTCGCCAGGCTTCCGCTTGAAGGTTGCCGAGATACATGACGTGTACATGGCGGTAAGTGGCGAGAGCGTGTGTGAAGAAGTACACCCCTGCAGGGTTAACATGATCTATTCGAATAGCCGGGTCCGCGGTTATGGACTTCTTGGATGCTTACATGGTACATAGACAACTTGAAGTGGATACTCTAAAATGCTCAAGACAAGTGTGAGTGCTATGGATGGCCTTCTCGTAGGGAGACGGGGATGAATCCATAGTAGTGTATTGTATGGTGATTAGTGGACTCGTGTACGTTGTCTCACCTCCAGAGTTTCTGGTAGTCGTAGAACAGGATAGCCACAGAGTCAAAGCTGGCTTGCTGCAACTAAACCCCACATTACCCTCTTGATACAAATGCATGTATGATAGGATCTGATGTAAGTCTTGCTGAGTACCTTTGTACTCATGTTGCTTCATTTATGTTTTTGCAGCGGAGACTTCGGTCTTACTAGTGTTCTCGTGGACTTCGACTAGTAGCTAGTACCTCAGCTACGATCTTGATCGGATGTTGTAGATAGTCAGGCTCTTCAGCCTTTTTCATTTGTAGATGTCTGTACCCAGACATGTAATGCTTCCGCTTGTTGCTTGTATGCTCTGTATGATGGGTTTTGTGACCCCTGTTTGCAATAAATGCTATGATGGCTCTTCTGAGCCTTTATCTATATGATTGTTGAGTTATGCTGTGATGCCATGTTGTACAGCACATACTTGCATGTTATGCGTACGTGTAATGTGTATTGCTATGTGTGGGATCTGACTATCTAGTTGTTTATTCTTAGTAGCCTCTCTTACCGGGAAATGTCTCCTAGTGCTTCCACTGAGCCCTGGTAGCTTGCTACTGCTCCGGAACACTTAGGCAGGCCGGCATGTGTCCTTCTTCGATCCTGTGTCTGTCCCTTCGGGGAAATGTCACGCGATGAATACCGGAGTCCTGCTAGCCCGCTACAGCCCGGTTCACCGGAGTCCTGTTAGCCCAGTGCTACAGCCTGGATTCACTCGTTGATGACCGACACGTTCGATGCTGGGTCATGGATGCCTGTCCCTGTAAGTTAGTGCCACTTTGGGTTTACGACTAGCCATGTCAGCCCGGGCTCTTTATCATATGGATGCTAGCGACACCATCATATACGTGTGCCAAAATGCGCAAACGGTCCCGGGCAAAGGTAAGGCGACACCCGTGGGGATACCGTGCGTGAGGCCGCAAAGTGATATGAGGTGTTACATGCTAGATCGATGTGGCATTGAGTCGGGGTCCTGACAGCGCTGGTATCAGAGCCTGACTGCCTGTAGGATTACCAAGCCAAACTGGTCGAAGTTGAGTCTAGAAATCTTTAGTTATGTAAGGGAATTGATTGTGGGTTGGAACGTAAGGCTCTTTTTACTCCTTATACCTCATGACCTTCTGATCTGAGTCATCCTATCTTTCCGACGGGATTAAGGAACTAGGCTTCTCTTCCGTCTATCAGGATCACGTGTTACTACTCCGTAGTCCCTTAGGATTGGTTGATCAGAGTCATACCCCAGTTTTCGAGTACTTCCGGTGTAGTCTGTTTAGTACTATCTCAGAACCTTGAGTGATGATGATGAGTATGTTACCACCCCATTTTTAGTAGGATGTCTCATTCTGAGCATTTTACTGCCGTTATGCTGCCGGAATTTCCCTAGGAGTTCGAGAGATACTAATTCCTTGTCCTACATTCTACAGTCCATAGTTGATGCTGATTCCGTCCTTGGTTTCGTTTCTCAGGATGTCATCAAGTTCTATTGTTCGTAGCCAGAACCATGGAGATGGTAGGGATGAGGATCCTCCCGACCAGCCTTCGTTGGCAGAGTTCATGTTAGAAATGGAGAGGAACAAGCGTGAGTCTAACCGTTTGTTGGCACGTATCGAGGAGAACACCGCACATCAGTTCAAAGGGTCTGCTACCATTCATGATTTCATTCGCTTGCACCCACCTACCTTTCATCATTCCATCGAGCCACTCGATGCAGATGACTGGCTCCGTAGCATCACTCATAAGCTGCGTTCCGCGAGCGTAGCTGAAGATGACAAGGTCACTTATGCCACATACCACCTGGAAGGTCCTGCTAGTCTTTGGTGGCAGAACTATGAGGCTATGCTTCCAGCTGGCCAGATTCCTACCTGGAAGGATTTCACTGAGGCTTTTCGCGAGCATCACATTCCCCAGGCCCTCATTGATCGCAAGAGAGAAGAGTTCTGTAGTTTCACCCAGAATAAGATGGCTGTTGATGCTTACAGCAGAGAGTTTGAGAACCTCGCCCGCTATGCCACAGAAGAAGTGTCCACGGACGCCAAGAAGCAGGCTAGGTTCCGGAAGGGTCTCAACCCCAAGTTGCGTCGTGATCTCCACCTGCATCATTGTGATACATTCCAAGCCCTTGTGAACAAGGCCATCAATGCAGAGACAGCTCAGCTCACTTACGAGGAGTCTCGTAAGCACACCCATAATTTGGGATCTTCCTCTGGCTCTAGTTCCCAGAAGCGCCGGATTTGGGTTCCAAACTCCGCTCTTCCTTCCGGATATACACCGAGGCCATCCTATGTGGTGCCTTCCCCAGCTCAGTCGTATGTTCCACCCTTGCCTACTGGTAGACCGCTTGTCAGTGCGGGTCCACGTCCAACCTCAGGGACTTGCTTCACATGCGGGAAGCCAGGACACTATGCACGTGATTGCTCTCAGACTAGTTATGCTCCACCCCAGCCCGAGAAGACTGTTGGCTGTATTAAGCCATCACGCAAGATGATCAGTGTCAAGTCAGTCCCCACTGAACGTGGACGTGTGCATCACGTCTCAGCTAAAGACGCTCATGATGATCCAGATGTCGTTCTTGGTACACTCCTTGTCAATTGTCACCCAGCATCAGTTCTATTCGATACTGGAGCATCTCACTCCTTCATTTCTGAAGGCTATGCTCGTTTGCACGACATGTCATTTTGTGATATGCCAACTCCGCTTGAAATCCAAACCCCAGGGTCTAGATGGCAGACCACCAGAATCAGCCATGGTAACGAAATCCTTGTTGATAGACTTGTATTCCTTGCATCACTTGTAGCCCTCAAGTCCTCAGATATTAACATCATCTTGGGTATGGACTGGATGACAGCTCATCATGCCAAGATTGATTGTTACACAAGATCTGTTCAGCTTACACACCCATCTGGCAAGATAGTCACCGTCTCCACTAGAGTTGCAAAGCGTCAGCTCTATTCTCTTAATGCCAGCCCTCTTCCAGACCTTGAAGATATCCCGGTAGTCCGTGACTTTCCGGATGTCTTTCCAGAGGAACTGCCAGGTGTTCCACCTGACAGAGATGTAGAGTTCGTCATAGATCTTATCCCAGGAACAGCTCCAATCTCCCGGAGACCTTACAAGATGGCACCCTTAGAACTAGCCGAGCTTAAGAAACAACTTGATGAGTCCTTGCAAAAGGGTTTCATCCGTCCTAGTTCTTCTCCTTGGGCTTGCCCCGTCCTCTTTGTCAAGAAGAAAGACGGTACGGACCGGATGGTCGTAGATTATCGTCCCGTTAATTTGGTCACGATAAAGAACAAGTATCCGCTCCCCAGGATCAACGACCTGTATGATCAGCTCGCTGGATCCTCAGTCTTCTCCAAGATGGATTTGAGGTTAGGATACCACCAAATCAAAATCAGAAACGGGGACATTCCCAAGACAGCTTTTGTCACTCGTTATGGCCAGTACGAGTACACCGTCATGTCCTTTGGCCTAACCAACGCTCCAGCCACATTCTCCCGCTTGATGAACTCGATCTTCATGGAGTACTTAGATAAGTTCGTCGTGGTTTACCTCGATGACATTCTTATTTACTCGAAGAACGAGGAAGAGCATGCCGAACATCTTAGACTTGTGTTAGAAAAACTCAGAGAGCACCGCCTTTATGCCAAGTTCTCCAAGTGTGAATTTTGGTTGCCAGAAGTGACCTACTTAGGCCACGTAATCTCTGGTAAGGGCATTGCTGTCAATCCCGAGAGAGTTCAAGCCGTTCTCGATTGGACTCCACCTGAGACCGTTAAACAAGTTAGGAGTTTCCTTGGTCTAGCCAGCTATTGTCGCCGCTTTGTTGAAAACTTCTCCAAAGTAGCCAAACCCCTCACGGAACTTCTCAAGAAAGATAAAAAGTTCGAGTGGTCCCCACAGTGTGAGTACAGTTTTCAGGAACTGAAAAGACGCCTGACTTCTGCTCCCATACTTGTGCCACCGGATTTCACTAAAGACTTTATTATCTACTGCGACGCCTCACGACAGGGACTAGGTTGCATTCTTATGCAGGATCGTCATGTGATTGCCTATGCATCTCGACAGTTGCATCCACATGAGGAGAATTATCCTACACATGATCTAGAGCTTGCAGCCGTAGTCTATGCACTCAAGACCTGGCGACATTACCTTCTTGGTAAACGTTGCGAGATCTACACCGATCACCAGAGTCTCAAGTATATCTTCACCCAACCGGATCTGAACCTTAGGCAAAGACGTTGGTTGGAGTTGATCACAGATTATGATCTAGGGATTACCTACACCCCAGGCAAAGCCAATGTCATGGCTGATGCTCTAAGCTGTAAATCCTATTGCAACAATCTCATGTTGCAGCAAGGCCAACCACTTCTCCATGAGGAATTCTGTAAGCTTAATCTTCACATTGCTCCTCACGGATTCCTTTCTACCTTGGTGGCGAAACCTACCCTTGTGGATCTTATCATAGAAGCCCAGAAGCATGATACGGGGATTACCCGGATCAAGAGAAACATTGCCAAGGGTATTGCTGGTAGTTTCTCTATAGATGATCGAGGTGTTGTTTTCTTTGGGAACCGCCTGGTGGTCCCCAAGAAGCAACATCTTCGACAATTGATTCTTAAGGAGGCGCATGAATCTCCTCTCACGATTCATCCCGGTAGTACTAAGATGTATCAGGACCTACGCCAGAAGTTCTGGTGGACTAGGATGAAGAGAGAAATCGCTGAGTTCATTGCTAAATGTGACGTTTGTCGTCGCGTTAAGGCAGAGCATCAAAGACCTGCTGGCACCCTTCAGCCTTTAGCTATTCCTGAATGGAAATGGGATAAAGTTGGTATGGACTTCATCACCGGCTTTCCCAGGACCAAGAGAGGGAATAACGCTATCTTCGTAGTCGTTGATCGTCTTTCCAAAGTGGCTCACTTCCTTCCTGTTCGAGAGAGTATCACTGCTAGTCAGCTTGCTGACTTATACATTTCTCGAATAGTGTCACTTCATGGTGTTCCACTAGAGATCAATTCAGACCGTGGCAGTCTTTTCACTTCTCATTTCTGGGAGAGTTTCCAAACTGCCATGGGAACCCATCTTTCCTTCAGTACCGCTTTCCACCCTCAGTCGAGTGGTCAGGTGGAACGGGTCAATCAAATTCTCGAAGACATGCTCAGAGCTTGCGTTATCTCATTCGGTATGGATTGGGAGAAATGTCTTCCTTTCGCCGAGTTTGCTTATAACAATAGCTACCAATCCAGCCTCAAGAAAGCTCCTTTTGAGGTTCTCTATGGACGAAGATGTCGAACACCTTTGAACTGGTCAGAAACCGGTGAAAGACAATTCTTTGGACCGGACATGATCCAGGAGGCAGAAGAGCAAGTTCGCATCATTCGTGAGAATTTGAAAACAGCCCAGTCTCGTCAAAAGAGCCAGTATGATCGTCATCATAAGGATATGACTTATGAAGTTGGCGAAAAGCTTACCTTCGGGTTACTCCTTGAAGGGTACCCATCGTTTCGGTATCAAGGGCAAGTTGGCTCCTCGTTACATTGGTCCTTTCGCATTCTCGCTAAACGAGGAGAGGTTGCCTACCAGTTGGAACTACCCCCACATCTTTCTCGAGTTCATGATGTCTTCCACGTCTCTCAACTCAGGCGTTGCTTCTCGGATCCCATCCGCGGAGTGGACCACGAAACGCTTGATCTCCAAGATAACCTCACATACCGAGAGTACCCGGTTCGCATTCTTGATCAAGCAGAGCGTGTTACCCGACGTCAGAACATCAAGTTTCTCAAAGTTCAGTGGTCTCATCATTCCGAGAGAGAAGCTACTTGGGAGCGAGAAGATCGTCTTCGACTGGAGTACCCCGCTTTCTTTCCGTCGACCCCTGAATCTCGGGACGAGATTTTTTCAAGTGGGGGCGAGTTGTCACATCCCTAGTCTGGTATGACTTAGACTAGCTAGCCATTTGTGCATCATATTTAAATTTCATTTAAATTTGAAATGAGGATTGGTGGAACCCTCAGAATCATTTTTGAAAATGACCCAAATAAAAATTTCTCCAAAAGGGTCCAAGAAAATGCTCATGTTGCCCTCTGAAAATATTGGACAGAGATAAAAATCAAACCAATATTTTTAGGAGCTCATGGATATTTAATTTTGGCCATTTGGATTAATCCGATAATTATTTGCTTTGGATATATATTGTTATATATATGAAATATGGTCCAAAAATTATGCCATTTATAAAGGAGCTCTGGAATAATATATCTAGCTCCTGCAAAAATTGGCATAAGGTAATAAATTGATTTAGTATTTTATTAAATCAAAACAAATGTCAGAAAATTTAGAAAAAGAAATAAAACAGGAAAACCTTACCTGGGCTTCTGCCTGGCGCCTCTGGCCCAGCAGCAGCAGGCCGGCCCAGCCAGCAGGCGGCCCAGCCCGCCTCCTCCTCTGTCGTCTTCGTCCTCGACAGAGGGAGGGGAGCGTGCCCGGCGCGCGCGCGCGCCACCGCGCCACGCCACCAGCCTCCCTGCTTGCCTGGCACCCCCCCCCCGTCGCTCTGGACGATCCCGCGCGTCGCCACGCCCCCCCCCCCGTACCCTCTCACTCTTCCCCCGATTCTTCCTCTCCTCTCCCTCGCTCTCTCTCTCCAGTGTCCGAACGCGTCGGTCGCTGCCGTTCGCCATAGCCGCCGCCACTGGCCTTCCCTCGCCTCCCCGACACGCGCAGGAGCTCCGCCCCCTCGCCCTGAAGATCTCCGTCAAGCCACAAGACGCCGGACGCCCTGTGGAGCCGCCGTCGCCATCGTCTTCCTCCTCGGGCTCCGACCACAATCGCCGTCGATTCGCCGTCTCCAGTGCGTCCTCGAGCCCGCTTCGACGCCCGCTGCAACCGCGGTGAGCTCCGCCGCCGTTCCCCTCTCTTCTCCCCCTCGTTCCCGCGCCGTAACTCCGTTCCCCACCACGGCCGAAGCCTCTAACCGCCGTCCATGTCGCCGTCGCCGTCTCGGCCCGCCTCCGCCCAAACCGAGCATCCCATCGCGCTCCCAGTGCCACGAGGGTGCCGCCGAGCCCCTCAGGTGGCCTCCCCGTGCCCCGCAGCCCGTTCCCGCTCGAAGCCGAGCTCCGGCCGCCGCCGCGAGCTTTGCTCCGGCGAGCTCCGGCCTCCCCCGCTCCTTCCACCTGCCCCACCAGATGCGCGAGAGCCCGGGCTACGCCCCGGTGCTCTCCGACGCCGCCCCCGTGGCCTGTTTCGCGGACGCCGCCGCGTCCAGAGGTCGCCGCCGACGACCTCGCCGGCCTGACGAGTGGGCCCCGTCGGCAGGTGATTAGCTTAGTGCTAATCACCGTTAATTAACCCCCCTGACACTGACAGTGGGCCCCAGCGCCACTAACTTTTAATTAGGATTAAATTAACCCCTGTTTAACCCCCCTGTCACTGACGTGTGGGCCCCACACGTCAGGTTTGACCCCAGCCAGCTGCAGTTGACCGCTGACGTCGTGCTGACTCATGCTGGCGCAATATATGATTTCTGGATTTAAATTTAAATCAGAAAATTCCAGAAATTGTTTTAAACTTCAAAAATTCATAACAATTCAACCGTAGCTCAGATTAAAATAATTTATATATGAAAAATTATCAGAAAAATGCAATCTTTCCATCTGTACTAGTTTCATGCATGACAAACCAACTTATACATGCTGAAGATGAGAAAACACATTATGGCATATATAGGAGCTTAATTTGGAGATGCATTTGAACCTTTGGTTCAAATGGACTTCAAACCAAATGATTACTAGTTGCATTAGCTCAAACAGCATCACATCTACATGCCATGTTCATGCATCATATTGTTGCATATGATTGTGTTTTGATTGCCGACACTGTTCCTTCTCGATAGGTCCTGCTCCGGAGTCTGTTCCAGAGTACCTGTCTGTGAAGCAGTGCCTCCTTGTTGATTTACCAGGCAAGCAAACCCCCTTGTTCATTTCGATAAAACCCTACTCTCTCGCTCCTGCTCTCAGTTATTGCATTAGGACAACAACGATTCATCTGCTACTTTGTGCTGCGGTAGTTGAACCCATTCCTCTGCATGACCTGTCATTGCCACAGTAAATAGTTGAAACCCACTAGCATGTGTAGGAGTTGATTGAAGCCATTGTTGTGTTCCTACCATGCTATGCCTGCTATTGCTTAGAGTTGTGTCAGGTCTGGTTCATTGGGAATGAATTGGAGTGTTACGATATGTTCTGATGCTGAGAGTGAAGTGTGTGAACACGATTTGGTAAAGGTAGCGGTGAGAGGCCATGTAGGAGTACATGGTGGGTTGTCTCACTGGAACCGTCCTTAAGCACTGAGTTCTATGTATGTTGTCCAATGACTCGATACTACCACACATTGGGTTCCGATAACTCGACCCCTCTCGGCTTATTAACCAACTTGATCTCTGTCCAGGAGTCGCAACTAGTTTCTGGTGTTTGTAGGTAGTGCTATTTTTCTACCAAGTGGCACCCGGCAGGGTGGGCTTGGGACAGACTAGGCACAGGTGGCACGGTGTACCAAGTGGCACTCAGATGGTGGGCTTGGGAACCCTGCTCACATCGTTTGGGGCCGTGAGCGACACCCCGGCCGGATCTCTTGCGGATGGAACCCGAATAGGCGATAAACCTGGGCTAGAGTCTTGTGTGGTTAGTCAGGTCGTGGCCGACACCCTCGCCAGGCTTCCGCTTGAAGGTTGCCGAGATACATGACGTGTACATGGCGGTAAGTGGCGAGAGCGTGTGTGAAGAAGTACACCCCTGCAGGGTTAACATGATCTATTCGAATAGCCGGGTCCGCGGTTATGGACTTCTTGGATGCTTACATGGTACATAGACAACTTGAAGTGGATACCATAAAATGCTCAAGACAAGTGTGAGTGCTATGGATGGCCTTCTCGTAGGGAGGCGGGAATGAATCCATAGTGGTGTATTGTGTGGTGATTAGTGGACTCGTGTGCGCCATATCACCTCAAGAGTTTCTGGTAGTCGTAGAACAGGATAGCCACAGAGTCAAAGCTGGCTTGCTGCAACTAAACCCCACATTACCCTCTTGATACAAATGCATGTATGATAGGATCTGATGTAAGTCTTGCTGAGTACCTTTGTACTCATGTTGCTTTATTTATGTTTTTGCAGCGGAGACTTCGGTCTTATTAGTGTTCTCGTGGACTTCGACGAGTAGCTTGTACCTCAGCTACGATCTTGATCGGACGTTGTAGATAGTCAGGCTTTCAGCCTTTTTCATTTATAGATGTCTGTACTCAGACATGTAATGCTTCCGCTTGTTGCTTGATTGCTCTGAATGTTGGGTCATGTGACCCCTGTTTGTAATAAATGCTATGATGGCTCTTCTGAGCCCTTATCTATATGAGTTGTTGAGTTATGCTGTGATGCCATGTTGTACAACACATACTTGCATGTTATGCGTACGTGTAATGTGTATTGCTATGTGTGGGATCTGACTATCTAGTTGTTTATCCTTCGTAGTCTCTCTTACCGGGAAATGTCTCCTAGTGCTTCCACTGAGCCCTGGTAGCTTGCTACTGCTCCGGAACACTTAGGCTGGCCAGCATGTGTCCTTCGTCGATCCTGTGTCTGTCCCTTCGGGGAAATGTCACGCGATGAATACCGGAGTCCTGTTAGCCCGCTACAGCCCGGTTCACCGGAGTCCTGCTAGCCCAGTGCTACAGCCTGGATTCACTCGCTGATGACCGACACGTTCGATGCTGGGTCATGGATGCCTGTCCCTGTAAGTTAGTGCCACTTTGGGTTTACCACTAGCCTTGTCAGCCCGGGCTCTTTATCATATGGATGCTAGCGACCCCATCATATACGTGTGCCAAAAGGCGCAAACGGTCCCGGGCAAAGGTAAGGCGACACCCGTGGGGATACCGTGCATGAGGCCGCAAAGTGATATGAGGTGTTACATGCTAGATCGATGTGGCATTGAGTCGGGGTCCTGACAGCGTTATACAGAAAATTTTAAGTGCAATACAGTTTCCGAGGAGATTTTGATCCTCAGGTTGGTCGGCCGCACCCAACCTGAGTCTCGAGGACTGAGCACGCCGCTTTTTGTGTCCTGAAGTATTCTACCGAGCTAGGACTTGATCCTCAGACCGATTTTGCAAATCAACCTGAGTCTCAGCGGCTACGGGGATCAGCGGTCTTATGTCATCCTTCATGTGCATCTCGGGTTTTAGACCAATACGCACCTTGAGGGATAATGGCACCAATCTAAAATATTGACAAAAATCGGCCCACATTCGGGGTGGTGCACCACCTCAGAAGCAGTCCGGCATAAAGCTCGGTCACTAGTGGCTGGCTCGATAGAGGGCACTTCCGGCATTAAGCTCGGCTAAACTCCTTCAAACTTCTTTGAACCAAGGTGATTTACGACACCTCGGATACAGTCCGGCGTTGGAGCTCGGATACATAGTCCGGCGTTAGAGCTGGGAATCAGTCCCGCATTGGTGCTCGGCTGCAAAAGATACCTCGAATGCAGTCTGGCGTTGGAGCTCGGACGCAAGAGAACGTTGCCGCCCGGGAACAACTTCAAACCCGAGGTGTGGCATAAAAATAACAAGGCATTGATAAAGGCCGAAAACTTAAAGGGGCTCCTCGGATACCCGACGTGTAAACTCGTCGAATGCATTTCGGCGATCCTCAAGATCGAAGATGAGAAGATTTGTTGAACCAGTTTTCAAGACCGACGACCGAAGATGAAGAACAGTTGGAAGAATCGAGGAGCGTCCCCAACTTGAAGACCGGTTTAGGGGGCTACTGACGATGTCCTGGACTAGGGGGTACTCACCATGTCGTCTCCCGATCAGTTGGATTGGGCCGAGGATCCCCATGGCCGTATACTCATGGGCCAGTCCGGACAGTTGCCGCATACAAGGAAGATTCCACAAGACTTGGCGATCAAGACAAGGACTCCTCCCCCACCGGCGTATTCGGCTAGGACTCTTGTTATCCTAGGCCTCTGGTGCATTATATAAACCGAGGCCAGGCTAGTCGATAGACATATACAACAATCATACCATAGGCTAGCTTCTAGGGTTTAGCCTCTCTGATCTCGTGGTAGATCAAATCTTGTAATACCCACATCATTAATACCAATCAAGTAGGATGTAGGGTTTTACCTCCATCAAGAGGGCCCAAACCTGGGTAAACATTGTGTCCCTTGCCTCCTGTTACCATTGATCCTAAGACGCACTGCTTGGGACCCCCTACCCGAGATCCGCCGGTTTTGACACCGACACCCTTCGACCTCCAGAAGAATCGGCTGCTGCCCTCTCGTCAGCCTTCAATGCTGACCCTGGCAGGAGCCATGGTTCATCCTTCGTACCGTAAACTGGAGAAACCTCATTACACGTTTCATCGTCATGCGTGGCAGCGGAATGTACTAGATATAGACCACATCCACTATGCTGCAATGGATGGCTACCTTTGTTTCAATATCTACAAGGGTTGGATGAAGAGTAACAGCCAAGTGTGCGGTTCAAGCAAAGAAGTATCGGCCAAGAGGAAGAGGGACAAGGACGAAGTCGAGGACGTGGACGAGGACTTCGAGTAAGGTGGCAGTGTCGTTGCTCATGGTGGTTCTAAACTTCTAATGCAGTGTCTACCAGATTAGTTGCATAGTTTAATTTCAGGTGTGCTTAGTTTAATTTGAGGGGTGTGTTGCACTGAGCCCCCAACAGAACTATGTTATGTTTCTTCTCGTTACTTTAACTCTTCAGTGTGTACATACTACTAGTATTTCTTTAATAGAATTTAGCACCCCAATTAAGCACGTACTAGCTTTTTTTAATAGTACTATATGCATAATTTGGCGACGAGCGCTCTCTATATGCACCACCTTTTTTTAATTTCAATTTTTGCTCCATGGCACAATCCATCGACAGTACTACTGTACAAAAGTATACATTTTTTAAAAGGCTAGAGTACTGTTCATCACATATATAGCCAGTTAAATTCACAACCTAGAACGACGTGCATGCCATGTAGTAAACCAATATGGAGGAAGTATAGTAAAAATGAGGTGATTTTACCGAGCGATCGGCGGGGGAGCATGGCCTGTCATGCGGTCCCACGTGTCATGATGTACCAACGCGATGCACGTGTCCCTCTTGAGGCAGAAGCAATACTACGTGGTTTCAGATGATGGCGAACCGAAGTGTGAAATAATATGCTTGCTTCGTCCATCTGGGAAGGTGCGGCATTGTGATTTGATGTCTCATTGCTCTTTACTACTGCTGGGCCGGTACGAGTGGGGTGCGTCCCCCCTGCTATTCTGCACTGTTATTTGGTGCTTGACACGTCGACCCGGTTGCTATATGTCCCACATGTCGGTGACAGGAAGTACAGAATTCATGAAAGGGAGCGTCGACGGAGGAGTATACTACAGAATTCATGAAAGGGAGTGACTTAGTTTTGGAAAAATCTGTTTTTACGGAGTACGTACCCACTAGGGTTTATAGGGCTCATCTAAAAAACATTCGTTTTTCCATTTGGTAAGTCTCAGTTCTACTATACTAGTAGTAGTACCATTACATGTTGGATTTCGAGGTGCGTTAGATCACCCGACGCAAGCAGTGTCAAGAGGAAACTAACCAATGCATGTACAAGTTCATGGAAATTTAGTGGTCATTAATGCATTTGTTCTAATTAATGGCTCGGTAAACATAACTTCTTGAGAAAAACAAGCGTACTAATTACTTGTGCAAACTACGAAATTAATTCGACCACTCACCGTCTACCTTGGTTGGAGAGATTTTGAAATTGAGCCATAAACTGGAAAGGAGGGAGTAGTAACTTTTGTCTCGATTACTATTTGTGGCCTTGTATAGATGCAAAATGTATTTTTTATAGTGGCCTTGTATAAGTAAATGGAGGGAGTACTAACCAAGGTATGTAGTAGGGACTAGGAGTAAACGGAGGGAGTAGTAAAATTTTCTCCTTGTGCTGCGAGCCACCGCTCGCGTGGGAGAGGGAGCGGGCGTAAGGCGTACAATAGTAGGAGTACTACTACTACTCGTAAGCAAGCTTCACCTCATCCTGCGAGCCACCGCGCCCATGGGCGGGGGAGACAGCGTACTAAGCAAGCTTCTCCTCGTTCTGCGAGTTGACATGACACATCAAAAGTACTCCAGTGTATAGAGCCTTGCCTCTAAGGTAGGCCCCACATGGTTTGCCTCTCTTTTTAACATAACACATCAAGTCACAATTTGTTTGTTCACCCGTGGTAGACGATCCTCCCTCCACCAAGTGGACAACCAGTACACGTGTCAAATTACCACGTGGGCTGCCTTTTTCATACAGAAATGAGCTCCACCGTGTACCCGCGCGGGTGTGGTTGGGAAAGAGACGGGAGTACGTGCGCCGTGCGTGCACCTCTTCTCTTCGTGCACGTCCCCCACCTACGTGTGTGTGTGTGTGTGGGAGAGAGATACAAACCTAGACATAATGCGCCATCCATCCCCATGCCTCCGCCCAGTCCGACCACCAGTCACCACCACGCCCCACTCCTCCTCATCTTATCTCTCATCTTTCTCCCTCCATTTTTATATACAAGGGACCACTATCAAAATTACAATTTGCAGATACACAAGGCCACTAACACTAATCGATGCAATATTAATGGTGTTTGCCTCATGGTACTAGCAAAGGAGGACATTAATTATCCCTTGCATGCATGCGGGAGTTTGTAAAAAAATGCATCTTGATGTTCCATGCAATGCACAGGCATATAGCTAGTCCATGAAAACAACACATGGAAAAATTCCACGGCGAACGAGGGATTTGAATCTATTGGGAGGGGCTATTTGGATCTTGCCCGGGGTAGCCAAAATATTGGCGACCCTTTTGTCCACCGATGCCTTTGCCACCGATGAACGAGGAATGGCTCGGGTGCTCGTGCTGTCATGCATCCTCCAGCGCCAACCACCACCGGCCGACCCTTTTCATCTCTGGTCATTAGATTTTCCAGCCGTTGGATACGAAATCAAGGGCCTCCTGTTTATCATCAAACTCCACCCCCCCGAGCCGCCAACCACCACCGGCCGAACCGCCAGCCCCCGCCGCCCGCGGCCGGCCCGCCCTCCCCGAAACCACTCTCCACCGCCGGTCTGCCGCCGCACCGGCCATCCCTCTAACCCTCCCCCC